>NC_143395.1:58620178-58920569 GCF_052110815.1 Crocodylus siamensis
AAATACAGTGATTTCAGTTGGGCAGGCATCCTTCACTGCTCCAGGGTTCAAGTAGGTGTTATCTTTTCTTTCCTGTCTGTCGCTCTCCTGCTCCCTCCCCACCACAGTTTTTTTCATTCGGTTTGTATATACAGGGGGGGTTAGGTCTCTTATGTTCTGTATGTCATAAATTTCCACAAATCATTTTTCACAGTGATCATTCTTGTTAGACTTAGACTGCCATCTGTATCCTGCTGTCTTGGACTGTTACCACTTCCTCTTTTGCCTTTTTTTTGCTGATGTTGGTTATACAGAGGTCACTCTAAACTGTGACCTGCTTACTCTGCTTTTAGTTAGTTATGCCAAGGCACAAAAATGGCATTACTTATGTTAAGCATTTGGCTAAGCGGCTTTCAAGCCTACACAGGAAGTGACTACACTGA
This sequence comes from Crocodylus siamensis, assembly GCF_052110815.1. Taxonomy (NCBI): domain Eukaryota; kingdom Metazoa; phylum Chordata; order Crocodylia; family Crocodylidae; genus Crocodylus; species Crocodylus siamensis. Next base: position 58,620,601 of record NC_143395.1, read on the forward strand.
ATGTTTCCATTTAAATGTAAAATATTTGCAAGTGAAAATTATAAAAGAAACATATAACTATATCCATTTCAGAAGAAGTCAGAAGTAACTAAACATTTACCAACTGTAACAGGAAGCTCCTGTTACTTTGAGAGAAACTGCAGCAGGTATGTTCACAGGCAGATAAAAACAGCTGAATATGGGTTAGCTACAAGAGAGTAGGCAGCCAGGGATCTATAGGGTTGCAAATGCCTAATATGTAGCTAGCTGCAAAGCAGTACAACATCAGGGCAGAGCCCCAAGTAGGCAGGTGGTGGGGAACAACTGCAGTTTAGCCAGAGAAACATCAGTAGGCTGTTCATGAAGCTGAGAAAACATACCTGTCGCCCATCAGAAGACCTGACCAAAAAAAGAGGTGCTCAGGGGATATAAACCTGGGTTCCTGAAACAGGGGGAACAGTGCGTCCTTGAACTCTGAACAAAGGGGAGCTCCTGCCAGCTCATGCTGGAAAGAAGAAGATGCTGCAGGCCAGGAACCCAAGGGACCGAGAGAGCACGCTAGTGAGTGGGGAGGTGGTTCAGATAAGCTGGGGGACTGGTTTGTGGCTATATGGGGAGGTCATGGAGGTGACTGGAGGGACACTCTGTGAAAGCAGCCCAGCTTGGGGTTAGGGACCCTAAGAGCTGGTGTGGAGCAACAGCAACCTTGCTAAAACCAGGAGCCCAGAAGCCTGGTTGAGTATGGCCACGTCTGGGAGGGCTAAGGCTGCAGGTAAGGAGCCTAAAGCCAGGAAGAGGCTGAAGCCAGATCAGCCTTTGGCTGAGATGCTAAAGCCTGGGAAAGGGGCTGAAACCCAAGAGAGGAGGAAGCTAAACTAGAGCCAGGGGCCCAGGAAAGCATGAGAGCCTTGCCAGGGGTAAGGCTTGGCAGGCTGAGTAAATTGGGTGACAGATTGGGCCAGAGAGCCCAGTGAATGAATCCAAACTAACCTGTATGAGGTACGATAAGCTGTTCTGTGGCTTAGGGGTCTGCAGGCAGAGCTAGGAAGTGGAAGTGTCTACGTTCAAGGATGGGTGTGGGGGTCCCCTCTCTTTAGCAAGACACAGCAGCCCTTGTGGAGTTGAGAATTTTGGGGATTGGACTAAATGATCTCCTGAGCTCCCTTCCAACCTAATTTTCTGTAATTCCATGAGTGTGGCTATGGGTGTGACAGGAGGCCACAATTACTGTCCATAAGGTGACTTGTGCCCTGAGGCATGGATAGCGCCAAGAGGGCCGCAATATAGGACTAGAGGGGCAAGATAGGTGCCAGCCAGACACAAGAGGTACTAACCAATTGAGTTGAACTAGGGCTCACTCTGGGACCATGGGGCAGCCTCCCTAAGTACTAAAGATCCATGCAGGTGTAGCAGGTGAGGTAGAAAAAGCAGGGTCCCCTGAGGAGCCAGAGTGGGGCAAGAATACCTTGGCCACCAGGAGGCACCATGACTGCTCTCAGGGCTGGTCCTGCTATACCAACAATTATGCTTTCCTAAAGTTTTCAACGAGAGAAGTTTGATAGAAGGAGTGACCTGATTAGTGGAAGAGCTAAGACTTCAGAATTCCTATAAAACATCAGTTCTAATAAAACTATTCTTAGAATTCTTTGTGTAGGTTTAAAACCGAGATTTTTTTTCTCTTTGAAAGAAGAGAGAGTGGCAAGTGGCTTTCCTGAGAAACATTTGTGGATCAGTCATACCGATTGCTGTACGATCCTTCCCTGCTGGCCTTGACAGTGCAACCCTGCTCCATATATGTCCGTTTGATAAACCAGATTTTATGCATCACTTCTCTTTGCAGTTCTAGGGAGGAGGGTGCTTTTTGTATCCCATAAGGGAGCTGCCTGCATCTTAGGAAGATGCTCCTGGTGGTAGTTTGCCTTGTAAGCAAAGAGTTCCCAGAATTACAATCTGCAGTAGCTTCACTCATAATGCCAAATTAAAACCCATCATGCATTCCATGCAAAGCAAAAATCACAATGACTAATAGTTAAATATGCCCTTATATGGTAATATAATAAGCTAATAGACTACCAACATACAATAAAAAATATCAAGCTGAATTCTAGAAGCTCTTAATTGGGATGATAAGTATGGAGTTTTTGCTGAGGAACTGATATTCTCCCTGAACCTCTTTGTATGATTGACTGAGAGAAAGCAGAAATTCCTTCAGACTTCAGTTGGCTTAAATATTTTATTAAATAAAATAAGTAATAAAAGTATAAGAATGTGAGCTGTTATCCTTCATACATCAAATATATGAAAATACCTGTAAATATCTCCTCTAAACTCTGTAAAGGCTAGAACAAATTTGTAGTAGCCTGATTCCTTTCCAGACTTGGTCTGTTGCTTTAAAATCTCGTGGAAATCTAGACATCAACTAGCTAGCTCAAGTTCAACATAATTAAAACAGAGCTCTTAATTTTCCCACCCCACCCAACATTGCTGCCTACTATCTCAGTCACCCTAGACACCTCCACCATCTCCTCTGTCCTGATTCTTATATCTAGACTTGCAGATTTCTTTCTAAAATATGCATCCATCTTGACTCATCTTGATTGCTACATGATCCTCCCATTTGGCCTTGACAGCACAACCCTGCCCCATATATATCCATTGAGAACACCTCTAGAAAAATCATTCTCCTACCTGTCACTTGGACCCCTGGCACATGTGCACTTAAAAGAATCATGGGATCTGACCCTGATCCAAACAAGTGTGCCTTCTATTTGTGCCCATTCAACTTGCAAGTACAGCAGGATCCCAGAATCATAAGCCCAGGCTCCCCCTGAACTGGCAGTTTGAAAGCCCCTTGGTACCCCCTCATCCCAGATTTCCCTAAAATAATTACAGTCACCCTACCCATAACTGGGCTAGCACCAACAATCATCTAGTTGTTGGCCCTGGTCCTAGGATAACACCAGGTCTGCTTTAAAGTCCTCAGTGTGAGAAGCCCTTTGATTCCTCCCTAGGAGCCTCATCCCCCATGCGGGATAGTTTGGGGCCAGAAATTAAATTTCTCAGGAGGGGAGCTCCCTTGATCATCTCCCTCTTCAGACCTAATTACCCTTTGATTAAGAAAATGAAGCCACATGCCTGCAGTAGCTCAGGCCAGAAGCCAGGGGGGGCACTAGAGCACAGCTCTCTGGCTGTATGTTCACTTCCTCTTCTTGCTGCCCCTGAGGTCCCTGGAATTTGTAGTCCATGATCACAGCAGCAAGTCTCTGCAGGGTGCTCATCACTTCCTCTTACTGCTTCCAGATGCCTCTGTGGTTGTAGTCCACAGTTGCAGCCAGAAGTAAGTTTGAGTTGAGGAAGGGGTGTTTAACCCCGCTGCCTGGCTCCAGAACCCAGCTGGGGTTTGCTGGGGGGGAGTGGGGAGCAGTCCTTCCTCCCCACATAAACTGGGCTGCATCCCCAGCTGGCCTTTCCCCCTCACCACTCCCTTGCCAGCCAGCCCTCATTGCTTCAGATAAGGATCAGAGGTGTGGGGCCAGCTCTGCTTTCTGGAGCAGACAGCACAACTCAGCCCAGAACTGCAAAGCATGCTGGGACGCTGGGGACTGTGGTTTAACTTGAACCAGGAAGGGGTTTAGGACAGAAGTTTCGTAAATTTGTTTCACCCAAATCAGTTAAGTAAATCTGATACTACGTTCAGACCACATTTACCTTAAACCAGTTCTAGTCATTTTGAAACTGGTTTATATGCGCTGAACTTCTATTCTGTTACAGTTTTAAACCAGATCACATAAACCAGATCACTTAAACTGGTTTATGTGTAACTTCTGTCCCTAGCCATCAGGTCTGGGGCTAGGGAGGGGGCTTAAACCCCCCACCCCTCCTGGTTAAACTCCTGGTCCTCCCAAGTACAGAACTGTCTTGCCCTGCTAAACTTACTGAAAGTTACTGCTGGCTCTGACTGGGCTACAAATCCCAGAGGCACTTGGAAGCAGGAAGAGGAAGTGATGAGCAACCCTGCAGAGTCCTGCTGCTGTAATTCTGGACTGCAAATGGGAATTTATACTGGCTATGTGCCAGAGAGCTGTGCTCTAGCACCCCACAGCCTCTGGCCTGAGCTACTGCAGGGATGTGGCTGTATTTCCTGAATCAAAAGTAAATGTCTATCCAGTTGTTTCTCAATTGAATCTCTGCAGTTTAAACTAACCTGCAAAGACTAAATCAATTCAGCATTGGGCTTTTTGACTATCTGTACTTAGCCTTGTAATTTTTCTTCAAGCTTATTTCAAAGGACTATTTTAATACATTGTAGTCCATTTCTGAACTTAGGCAAATACTGTTTTTTTATATATAGGCTGCAGTCCAGTGGTGAGCTTTAGTCAGGTAGTGTCCTGCAGCCCTTGGAACAACTTAGTTTAGAGCAGTGGTCTCCAAACTTTTTTGATCATGCACCCCTATCTATATAAATAGAAATTCTAATATTTTCTTCCCGCACCCCAATGGATCGTCCTGTGCACCCCCTGGGGTGCGCGTACCCCACTTTGGAGACCACTGGTTTAGAGCTCTCTACTATACTGCTATGCAACTTCATTCTAAGTCCAAGAAATGTCAGTAAAATAACAGAAAAGCTGCTTTCTGGCATAAAACAGCAAAGTTGTACTCATACCTAACTATCTAATCAGGACTCTCCTCCCATTAGGAGAAATAACTCCAAATTTATGAAATTAGCATTTTTTTAAAACTAAAGTGCTACCTGATTTGAAATGTAATGGTCTAGAACAAAGAAACCTGACTATCATAAGAGCCATGTAGCAAATTACACAAAAGCTATTCAGGGTTTTAATGAACAACCATGTTAATTAACAGGAAAATTATGATAACAACAGTTTTTAAATATTTTTGTGTTGTACTAAGGAAAAAGACTTATCATTGAAAGCTGCACAGAAGCATGCTAATTTAGACAATTTCAACAGCAAACCATAATTTGAATCCTAATTGGATAGGCAAAAAACAATAAAAAGTTCTTAATATAGCTGGATTTTGCAGAGGCTGCTTGATTTAATTAATTAGAAGCCTGGTGCATTAGAGTTCTAAAAAACCTTTTGTTAATGTAGTATGTGATCTGTTTGCCCCTATACTTTCCATTTTTCCCATTTTAATAATTCTAGTTCTTTCCATTGGTGCAGCAGTTGCAGAACATGAACACACTGCCTGCTATATTGCTTCTGTTGGTGGGGTCAAATCTATTAAGCACAAGTGATCTGGTTTGGTTGTCCTTACATAATGCATAGCTTTCACTGATGTTAATGGGAATTTTGAATGCAAAAATATAAACTAAATTAAAAATATATACTAAATATATAAGCAGGCTGGGCGGTGGGGAGGAGGAGGGAGTATCAGTTCAGTATTTTTGTATCTTTATACCATGTCCCTAGGCAGGGAGGGGGCACCCTGCAGAAGAAAGGATTGGGCCCATCACAGCTCCAGTGAATGGCAGGCAGCAGCAGCAGGCACTCAGCATGATTCTTTCAATCATGATTCCTATAATTGTGCCAGGCACTTGCTGTTGCCACCCACCATTCACCAGAGCACTGAGGGGCCCTATCCTTCCTTCTGCAGAGCACCCCTTTCCCCACTGCATGGTGCAGGGCTTCTGAGCACTTCGTGCTGCTGCCAGCTGTTCACTGAAGCTCTGAGGGGCCTGGTCCTTCCTTCTGAAGAGCATCCTCCACTCCCACTGCCACCACCAGGCAGCCAGGTATGCCATTGTGACCCACTCTGGGGCTCTTCTGCCTTCTCTTAAAGCTAGGTGTGGAGGAAGGTCCACAGTAGCAGGGCTGGGGGCATGCTTTCCCCTACTAGGCAGGCAGTCCGCGGTGGCCTGGCTGCTCGGCTGTGCTCAATATTCTCCAGCAGCTCTGGAGCCCATGGGACGCAGTGGGAGTCATACAGGAGCACTCCCAACCTTCTGGCCTAGATGTGAAAACAGCCTGCATGACCCCTCCCCCCAATCAAATACCGAACGTGTGTTCTGTTCACTCCCAATCTAATCTATGTCGCTTACAAAAAACTCTGTAGATTAAATCAGTTCCACCCCAGGCTTTTCAAACGTCTGTACCTAGCCTAAATGGAAGCCAGATAAACTAACAATAGGGAGTTTACCATTCTGATACACATGACTGTATTGATTTATACCACACACATAATCATAAAAAACATAAGATGTTGTTGTAATGTAGGCATCATAATAATACATACAATTGGTACTTTTACAATTTATTTTTAGATTAGGTGATGTTAGTAAAAGAAGTTTAATACTACTATAACTGACTTCCTTTTCCACCCAATGAATTATGGATTTGAAATCCAGATTTTTGTACTTATTACTCAGTAGAGCTAGGTAGGAAATGGTTTCCTGGGGAATTTCCTGTTCCACATTGGGAAGATCTCTTTCAAAGCTTTAAATGAAAAAGAAAGAAAAGAGACAGAGATTGTGTTACACCAGAACAACCAAGAAACTAGCAACTCAAACATTCATGGCACACCTACATGTGCAGTGGACTTGCTTAATCAAGTACTAAATGATTGCACAGTAACTGACTTTACTGGATAGTCCCATTGCTACATGATTATTTTTAGATGCTACTGCACAGTAGTGTCACCATCATGGTTGGTACCTGGCAAAGCTACAGCACTGTAGCAACGAGATACAGTGCAATAGCTTCTTGCTACTGTGCCATTGCATCTCATTTAGACATACCCTCACTGAGGTAGTAGAGGGTAAGATTCAAGTTCCTAGTCTGAATCAGGCAGAACAAGGACCTGTGTCTGCAGCCATGGGCAAGACATGACTTTTCACTTTCTTTCTGATTTTTAACAAGATATTCCACCCTAGACCTAAGCACCATTTCCAATTAAAACATGTATGAATAATCTTGTGGTAAGTTTCTGTTGTGACAAAGTAACATTTTCTGAAAAAATACAGGTTTCAGAAAAATCCCAACCAGCTCTAGTTAGTAGAAATTTATTGAAGAATCAAGCTTTGCCTGTTTCCATGTAAAATAAAAGGTCTAGATGTCATGTGTTTTCTACAGAGTATAACCCAGCAACCTTAGGTCATTTAATATTTTTTTGTCTCATAATTAAAATCTTAATCAGGTGAATTATGGATAAGCAAGTCAGCAATAATGAGAAAAACCCTTTCAGTAATGTATCAATAACAGCCTAATTCTGTCATTTTCACACGTGCAAAATCTCCCATTAAAATTGATAGCAGCTTGAGATAAGGACTGCGTACTGGGCTCAAAGGGATTATATGCATCCCCTCAATACTAAGCCTGGGAGCACGAAGCCAAAGCATTACTCGCTAATTCCCTCTCACTCTGTGTGTGCCAAGTCCTAAAAATGAGACCTTGTAGACACATCAGTACAAATGTGAGCTTGTGCCAGTAAGCACACCTGAGACAGCAAGCTGAAGACCAGCACTGTAGCACCCAAGACCCTTGAAGGAATCGAATTGCTTTGTTTCTGAGAGTTGGCACATATGGAATAAGAGTTGATGAGAGGTACTTTGCAGCAGTGTTCCTGGACCCAGCATGGAGGCAAGCCCTAAAAGTCACATTTAAACAACAGCAACTTAGAAAATGCAAAGTAAGGGTGAAGGTACACATAACACAGCATACTAATGGCACTTAAAATATGAGTGTCCACATGTTAAAGCTTGTTAATTCATGCTAAGTACCCTCTGAGCATCTCAAAGTTATGCCACTTCAGGCAAGGGTTAACTCTGGGCCTTGCTACCTACCTGTGACAGAGCACCTTCTGGGTGTCTGTCACTTTAAGGGCTGGGAGCAGGCAGCCAGCAGGTGCAGGCCAGCCTTGATGAAGCAGCCATTTTAAATCCTTGCTCTCAGGGCTGGAGTAGTAGTTTGTTGCTAGCAGTTGAGGAGGTAACATGTGGCTGAGCTGTGGCTTGGAACATCTTGGAGGTAAGAGCAGGAGCTATGAGGATGGCAGGAGACTCCTGGTCCTGTGTATCATTGGAAACTGTACCCTGCCAGGAAAGGGTGCCCTGGTGGGACTCCTTGTGGTGAGGGAATCCCCAAGAAATGCCAGGCCAGTTACGCCCCCCCCCCCAGTGAAAGGTGGGTAGGGGCACTTTAACCCCAACCCCCACCATCCAGTGGGTCATTGTGGGAGCAGCAGGGCCAGGCATACCTGCTGAGAGGCACTTGCGTCCATAGGGGCATAAGACCTGGGAGTGGGGGCCAAACATGCTTAGAGAGAAGCACCTGAGCCCAAGGGGGTGTAAGACACCAGACACTAGTGAGAGGGTGGAGTTGAGGCCAGGCATGCCTAGTGAGAGGCACCTCAGCCTACAGGGGCACCAGCATAGAAGTAGAGTGTTGACCCATGAAAGGGGTAAAGTGGCCTGGTGAGGGGCTAGGGGCAGAGTCAGCCCAGAGTTTGGTGAATTGACTGGTCACTGCTTAGATGAGTCTCTGGGTCTCTCCCATGACCCTTGAGGAGTGAAGAGATAAGACTGATGGCCTATGTGGTAACTCAAAGGGAGCAGGGCATGGTGTATGTGGCCCAGAACAGGACAGTGTGAAAGAGGCCTGGTGAGAGCGGGCGGAGTGTCACAAGCCCCAGTGAGAGGTGGGGCAGAGTGAGTGTGGCCCAGGACAGGGCAGTGTACAAGAGGCCTAATAATGAACTGAGTTTGGCCCAGCCTCAAGCTGGAGTTGTAACAAACTATATGTTATCTGCAAGGCATGGGACATAAGGGAAGGTTGGAATCATATAAGACCTGCCCTTGACATCACAGGGTGCTCAAAGGGCACCTAGTACCATCTATGAACTTAGTTAATGAGATGTGGCAGGTGGTTTGCCCATAGATAAGTAGGAGGCCAGTACTGGGACCAGGCCTGGGATTTTGCCTCTGTCACACTACCTCATGTTGGGTAACTTCAGTCTGCTCCACAGAGATAAAATGAGTAACTTCCAGTCCAACATCCCAGGATGCACCACTCCTAGCTCCCACTGCCTCTGAGCCCATGTTTTTTGGCTCCTAGCCATGCCCCTGCTCACCAGCCATCTAGTGGCAAGTCAGAGCTATACAAACAAGAAACAGTATTACCCTTAACATACAACTTCTCACAGCATGTTTTAACTTCAATACTGTATACCATTCCACAGATTTTAATATGGTCTAAGTGTAATGTTTAATTTCACCCTTAGTACCCTTACTATTAGAGTTCATGTTGCATTTAGAAGTCTCTAGCACATTGATATAGGCTCACAAACTGCAATTATATCTGTTGCAAGCACATATTTTCATTTATAACTTTGAAATTATGTTTTAAGACAGAATTTCCAATTCATTCTATAGTAATAGCTCTGTTATTCGGCATCCTCTGGGAATGGGGGATGCCGGATAACAAAATATGCTGGTTAATTGAGCAGCTCCAGCTGCCGCTTCTCCTGCTACGTCCCTCTGCCCCTCCTGCTGCATCACCACCCCTCCCACAGGCCCTGCGGGATGGGGAGGCAGGCCCCACACAACCCCGCACAGCCTGTATGCCCCTGGGCCATTGGGGCTCAGCAGAGCAGGCCGCTTTGCCCCAGGCCATAGGGGCTTGGAAAAACTGGAAGTGCCATGGTGGGCACTTCCAGTTTCACTTTTCCTTACAATCCAGCATGCCAGTTACAAGCCGGCATGCTCTGTTAAGGTGCCGGTTACCAGAGAGTTTACTGTATTGTGGTTTACAACCTAAAAACTTCCTTTTATATATTTTAAAAGATGAATGGGGGGGGGAAAACACTCCTTTAAATCCCCATTTAAAGATATCTGCATAAAGAAATTGTGACTCTTCCAGTCATTTAGCTTCATCGGTGTACATTAAGGACCTGATCCTGCAAACTGTGTAGCGTACATGGGGTGGCTTTTTCTAGCTGCAGTTGTTAAGCTAAAATATATTTAATTTATGGTAGCTTCTACTGGTTTAGGAGAGACTCTGAACACTTCCATAAACATGAATGGGTAATAGTCTTAGAATTAGTGATGTCTCTCCTGACAAATGAACTAAGAAATTTCTTAATTCAGGCAAACAGGGACAACAAACAGTGAACTGCTTGTAAATTGCACTAGAAGCAAGAAGAGGAAATGGAATCAGGCACCAGATCCTGGTCTTTGAAACGAAGTGAATAAGGCTTGCCTTTTGTGTTTGGTCTGCTGAGTGGTTTGGGGTTTTTTTGGTGGGCTGTGTGTTTTGGGCATGTACTCTGAGGAGCTGGGAGTGCTGTTAGCTGAGTCATTGCTGGTTGATTGCTGCCTGTGTTTGACAAAAGCTGTAACAAGGGGGTGGAGTCGGGCCAAGCAGGGTATAAAAAGAGACTTCCTGAGGGACCAGACAGTGTGTGAACAGGGGCAGCTAAGAAAGCAGTTTGCAAGCGGTTCAGAAGTCAGTTTGCCACCGCATTCTTTGGAGGGGAGCCTTTAAGGTAAGCTCTTTCTTTAACGAAGAGTACCTAACCTACATATATTTAGCGTAAGTAGGTAGAACTCAGGAGTTAAACCAATACTTAAGCCCCTTGCTTAACTAGAGTCTTGAGTGAGAATGAGTTTGCTAGGAAACTTGCAAAGGAGGTGCTAGGGAGAACAGCTCTTCCTCCACCAGGCAGTACCACTGTCAGCTCTTCCTCTGTCCAGGCAGGGCCACCCATGAAGGCTTTCACTCAGGTCCTGGTTTGGTGCTATGGAGACCACAGCTTTCTTCCAGTTACAGCCAGGTAGAAGAGTATCTGCAGTGTGTGTATGACTCCTGGTGGTGTTCTTCAGGGGGAAAGCAAGAGAGCTACAGAAGAAGGTGGCAAGGCTCCAAAGCATCCTCTGCCATGAGGACATCATCAGTTCAATGCTGGAGGAGACCTCTGGGACTGTGGAGGAAGGCCTGCCAGAGGCAGCACTAAAGAAGATGGAGGACATGTTCTCCCATGAAGGTGGAAGCTGGAAGTTTGTGACCTCTGGCAGCAAACAGAAATCTTCATCTCCACCTGCAATGGTTTGCCTAAAGAACAGATATGGAGCCCTAGCAATATAGGAGGAGGAGCATGTTCTATTGATGGCATCCCAGGCCAGGCATCCCCAAGGTTGAGAGGATCAAGACCACTGCCATCAAGTGGAAGCAACAGGTGGTGTTGGTTGGTGTAACAGGGCACTGAGGTGTGCCTATTCCTTTGTGGGAGCAAGCAGCTGGAGAGGCAGCTTGCAGGTGGCAAAGGGGGTTAATTAGGGACATGCCTAACCAGTAGCAGGCCAGGCTGGAGATGTATAAGCACTGGGTCTGAGCCAGCCAAACAGTCCAGCCCCAAGAGCCATGAAGTGAGGAGCTCCTAGCAGCAGGGTGACTGACTATAGAACTGAGCAAGCAACTCTTCAGGCCCATGAACAAGGGAAGGTACTTGGGGCAGAGAGGGGTTTGTTATATGGGCAGGTGGCCTTGGTTTTTATGTTATAGCCCAGAGAAGGTTTGAGTGCCTTGCAGAAGATGCCAGTGCTTGTTATTGAGTTGCACCAGTGTTTTAGCCTTGAGTCCTACAAGCACAAGCTCAAGGCCTTCTTAGAGTACTGGTAACCCAAGAGTGGTTGAGAGTGGAGCCCACCATAGACTGCAGGAGTTCAAAGGATGGGGATCAGAAGATCCATGAACCCAGAGACTGGCTGGGAATAGGATCAGGAGATCTGTGAGCCCAAGACCCAGAAAGTGGCTGGGAGCATGATCAGAGAATCCAGAAGCACAAAGCAGAGCTGAGAGAGAAGACTGAAAGTCTAAACATGGAGAGTGTGTCTGCATATGGAACTAGGAGATACAGGAGCCAGGGATAGGTAGAAAGCCAGACTAGAGGGTCCGTGGGTCCAAAGAAGTGGTGCGAGCCACACTAGAAGGTCCACAAGTCTGAGAGGGGCTACAAGCTAGCCCAGAGGGTCCTTGAGCCCAAAGAAGGGGTGGGAGTCGGACTAGAGAGTCCATGAGTCCAAAGAGAGGGGGTTGAAAATGGTACCAGGGTCTGAGAGCCTGTCCTCTCTGCAGGGGACAGAAGCATCCATTTACTGGCCTGATCTGTTGTTTCATACTGGTGTTCTCAGCAATCATACAGCTCACTTAAGCACATTTACAGAAAGCTCAACTCCTATTCCTCTTCTCCCCTGCCTATCCTTACTGAGCAGTTATGCCCATCCATGAGAATGCTATCAATTTCTAAGTACTTGGAGGAGAAAAAGGTGATTGGGAATAGTCAGTGTGGATTCAGGAAGGGCAAGTCATGCCTGACCAACCCAATTTGCCTTCTATGAGGAGATGGCTAGCTCTGTGGAAGTGGTGAGAGCAGTGGATGTGCTTATATCTCAACCTTTTGAAGACTTTTGATAATGGTTCCCATAACTTTCTTGCAAGCAAGCTCAGAAAGTATGGGTTGGATGAATGAAGTGTAAAGTGGATAGAAAACTGGCTGGAGCATTGGGCTCAGAGGGTAGTAATCAGTGGCTCAACGTCTAGTTGACAAATGGTATCAAATGGAGTGCCCTAGGAGTCAGTCCTGTGGTCAATGTTGTTCGATATCTTCATCAACCACCTTGAAGATGGGATGCAGTGCTCCCGCAACAAGCTTGCAGATGACAGCAAGCTGCAGGAAGTAGGAGATACACTGGAGAGCAGGGGTAGGATTCAGAGAGACCTCAACACGCTGGAGGATGGAACCAAAAGAAACCTAGTGAGGTTCAATAAGCGCAAAGTCCTGTACTTAAGATTAAACAATCCCAGTATAGGCTGGAGACCAAATGGATAAGCAGTAGCACTGCAGAAAATTTATCTGGGGGTTATAGTAAGCTGAATATGAGCCAACAGTGTGCCCTTGTTGTGACAGACTAATTGCATACTGTGCTGCATTAGTCGGAACATTGCCAGCAGATTGAGGAAGTGATTCTTCCCCTATATTCACACTGGTGAGGTCACATCTGAAGAACTGTGTCCAATTTTGGGCCCCCCACTACAAAGAGGATGTGGACAAATTGGAGAGTCCATCCAGGGGCAACAATAATGGTTAGATGACTGGGGCACATAAATTCTGAGGAGTGGCCGGGGGAACTGGGCTTATTTAGTTTTGAAAAGAGAAGACTAAGGGGACACTTAATAGCAGCCTTTAACTACCTGAAGAGGGGGTTCCAAAGAGCCTGGAGCTCAACTGTTCTCAGTAGTGGCATATGACAGAACAAGGAGTAAAGGTCTCAAGTTGCAACAGGGGAAGTTTAAGTTAGATATTAAGAAAAACTTCCTCACTAGAAGTAAAGCACTGGAACAGGTTACCTAGAGAGGTAGTGGAATCTCCATCCTTAGAGGTTTTTAAGACCCTGCTAGACAAAGCCTTGGCTGAAGTTATCTAGCTGGGACTGGTCCTGATTTGAGCAGGGGATTGGACTAGGTGACCTCCTAAAATCACTTCCAACGCTAATTTTCTATGATTTATTTCTGCCCAAACGAACTCATACTTTTGGCAAAAACATTTTTGCAAAACATTTGTGTCTTTCACTCCCTTGACTTAAATCTGCCTCAAGTTTTCTCTTCAAGGCATGTGTATATGTGTGTGCATAAGTGCTTGTGTCTCTTGTCACGAGACATTTTGTACCGGAGAAGAGAGACCTGGAATCGGATATCAGATTTCAATACACAATGACTTTTTCTGACATACTATAATTAAGACCATCGAATATTTTTCATTCTTAATGATAATGCAAATATTGAAATCTAAACTCTAACAACACTATTAGGCACCATTAAAAAGATATGAAAATAATTAGCACATTTCACTTCTTTCTGGCTGTTTATGGTAGTCATTTGATCCAAATGATTAACACTGTAAAATAGTACTAATGTATCATATTTATGAATACTTTTAATTCTTCTCTAAGCTGGCTTCAAAACTTTTGTAGAGTTTGGAATTTTAGGGAGGGCATACCTCTTCGTGGTTGAATCAGATTCCATACAGAGTTCTTGCCACATCAGATGAACAGATATCTATGATCATTTCAGCATGTATGGTATACAAGAAGGGCTTCCCATAGCAACTACATACAAAGTATATTGTCCATGCCCATTAATTCTGCAACCTAAATTCAGTCTAAGCATGAATAGAATATCTACTGAATGGATACTTTATTCAGAATCGGGAATATATTTAGAGCTCTGCCAGTTCAACTCTGGCCCCATGATTCCCATATGAAAATAAGCAATCTTTTCAAGAGAAACAAGGATAGCATGCCCCGGATCCCAACCATGAACACACAAAGTTAGACACTTCATCTGTCCATATGTAAACCAGATGTAACAGTGTACACTATAATAGTGACAGGTAAATTACTGAAATACTATTTTCTTCTCTTTTCCTATTGTATGGGGGTGGGGGGGTTCTTGGCCAGTAATAAATGTCTACAAGGGAATGGGCTAGATTTGAGAATTATTACTACTAAATAGATTTTTACAATGCTACACATAATCCTTTCCAGAATTAATAAGGAACACTAGAGTACTATGCAGTAATTCTGTTCATATAATTAGCTGTAGTACTTCTTGAACTGGTGTAATTAAAAAAAAACAAACAAACAAACAAACAAACAAAACCTATCAAGTTAATGGTCCCCTTGGTTTTCTTTAAAATAAATCAGTGGTAGACCTTTTCCCCTGCTGTGTTTTGGACAAGGGAATTTCAGTTTAGATTTATTTGTGATTTATGAAATCAATATAAAGCTATACAAAACTGAAAAGGAAGACCCTTGAGGGTGTAATCTACCAGCGTGATAAATGTAATGACATTAAATCAAGCCAGCTCATGTAAGAAAGGAAATTTAGTGTTTTGAAATTGCTGTATGCATGAATAGGCAAACTTAATGCCATATGTAGCACAAACATAAGCAGTATAGTAATGTAAGGCCATTATTTACCAGTTAATTGGGCACTATGGCAAATCACAAAAATAATTGTGCCATTACTTCATGTAAATGAATGCTTGAGTTGGGAACAGTGCTGTCTGCAGCTGACTTGTTTCAGGAGCATTGGCCTCTTGCAACATGAAAAGTATGGATGATTGATTGGAAAAATATCAAAGACGGGTCAATCCTTTTCTTGCAAATATTCCTCTGTTTCATTTATTTGTAATACTCTCTTACTGATTCCATGCTAGTCTTCATTCTACAAAAAATAACAAATTAACTGGCTGACAAGGAAAAGCATTATCCTGGACAGAAAAATGTTTTCACTGGCCAAATAAAACATAACTTTCATTCTCTATTTTTTGACAAACTGCTTAATAAGCTCCTTTAAGCACTCTTCTCTGCTTGTTGGTTAACTCACAAACTTATTTAATCGTTTCAAAGCTAAATACCATAACGGTTATACTTTGGAAGTAAATCTAAATGAAGATTTACCATACCTGTATTATACATATAATTTCACACCACATTCTTTACATTCAGACTATTTTAAGAGGAAGTGAGGCAAATTCTGCTGCAACTCTATTGGCTTCAATGGTGTTACTGACAGCACAATTTTCCTACTATACCTGCTATAAATAACTCGGCATATAAAAATGAGTAGTTTTGAAGACAATTTAAACTTGATGACCAATAAGTCCAGATTTGCCTGAGTGTTACACATACCACTGCACATAGAAAATGTTCCCATAATTTACTATTATACAAATAGAATAATTATTTTGGGCAATAAGCCAGTTCTGGTCATTTAGACTAGGTACAAACATTCAGAGAGGTTAGATCACATTAAAAATAGCCACCCAATCTAACTTGGTTTACCCAGGTGTGGACCTTATACTTGGATTGACCTAACTAGGGATCTAATTATAAATTGTACAGGATACAGGAAGTTTAGATTGGTCTAAAAATGCCTGGTCTGATCTAAGTTAACTGTACCTCCGAAGTAGTCTAACTTACATTGGTCTTTCCTGACCCGCTCTAACTAAATTTCTGTACAGTTCCCAGCCCAGCCCTGGGTCTGCACTTTTCCTACCCACCCCCTGGCACTGGGCTATTTTTAGCCCCTGGCATCTCAGACCCTCCCCTAGATGGACAACCCCTGGTCTGACAGAGAGAGATTCCCATTCTCCTGAGCTCCCCCATGGACCCTGTCTGCCCCTCAATCCTCCCCAGCCACCATGGGTGCATCCAGATGAGTGAGCACATGCCTGTTGCGGTGTCTCAAAGCAGTTTGAGATGCTGCAAGAAGCATGCAGGGAATGAAAAAATGTTTCCCGCACTGCCTATTTCTTTCAAATCCTGATATCAGAATTAAAAAAAGACCCCTCCCACTGAAAAAAGTGGTGCAGGGCACATTCCTGGAGCATGCCCTGAGGCAACTGGAGGCTGAGTCCTCCAGAGAGTCTCTCTGGCATACAGCCAGAATGTCTCTGTGGCTGCCCTGCTGCCCCAGAATGCTGGCTTAGCATGCTGGGGTAAATAGAAACAGGACAAAGGTGCAGCAGTGACCCAGATCCAGACACTGTCTCAGGTAAACAAAGACTACTTAGGGGTAGGGGGGCTGCTCTGGGGGGGTGGGTCCCCTGCCTTTCACCTCATGCGGTGCACAGCCCCCCATGTCCCCAACAGCAGCAGCAGCTGTCCTGGCACTTAGAGCCCACTACTGACTGGTAGAGCCCCCAGGCAGCACGGCTTGGACCCAGACACCTGGGACCTGGTGCTGCCTGTGCAACATGGTGTTGTGCCGGCCTGGCCCATTAGCACATGCCCTCAGACAGAACCAAGATGCTCCTGCTGTCACTCCAGGGGGACCCAGCCAGGCCCAAGAATGTGCACCCCCTGTGTGCAGTGCCAAGATCCTGCGTGACCGCAGGAGTGGCCCGGTTCTGTCCGAGAGCTTGTGCTAGCAGGCCGAGCCAGTGCAGCACCATGTGGTGTAGGCAATGCCATGTCCCAGGAGGCTGGGGCCATGCTGTGCTGCTGAGAGGCTCTGCTACTCAGTAGCAGGCCCTGAGCACCAGGATGGCTGCTGGTGCTGCCAGGGGGATGTATGCTATGTGGCTTGTAGGATGCAGGTGGAATGTACACTGCAGCCCTGCCCCTTGCCTATACCAGTGCTGGGACATACAGCCCCACCTTGGGGGTGCTTCTGGTCCCAGGAACCACTTGGGTATGTGATGAGCTGGGAGAAGGCGGACGGTGGAGGTAGCAGCAGGGTGCGTGTGTGAGAGAGGGAGTGCGATGAGGGAAAGGGGGAGGAGCACTCTGGGTAGCAGAAGCTGCTAAATCTGGGTTTAGAGTGCCCCCTTCCCCCTAAAGAAGCCTGTTCAGGAGGAGGCCAGCCTGGAAGAGAAGGGGCTTGCCCAGCCCAGTCCCTGAGCCTCAGTCAAGGGCTTCACAGAAATAGCATGGAGATCACTGGGGCCTGGACAAAGGTGTGTGGAGCAAAAGATGGCACTGCTCAGAGCCACAAAGCAGTGGGTGGAACAGCAGCAACTGGACTTATGTCCTGGTGCTGGGACAGAACTGTGGCTGGGAGGGAGCTAATGGGAGCAGGCAGGGGCTGCAGGTCAGGAGTGAGAGGCACTCGGAGAGGGTAGTGGGTTGGAAGTGAGGGACAGAGCACAGGAATATCAGTGCTGCTCAGCGCCCCACTTCCTGGTGAGAGAAGGGATCAGGGACAGCTCTGATTTTTCTATAACCAAAAAAAAAAACCCAAACCAAAAGCAAACTCTAAATTGTATAAGTATTACCACAGCCTTTGCGGCCATGCAGTCCCCATCCAGGTCTGGCAGGGGCACAGCCATGGGGTCTCGGGTCCAATAGGGCAGATGCTTTTGCAGGTGGTGTCAGGTCACAGGCTGCAGCTCCAACTCCCGGACTGCTGCAGTGGGTAAAGGCTGCAGGGCCACATGGGTAGCCCTGCCCCCTGACAAGTGCCCCACCCTCCAGTCATTATCATGGAATTGGAAGTCCCCCCCCCCCCCGCTTACCCCAGACCTTTGACACTGGAAAACCCCTGCTCTTGCCCCCCTGAAATACTCCTTTTGGGAGGTGGGGGATTGTCATACAACCAGAAAAAAACCAAATCCTACACTAAACATCAAATACCTGCTATAATGTTTTAATCTTATTACAAAAAATATTTTTATCATGATTCATGTTTGTATACTGTATATAGATGGGACTGCATAATAACTAAAAAATAAATTCTTAGTCTCTTATATTGTGTGGGGGTGAATGGTGGGAGATGGGGGGGGGGTGTATGGTAGGGTATGGGTATGAGAACTAGATCCAGCCTTATATCTGAAAGTCAACACGGGTTGCACCAGTGGACCAAATGAGTTTGTTTTTTTTTCTCGAAGTGCTACAGGATATTTCTAACAAACTTCTGTAAATAAATCAGCATTTCTTGAACTCTTGAGTACCCCACATCCAAATTGGTACTGTGAAATAAGATAAAAATATTTCTGCCAAAATATACAGCCTCAAAATAAGAACTCTGTTTTGAATTTGGATGTATGCTGTATATTCCTGGGTAGCTGGCCTGACCCTGAAACTCTGAAGTCACCAGGAGATTCACCACTAACATGCATAGTGTTGGTTCAGGCCCTTAAGGCTTATATATTAATTAGCTGATTTTAGAAGATACTTTGTTTCAGAGAACAGGCTAGGACATTTAATAAGGGAACTCTGGAGACTGTTTGTGTGGCTGTGCAAATATCTTGTGATTTTGGATCCCTCACAAAGTGTTTAGTTTGGTTCAGGAAGAGAAGAACAGTTAAACTCCAGGGCATTTTTACACAAGCAAGTGCCCAGTGCTATGACTCTTGTGGCAAAATGTGTGTTAACGCTGAGAAAATGCTGGTGGTGTGCTTTTGAACTAGAATGCATTGGAAATGCTTCAGTTCAACAGCATACCACCACCATTTTCTGCATGCTGACATGTATTTTGCTGCTTATATAACTGCACATGGCACAGCACAGTTCACCTCGGCTCATGTACAGAGCAGTTTGAATTGGAGTCTGCTCCAAAGTGGCAGATTTCTGGTGTGTCCAAGGACAAAAAAGTATGTATATAAATGCCCCAAGTGCTTGACATTATCAGGATTTCTTTCTTGTAATTTGTTTCTGTTACCTGTAAAAGATATTCTTCTTTGCTCTTTCCAGGAGTTTGTCATGATTGTTGTATTTGGTTTGGAGTTTATCATTCGTATCTGGTCTGCTGGCTGCTGTTGTCGATACCGGGGATGGCAAGGAAGGTTGAGATTTGCAAGGAAACCTTTCTGTGTAATCGGTGAGTATCCCAATTATAGTTCATTTCAGTGTAAATAATACAAAAATTCCACCCACTCATACATTCACTTTTATTTCTAAATGAAATACAAAAGAGTCAAATTCTATTTAAAGTCATTCTAGTATAATCCAATTTTAGAATTATAACCTCTGCTCAAGAAATTTCTGGTTTTAAAATCTGCAGAAGTTCCTAAATACTAATCTGCGTATACTTTTCATATTTTTGTAAAAGACCACTTTCTGTTCAGATCAGGATGGACAAAAGTGTTGATATTTCCATTAGGAAAACATCAGGTGTGATCACAGATTTCACTGAAATAAACAAATAGCTGTTCATTTGTTGATCCTGAATGTTACTTGTCTATTCCCTTCTTCTCTTAATTCTTCTTTGATTGCAGATATTAAAAACACTTAGTCATATCTGAAAGTTAGAGGGACAGACTTCTCACTCTCATTGGTTGACAAGTTCTATTTCCTACACAGCTGTCTCTGTCCTCCAGCCCAGCCATTTGCTATGCCAATAAGTCTGTTACTGAATACTCTCATAGCTCAGTTTCCCACAAAATCCTCTTTTGCCCTTCTCCTTTTCCTATTGGAATTTATCCTTAATGCTACAATCCACAGAATCCTCATAACATCTTAAACAAGCCTGCAGAGATTAACCAACCAGTGACAACTGGGTTGAGTTGAAGTCATAGTTTCATAGATGTTAGGGTTAGAAGGGACCTATTAGATCATCAAGTCTGACCCCCACCTGCCCTGGGCAGGAATGAGTACTGGGGTCAGATGACCCCAGCCAGGTATCTGTCCAATCTCCTTTTAAACACCTCCAAGGAAGGAGACAGCACCACTTCCCTTGGAAATTTATTCCATATTTTGGCAACCCTCACTGTAAAGAATTTTTTCCTGATGTCCAATCTTAACTTGCTCTCTTCCAATTTATGGCCATTATTTCTAGTTACCCCAACAGGTGCCCTGGTAAACATTGTATCCCCCACTTCTTGCTGCACCCCTCTGATGAGTTTGTAGGCAGCCACGAGATCACCTCGCAGCCTCCTCTTGCAGAGGCTGAAGAGATTCAGGTCTCCCAATCGGTCCACATTTAGGTTTTTTTCTGTAGGCCTTTAACCAGATGAGTGGCCTTCCTCTGAACCCTCTCCAGGCCATCCACATCCCTCCCGAAGTGCAGGACCCAAAACTGGATGCAGTACTCCCGCTGCAGCCTGACCAATGCCACATAGAGAAGTATCACTTCCCTAGACCTGTTTGTGATGCACCTACTTATGCAAGAAAGGGTGCAGTTAGCTTTACTTATTACCTCATCACACGAGTGACTCATGTTCATTTTGGAGTTGACTATGACTCCGAGGATCCTTTTCCGCAGTTGTCAGGGACAGCTGTTTGAGTTCATGTAATGTCATTTTTTTATAGTGATGTGGCACAAACAAGTTGTAAAATAACAAAGCTGTTTCATTACCTCTACTCTCATCCTCACTTCCAATTTATTAGCTCCACTCACATTTTGCCTATCATGTCAAATAAGATGATGATCTTTTTGTAGACAGTTTTGCCTGTGCATTTGTATAGGACCAAACATGTAACACTGGAGGTGACCATTAATAACTTCACTGAGAAATCCCAGTAATTGTGAAGGGAGACTCTAATGAGGGAATAAGAACTAGTGGAAAGCAGTCCCAAGCTGCTCTGTTCCCCAAAGAATCGCTTCTGTTTTTTTAAAGATAGAATGCAAGAGGATACTAATATCAGACAAGATGCATGTCCCTTACAAATATGATACCCATCAGATACATGCATGTATCAGATAAAGGTTGATTGGGAACATGTGAGAGAGTCAGGTTGGTTCCTATCATTTTACATTACTCAAAAGCCTAAAATATATAAAGGCATCATTATTAAGAACCATAAAGTATCTCCTGTAAGTTTTGGGGACTGTTGTTCCAGGAATTCAAATAGAACTTGAAGTTATGTCTCCAAACCCTGGTTATGCAGACTTTGAAGTTTCCTGAATATTGCTTATGGCCCAAGAGGTTTATTGATTAGCTGGCTTCATAGGGAAAACAGAATAGAGCTTTCTGTGTAACCCATTTCCCCAAGGCTAACTGAAGAGAAGAGAGAAGGAACAGGAATTGTTTGGGATACCAGGTACAAACATAACTCTTTATTAGGGTAGTACAATACAGAACAGAGCAAAATAAGTAAACTCTACGACTACAATTTACAGTAGTATTAAGTAGGCTATTTTACCATCCCCTGGCAGGGCTATCAAGGACTTAATGGCCACAAGCTAAGATGTTTTCCAGCAGAAGCAACATTTCAGTCAAACTCCAATGTTTTCTTATACCCAGTGTGATACAACTATATATACGCAGTAGTGGATCCAAGAAAAGGGTAAGGGTGGTGTGCCCCCTCTTCCCCACCCTCATCTTTGGGCTCTTGCTAGAGCCCTGTGATGGCAGTGAGCTCGGAGTTCACCAACTGATCAGAGCACAACTGGCCAGAGCCCCCACTTTCTCATGGCTCTGGAGCACAGGGGATGGATCACAGAATCAGTGGACTGGAAGGGACTTGGGAGATCATCAAGTCCAGTCCCCTGCCATGGGCAGGAGGGTAATGAGCTCAAACTAGCTCAAAGAGGTGCTTATCCAGCCTCCTCTCAAACACCTCCAAGGATGGCGATTGCACCACCTCTTCCAAGAGTATGTTCCAGGTTCCATTACCCTTCTTCCTTACGGAGAAGTTCTTCCTTCTGTCCAGTCAAAATCTTCCCTCTGTTAGTTTGTTACCATTGGTCCTCGTTCTCCCCAGGAGTGTCTTCCTGAAGAATGCTGCTGCTGTTCTCCCTACACCTCCTTCCCACTCTCTACTGAATTCAGCAGCAGTGGAAGGAAGGGGATGAATGGTGGTGGCAGTGCTCACCCTGTGGGATCCAAAATAGAGCAAAAGCAGGGGTTCTGGCATGACTATATGGTGAGAGCTCACTGAGGCACAGCCAAAGGGAGGTGCCTCCATGTTGCCACACCCCTTCTGGATCTGCCCCTGTATACACCTCATTTAGTACAATGTCAGGCATGCACAGAGACCGTGCCACATACCTACAGGTCTGGTACTTTTCCATTAACTATTTGTTTGTCCTACTCTGTCATTCATAACCTGTAACTTATACCAATCAAACTGTGTAAAGCCTGCAATGGAGTGCTTTAGATTCATACTCTTCATTTTAGAATGATTGAATAGGCCTGTATGGAGTATCTTATCCCAGTGTCACTCATCATCAAGGGGCAAGGTTTCTGCAGGCCACTGCAGACTTCTTCATCAAGATCAGAAACATTATCACCTGTGCAGTACAGAAATATTAGCAGAGATTGCAGGTAGATTCTTACAATTGCTACCAGAGTGTATGTTTAATCTCTGGTTTTTAGTGTCCTGTAAGATTATGAATTTTTGTTCTCAGGCCTGTCTTCTGAAGGTGGTCTGTAGGTTACCCTGAGCAAAAAATTGAGAAGGCCATACTTGGCACTATAGCTGCCACAAACCTGTACACTATCATCCCACAGCACACAAGTGCAGATGCCTGCCTGAAACAGTTACAAGAACACAAACTACCCTCAGATTTGCAAGCACAATGTATCGCTCAGATAATATGCTACATCTTCCCTCACAGCCTTACTTTCAACAACTGACACATCCTCCAAACTTCTTCCAAGAATACAGCCATGAGCACAAATATAGCTGCCCAATATGCCAGCTTCTTCATGATCCACTTGGAAGAAGAATTTTTAGAAAACCACTAAACTTGCCATATACTTACATTGCACATGGTGTGTTCATCATCTGGACTGAACACCTAGACTTACTTACTGACTTCCATCACGGGTTCAACAACTATTACCTTTCTATCAAATTTTCTCTGGAATACTCCTACACTAACATCAACTTTCTAAATAATACAATCCACAGCTGGGATGGTACCGTAAAACTCACTGTATCCGAGAGAACCTCAAACTGTCTTACTTATGTCCACAAGACCAGCAATCAACCCAGGCATACCAAGAAACCTGAAGTCTATAAAGAGGCCCTCAGATATCAACACATCTGCTCTTGAGAAGAATTCTTGTGATATCTGCCCCACCAAACTAAAAACTGTCATTACCAGCAAAAAAATAACAGTCTATACCTTGAAAGAGCCACCCTGACATTACTTTCTGCAATATAAAAAGAAAAAATGAGCTGACCACACACCCCTTATTGTCATTTACCATCCCACACTGGTTCTGAAAAGACAGATCATCAAACAGAATCAGGCCTTGAGAGAAATATTCCCAACATTTCTGTTCCTTTCAACACCCTCCCTCCACCAACTTTAATCATTGGATGCAAAATTGGACCCGAATGATCCGGGGACAACAGGGCAGACCCTACAATGAGAGACTGCAGGACCTGAACCTGTTCAGCCTTCACAAGCGAAGGTTGAGGGGGGACCTGGTGACTGTCTGTAAACTCACTGGGGGGGACCAAAAGGTTTTGGGAGAGACCTTGTTTCCCCTAGTGCCCCCTGGCATAACAAGGAATAACGGCCACCAATTGTTGGAGAGTAGGTTTAGGTTAGACATCCGTAAGAATTACTTCACAGTTAGGGTGGCTAGGATCTGGAACCAACTTCCAAGGGAAGTAGTGCTGGCTCCTACCCTGGGGGTCTTTAAGAGGAGGCTTGATGCCTATCTAGCTGGGATCATTTGAGCCCCGTTTTTTCTCCTGCCTAGGCGGGGAGTCGGACTTGAAGATCAACAACGTCCCTTCCGACCCTAGTTCTATGATTCTATGAAAAGCCCCGCTGAACAACAGACACCAAATTAGATGCAATCCTGCCTTAACAATATATGCAAAACCTGTCCATGCATCTCCACGATCACTGCAATCAACACCCTCAAGAATGAACCCATCAAAAATCTCAGATCCTATACTTGTCCATCCCAGAATGTGGTATACTTCATCCAGTGCACAAAATGCCCTTATGCAGACCATGTGGGTAAAATGAGACAAAAGTGACTCTCTGTAATAAACAAATTCAGCAAAAAGTTGCACACACCATTGGTAGGAAAATTATTTTCTGACCTCACAATCTTTGTGCTCAAGGGTAACCTGCAGACAACCTTCAGAAGACAGGCCTGGGAACAAACATTCAAATACTACTGGACACTGAAAACCAGAGATTAAACACACACATCAGCTTTATGGCTCATCATAATTTAGTTGTAATCTCTGAGGTGCTGATGACCCTCTTCCCTCTTGACTGGGCTTTAATCCAATATACAATATTACTACCCCCTGACCCCCAGCACCACCAAAAAAAAAAAAATTCCTTGCCTCTGGCATAAAGGAAGCCAGTTAAAAATATATAATTGGATGCATCTACACGAAACATTTACTGTGCAGGTGACTAATTAAATGTGCAGTAAATTTCTCAGCATCTACATGTACGTCCCTATTAGAGTGCATGAAACTAATTAACTCCTCAACAGGGACCCTGTTGCGGAGCTTTTTTATGTGCAGCAGTGTATGTGTAGTTGCTGCCCCTGCTGGCTGGGGCACAGGGTTCTTCAGTGCGGGACAAGCTAGCAGGCAGCCCCCATGTTGAGGAACATTGTGCCCCACCCACCCACAGACTGGCACATGGAGATGGGGGTGTAGCTAGCCCAGGGCTGCTACCCCATCTCCATGTGCTGTGGAGCACATGTGGAGACAGAGGAGCAGCCAGCCTTGAGCTGGTTTCAAGTGCCTCCCTGTGGCTAGCCAGGGAGCAATGTGTTTCAGCGCAAGGGCTATCTGTCAGCTAGCCCCCTCCTGAAGCACCCTGAGCCCCAGCCAGCCCCTTCTCCTTTCCCCCTCCCTCTCCCACAGCACATGGAGCCCAGCTGGAGTAGCTCCGGGCTGGCAGGCTGACTCCCTAGGTCCCCTGGCAGCTCAGACCAGGCTCCATACAGTGCAAACAAATAAACTGTGAAACAAATTGCGCTGTGGTTTTTTGCTTCAGGGAGCACATACAAGCAGTGCACCTGGGAGCAAAAACTCCAGAGCTTTTATTCAGCCACATTAATTGCACGTGTAGATGGGCCTACTGTGTTCAAAATCAGATATGTTATGATGTGATAGCTCAGGCAGGCCTTGCCTCCTGGTAGTGTAATTACACGGTGCTTTACTACCCTCCACTTGAGCAATTTTTTTTGTACCTAACCTACACTTCCCTTGCTACAAGTTGAGACCATTGTTTCTTGTTCTGTCATTTGTCACCACTGAAAACAGTCTGGCTCCATCCTCTTTGGAACCACCCTTCAGGTAGTTGAAGGCTGCTATTAAATCCCCACCCCCTGGTGTCTTCCCTTCTCTAGACTAAAAAAGCCCATTTCCCTTGGTCTTTCCTCATAAGTCATGTCCCCCAGCCCTCTCATCAAACTGAACACAGTACTCCAGATGTGGCCTCACCAGTGCTGAGCAGAGGAGAATAATCACTTCCCTTGACCTACTGGTAACATACCCACCAATGCAGCCCACTATGCCATTAGTCTTCTTGGCAACAAGGGCACACTGCTAACTTGTATTCAGCTGATTGTCTACTGTAACTCCAAGGTGCTTTTCTGCAGAGCTGCTGCCCAGCCAGTGAGCCCCCAGGCTGTAGTGGTGCATGGGATTGTTGCATCCTGAGTGCAGGACTTTGCACTTGTCCCTATTGAACCTCATGAGATTCCTTTTGGCCCACTTCTCCAATTTGTCTAGGTCACTCTAAATCCTAGCCCTACCCTCCAACATATCTACTACTCCCCTCAGCTTAGTGTCATCTTCAAACTTGCTGAGGGTGCACGCTATGCCATCTTCCAGGTTGCTGGTGAAGACCTTGAATATAACCAGCCCCAGGACTGACCCCTGGGGTACTCCACTTGATACCAGCTGCCAACTACACATTGAGCCATTGATTACTGCTCTCTGAGCCTAATGCTCCAGCCAATTCTTATCCACCTTACAGTCCATTAATCCAGCACAAACTTTCTTAGCTTGCCTGCAAGACTGTTGTGGGAGACCATATCAAAAGTCTTGCTAAAATCAAGCTACACCACATCCACCAGTCTCCCCACATCCACAGATCCAGTCACTTTATCATAGAAGGTAATCAGGTTGGTCAGCCATTACTTGCCCTGGTGAACCCATGCTGACTGTTCCTAAACAACTTTTTTTCGTCCAAGTGCTTAGAAATGGATTCCTTGAGGATATGCTCCATGATTTTTCCAGAGACTGAGGTGAGGCTGACTGGTTTGTAGTTCTCTGAATCCTCCTTCTTACCTTTCTTAAATATGGACATTGGTGACATGTAGGGGGTGCACCCCCTGTCCGGCTGTGCTCCCTGCTTAGGCTCCAATATGCTTAGGTGCCGCCCCTGTGAGCACCGGCTGGAATGAAGCGGTGGATGAGGCGACTGCATGAATGCGATTGGCCATGGGGGGACCCCCCCCAGTTGGTGAGATTGGCAACGGGAGGACACCCCCACTGGTTGGTGAGATTGGCCATGGGGGGACCCCCACACCCAGGAGCTGACTGGTCACTGTGGGGGCACATGCTCCCCCTGACTCAGATGGCACCAGTTGCCCATGAATATGGACACTAAGTTAGCTCTTTTCCAATCATCCAGGACCTCTCCTGATTGCAGTGAGTTCTCAGAGATGAAGACCAATGGCTCTGCAATCACATCAGCCAATTCTCTCAGCATCCTTAGGTGCATCCCGTCCAGCCCCATGGACATGTACATGTCCAGCTTTTCTAAATAGTCCCTAACCTGTTCTTTCACCACTGAGGGCAGCTCACCTCCTCCCCAAACTGCGCTGCCCGGTGTAGTGGTCTGGGAGCTGACCTTGCCTGTGAAGACTGAGGTGTAAAAGGCATTGAGCACTTCAGTCTTTTCTGCATCATCTATCACGAGGTTGCCTCCCCCATTCAGTAAGGGACCCACACTTTCCCTGATCCTCGTCTTGCTTCCGACATACTTGTAGAAACCCTTCTTGTTACCCTTCAGATCCCTTGCTAGCTGCCACTCCAATTGCACTTTCATCCCTGTCTGTCCAATCAATGCTCTTATATTCTTCCCTAGTTATTTGTCCAAGTTTCCACTTATAAGCTTCCTTTTTGTGATTTAGTTTACTGAAGAGTTCCTAGATAAACCAAGCTGGTCTTCTGCCACACTTGCTAGTCTTCCTGCACATCAGGATGGTTTGTTCCCGCACTCTCAGTAAGACTTCTTTGAAGTACAGCCAGCTCTCCTGGACTTCTCTCCCCCTCAGTTTGGCTTCCCAGGTATCCTGCCCATGAGTTCTCTGAGTGAGTTGAAGTTTGCTTTTCTGAAGTTCAGGGTCCTTACTCTGCTGCTTCCTATCCTCCCTTTCCTCAGGATCCTGACCTCTATCATCTTGTGATCACTGCTGCCCAAGTTGCCATCCAATGGGACATATTACTGTGATAGTAAACGTAGATGTTCATTTTTTGCTAGATTAGGGGTTAAATTTATATGAATATCACTGCTGATCAAATTCTGTGACACATGGGAAACACAGACCACATACCTGGCATGTCAGTTTGAGGCTGAAACATTAGCACTACAGAGGTAAGCTGCCATGCTCTACTGTAGTAGGATACAACAGCAGGGAGCCAAGGGTTCTTATTTCCTGACTGCTCTGTCATGGATCTCAGTGATTGGTGATCATAATAGGATATGCTTTAATTTGGGCATATCCACACTTTATTTGGAAGAGCAATTGAACATTGAAGTTTAAGGTGTTCTATTGTTATAGAAAAGAAAAATGTGAGCTGGGGAATAATTACATTTTTCTAATTAAAAGTCAACAAGGAAAAGTGCATGTTTCTACAGTGCCTGATTGGAGGTTCTAGGAACTAGCAAAATATAAAAAAGAAATGAAAAATAAAAAGTTCCCTCTGACCATTAATTGGCACTCTCCCAAAATACCCCTGAATAGCAAAAGCACAACTTCCTTTGCTCCTGAGTATGACTGTAAACTGCATCTGACTGGAGGGCCTGGTGACAAAGCGGTATAGCTACTCATGGTAGGGTAACTCCTATAAAATACCACAGTGTTGCAGTCTCCAGAATAAGGCAAGTATAGGCTCCTCAAAAGGAGCCCCCACTGCCTTGTGGATACTCCTTGGTTACAGAAACGCTAAGGGACATCTCCGTGACCGAAACACACTCTTACTAAGGTGTTAAGCAGTCAGTAGCAGTTCTTATCTGTTGCACTCTGGCAGAAGCTACAACCATTGAGGCATGGAACATCTGGACTCAGTCTGGCCTTTGAATTCTGTATCAGTGCTGTAAAGGTAGGTTCTGGGCAGCCTCCACTCCTCCATACTCTTGCCTAGGTGTACATGTTAAAGGTCTTGGTGTGATGGCCATAGGACTCTGTAAAAGGCAATTCATCAGGCACCTGACTAGAACTCTTACATGTACCCCATGATCCATAGGATAAATGGTTGCCTACAACTTCTTTTACAGAGGCACTGGGTTTTGCAGCAGAGGTAGAGGAAGTGAGATGCAGAAACAAATTGGAGAGGTGGATTCATTAAGATAAAGAAGATATCTAAAGCTACAACATAAAGAAATCAACCGGGGATAAGGTTTGGAGAAAAAAAAAGGAAAGGATGTGTTCCATGATGGAAAGTAGAAGATAGAAGAAGGTACAACCACCAAGAAAGAAAACAATAAAGAGGTCATACAAGAGAGGTGGTCCAGCTAAGTAATCAACCATGAAAGCCCAGTAAAGCAAGTCAATGAGGTGGCTGTTGTCTCAAAAACAGGCACACACAGTAGGCTGTGTAAACAGGTTAGTAAACCTGCTGATTCACAAACTGGCTTTGCCCTGTGGGAGCTCCTCCACCAGTCCTTTAAATATATACAGCCCTTGCTCAAACAAACAAATGAACCAACAAACCAAAACCTGCAGCCCTTGTCCAAGCAGTGGGAGAAGCACTTTTGCTCTGGTCCCTACCTGGTAGTATCAAGCTTATCTGGGTTCCAGTTTGCCTCCTACCCACAGACCACTTCTTCTCCTAACTTGATTCTCCCTGTTCTCATCTCGATCCCACTTAAAGGGCTAGCCCACCCTGTTACAGATGGAAATAGGATTTATCCAACAGTTGTTTACTAGAAATCTTTATCAGTAAAATTTCAGTGGAATGCGGTGGCAAAAAGCCAAACTGAAAAGGATCCAAGATTTAGCAGCAAAGAATCCCAAACAGTTACATTAGGCAGCACAGTAATTATACTTTGAAATCACTGGAAGCAGAGAGATGTCACGCGAATGGAGTCAGGTTTTTCTAGTGTAAAACAGAGGCAAGTTTGAAAAGAAAAAAGGCAAAAGGATCAGATGAGAGACAAAGATTGTGAATGAGTCAAAGAGGAGGAATAATGGCCTGAGGGAGTCATAAGGTGGGCGAGGAAGAAAAGTCAAAGCAAGTAGAAAATTATTCAAACTGTTTCAGCATGTTCCTTTTCAGCCCAGTCATCCTGAGTTAACATGTGGCAATTCCAGTCAACCCTGCATATAGATTTAGTTACAGAAATCAGGCAGGCAACAAAAATATATTTTTTCTCTACACTCAGGAATAATATTTCTAAATGATTGCACAACTGATCATATCTACATAAAGTAATAAAAGCTTAATCAATATGGTATTTTACACACATCTATGCTACTCCAGCCATTTCCCTTCTTCTGAAAGGAAAGACTTATCTGGGGCCTGGGACTCTAGTGGATATGACCATTGGTGGCAGGGGGGCAAGCAAGGGCTGTGCGAGACAGCCTTAGGTCACCCTGCAGCTGTATGGCCCAGCAGTGCTTGCATACCTCTTGCCTGGCCCATTGTAACTTGCCCACCTTCACCTTGGCTATGGTGGCCAATGCCTCTGGTACAGTGGCTGCTGCTTCCACCACTGCTGCCAGCCTATGCCCCAGGCTGAATCAAGCCCATGAAGAGACCCGTGATCTGGATCCATCCTGGAGTCCAAGGTGAGTTGGACACCGCTGTGTTATAGGAATGTGTTGAAACAAAGCCACATTTTTAGGAAACCTGTGTAAGGTTTTCTTCCAGGTTTTTTACTCTAATAGTGAGGTGTTTAAAGATTTCACTACTCTTTGGATCTGCTTAAAATATTGGTGGTCAGGTCTATGAGAGATGTATTTCTCTAATAGTGACCACATCTATATTCATGCCTCAGAACACGGGAGAAAGTTCTCGCTTTGGACTGCAGCTCAGGTTCGTGTCTTGAAAATTCTCCAAACTTCTCCTGGGATTTTTGCCAGCTTCTCTCCATGTTTTAGCCTTCTAGCAACTCCATTCCCACGAAATACCACACTCCCATGGTCGCAGAAGCTATCAGCTAGTACTTTTTATCTTTTTAAGTTCCTTTCATTCTAACCAGGCATACCAGTAGTGCATTAACCATCCCATGGTGCATCCAGTAGCAAACAGCAGTCAGCTGCCTGGCTTGGCTCCCATTTTTGCTAAATGCTGTCTTCTGAATTTCCAAGTCTGTTAAAGTGTATCTGCAGTTGCTAACAGTGTGCCGCAGCTCATTATAATGTAACCAAATGAAACATGCCACTGAGAAGGGCTTCCAGTAGCACAAGAAATCAGCAAAAAGCTATCCACTGAAGCCAACCATCTTTTGCTTTGCCTCTTTCATCTGCATCAAATCCAAAGTAACTAGGTACAGCAAAGATGTTTTTCACTAGTCTTCTATCTCTACCCCTTAGCAGAGCCTGAGAAATCTGTCCTGTGGGAACTGTAGTGTTGTACTTTTCATCTCACTGCAGGCTGAAGTAACTGAAGAATGAAATATAAGATGTAAGGGCCATGCATATAGAAGGCACAGCTAGTAAACATCATTCTGTTCAAGTGCAGAATTTTTTTTTTTTTTGCTTTATTATGATGTCAGCACCAGTCCTCAGTATATTGCTACTGAAATTGAAAAATTACATTCAGAAGGTCAACAGTAAAGTCTCTGCATAGGTAGCTACCATAAGATGTTTAGCTAGTACAACATGAGGTGCCAACTTCCAAGTGCTCAGACCACTGCACTTGCAATGATACATGCCCCAGCAGAATATTGTGTTCCTGTATGGTTCAGAAGTTGTCACACTAAACAGCTTGACACTGATATAACAGTGCACTGAGACTCATAATAGGCTAAACAACTTACACATACACAGATGTACTCCCTGTACTCTCAGGCATTAGACCAGGTGATATAAGAAACCAACCCTAACTGGCAATAGAGACAAGGGATGACAAAAATCACCTGTTCCATCACTGTTATCTGAAGACCTGAACAAATGGAGGCTTAAGGGGTTTAAAAATTGTAAACTCATTGTACATGGAGCCCACAAGTTCCTGGCAGAGAGTGGGGATACCGAACTAAATCTGTGGGCAGCAACAGAGTGGGCCAACTGCTGGGAAAGATCAGACCTATTCCTAAGGCATTTTATACCAACACCAAATGCATGGGCAACTGGCACCTCCCAAGTCAGGGGAGGACATGAGGGTGCTTCCTGAATCAGGGGGGCTGATCACACAGAATGGGGGGTCCCCCTGTGGCCAATCTCACTAACCCGGGGGGGGGGTCCCTGCAGTCAATCGCACCGACCTGGAAGTGCATGTGGGGCACCCGGAAATGCCAGCAGTGCTTCTCCTAGCACCCCCACTTCCTGGCCAGCACTGCCACCAGCCCCCATGCCTGTCACCTAAGTAGGGAGCACTGGCTGTCAGGGTATGCACCAGTACTCCCAGAGGGTGCACGTGCACCCCAATGCACCCTCTATGTGTTGCCACTGACCAAATGAGTCCCTCATTGGGCACAACCTTGATAGAAAAGCATAGGTCAAACTAAAAATAGTGAGATCTAGATCTGGATGCTTCAAAACAACACTGTAGAAGATAAATGTTTTGGCCACCCCCCTGTGTGAATGTAGTGTCAAGCAAACAGTACAGCACTTAACTGATAGCTACAATTTTTACAGATGCCTGGGTGGGGTAGTTGACATCCACATATTGAAACATAATACAAAACAATGGCTTATGGATTTGGAAGGTGATATCTGACACCATACTGCTATGTATGACAGAGGGAAATACCAGTGCTATTGAACTTGCTAACATACCAGCAAACATAAGCATATATGTTAGTCTGTCCTGCTTATTAACTATCTACAAACACTGAATATAGATACACATAGTTTTGTACAGAATTATCACTGTAGCTTTCCTCCTAAAGATGAAGGGCTTCAGGCTTTAGAAACTTACCAGTGAAGTATGTGAGCTGTCTCACTACTCTCCAACTTTGCAAAATATCTTCTTTCTACTGATTTCTGCTGTAATCAGGAAATTGTATAATGTGCCTTAAGGTTATTTTCTGGCATCATCTCTATCAGCATTAGATCACTAGCCATTATGCTTGTACCATAGAAGTTCCCATAATAGCCCACAGATCAGGAGCTGCAGTGTACAGTACTCCTAGCCCTGCCTCAAACAACTGATGTTCATCAGCAGATCTGAAGAGTTGTTCTTGCATATATATATATCATAATTGACCTTGGTGCTACCTTTCAATATACTATATTACTTATTTGGCATCTCCTCCTTTCAACTGCTGGGTCTACTGCTGTTGTATGTGCTTTCTAAGAGTGTTGGAGAGTTCTTCAGTCCTGTTACGGTATTTGACTGCCTTCAGTAATCTTTCATACACTTCAGTGTATTTTCAGGGCAGCTTATCTGTCACAGACAAAAGAGACTGTGTGCAGTGTGAAAGACAAGGGCCTGGGCCAAGCCCCTGATACAAGAACTCTAAAAGGATAAACTGAATCTAAGTGCCTAAACCTTTTGCAAAATCCAGATTTAAATTTTGAGTTCCTTATTTGGCAACGTTTTGACCTAGAGTTTTGGTTGAAGCACACCTCTAGTGACATAAGACATCTATGGTACAGGAGACATTGTCTATGGTTTACCATTGTGTTGTCCTGTCCAATACTGCTTTCTGTGCCCTTTGGTTAGTCCATTAGTCACTTACTCACAGCTGTTTTCATTTTACCACAAGACTGGCTGTAGTGTGATAAAAATCTTACAAGTTCAAATTCTGATGAGGTTGCAAACTGTGAATTCCCAAAAGAGGACTTAGGTACATGATCTGTAATCAGTCTCTTAAATTTCACGCTTGGCAAACTATGCTTTAGAGGATTCATTGATAGCAGTGGCTGTTGTGTGTTATAGCATCTATTTCCCATTAAGCAGAGTAGTAATCAACCATCCTAGGGTGTTCTTGTCAACCCACTGTACACAAATCCAGGTCTGTCCTGCTGCAGAGTCAGTTGGGTGTTTAATTTATTTCAGTTTATTTATATAATAAAATGGTGTGTGTCCATCATCTTATATATTTAGGCACATTATAGAGATTCAATGAAATCAGACAGTAAATATGCTGCCCACAGTAAACAACTTAAACAGCTCCTTTCTTATGCTACCAGAACTATGAATAACCAGTGATGATCCCTAGTTAAGTATATGCCTAACCAAAAAGGCTCATCTTGCTTCTCTCTCAAAAGGTCAGTAAAGTAAAGCTTTGGGCACCCTTTATTGTACAGGCCATACTATCTATAAACTTCAAGCAAGTACATTTAGAGCCAAGCATGGTTTGCCTTTACCTCAGAGAATAATTTGATTCTAGCCCAGAGCTGTCTAACCAACGACCCACTAGTTACATCCAGACTGCAAGGGGTTAATGTATCACCCCTAGGCTTGCACCCAGTCACCACACTTCAATCCTCTGTGGCACCTACTGATAGGATTGGGTTTCCAGGCTTCTCCTCCCTCAGGAGCTTCTGGCTTCTGTCCTCGCACTTGGGGGCAGGGTGTTGGCAGAGGGAGAGCTCAGTTGCTATGTGGCTGGGGAGAGGTTACACACTCACATTGTGCTCAAGGCCAGGGAACCCAGGCTGCCTATGTGGCCCATGCAGTAGGCGGCGGGGAAGAGGAAGCTGTGCTACTTACACTTCCAGGGAGGGGAACTGGCTGTCTGCTAGGGCTGTGCAAAATTTTGGCAGCCATTTTGTTTTTGAGGTGTTTTGGGCCATTTTGGCACCCGAAACATCGAATCCAAATCAAAACGGGTGGCTCTGAAATATCTCTGAAATGAAATGAGGCATTTCAGAAATGTTTTGGAAAATTTGGTATTTCAGAGCTGGGCTTGCAGAGGAACAGCTGTATGTTGCTGCCCTGCTGCGTGACTCTGCTCCACAGGGAGCAGAGATCTGCTCTGGGGTCTCCCCACTGCTGCTGCCCACCCTGCACTGCCCCAGTGATGCGGAGCAGTGTTGGGTGGGCAGCAGGGGTGAGGAGACCCCCAGCACACATCTCTGCTCCCTGCGGAGCCAGGTCACACAACAGTTCATCCCTGCCGTACGACCTGGCTCTGCAGGAAGCAGGGATCTGTACCAGGGTCTCCTCACCTGCATGGAAGGCAGAGGCCCTCCCCCTTCCCCGAACAAGCCACCCATGGCCCCGTCCTGCTTGCAGCCACCAGCCCCAAGCCCCAAGCCCTGCCTGGCTGGGCAGTAGGGCTGTACCAAGCTTGCAGCTCATTCAAAACAGATTCGGAGGAGATTCGGCCAAAACAAAACAGGACAGTGATCCGAAACGAATCAGTGTCCTCCAAAATGGCCAAATCTGAAACTGAATCAAAACAAAGCTGTTTCAGACAGCCCTACAGTCTGCATGGCAGTGGGGGAGCTGGGGTCTGCAGCCTGCATGGCATGCTGCCCCAAAGTCTGAGGCCTTTCCATCCAGAAGTTGGACAGCTCCTATCCAACCCTTGGGCTAGGGACAGATATTCAAAAAGCCTGAGCCTGAATTGATTCAGTCTTTGCCAGGTTAGTCTAACCAGTTTGTAAGTGGATAGATGTTCACCACATGCCTACAGTGGCTCAAGCCAGAAGCCCAGGGGCATTAGAACAGCCCTCCCTTCCACAGGGAAGCTGAGCTGAGGAGCGGGGACATGCCCAGGCCCAGCCCACCGGCTCCCTGACAGCTGGGAGCAATCTGGACACACAGGGCTGCCCAGCCCCAGAGGGGAACTCTTCCCCCTCCTTCCTCTCCCCCACCACTGTGGGGCCAGGAAGGGGGCCCTGTTTGGTGCTGGGGGATCTCTTCTCCGTCCTCCTCCCCCCCACTGCAGTGGGGTGGGGAGGAGGGCTCTGTGAGGCTGCCTGGCCCCAGAGGACTCTTCCCCCTGCTTCTCCCCCATCGCTGTGGGGCGGAAAGGTGGGGGCTCTATGGGATGCTGCCCAGCCACAGAGGGGGATTCTTCTTCCCACTCCTCCCCCCTCAGAGCAGGGGGAGGCTCTGTTTCATGCTGGGGGAAACTCCTTCCCCTCTTCTTCCTCCCTCCAGAGGGGCAGCTGAAGAGCAGAGTTCAGCTGGGCAGGGTGTGGGTGTGTGATGGAGGTTGGGGGGTGCAGGGACTCCCACACACTCCCCACATGGCATGCAGCCCCCACTACCTGGCAGCAGCAGCAGGCAAGAAGGTCCAGGTGCTCATGCCTGATGCAGGCGTGGCTCAGGCCACCACTGTGCAGGGAGCAGAGCCTGCCTTATCTCTGTGACTCTACTCCCTGAACCTGAGCCTGCCGCAGTGGAAGCCCTGCACTGGAGCCAGCTGCTTCCCCCACTCCCCACTGTGCAGGTCCCACACTCTTCCAGGAGTGGCAGGAACTCTGCCCCCTGTTTCCCTGCAGAGTCCAGTGCTGGGGCTTCCCCATTGCGAGTGCAGAGCTGCAGATGCAACATGGAGCTGTGATAGAGGCAGCCAGTGCTGTGCTGGGGTGAGGAGTGCAGCCTGCCCAGCCACTTCTAGCCCTGCAGCCACTTCTAGCCCCTCCCAGCCCAGAAAGCATGCCAGGATACTGGGGGTGTCTGATTTATCTTAAACCAGCAAGGGGTCTGGGACAGACATTGAATAAACCAGTTTGAGCCAAATCAGTTAAGTCTGATACTACATTCAGCCAGGTTTATCTCAAACCAGTTTCAGTCATTTTGAAACTGGTTTATGTGCACTGAATGTCTGTTCTGTTACAGGTTTAAACCAGTTTCTGATCACTTAAACCAGTTTGTGTGTAATGTCTGTCCCTAGCCCTAGCGACTAGTCACCTGAGTAAGGGGAAAAGATTTGTCCCTCGGAGAATGTCAGTGAAAGCACCTTGCACGATCTAAGCTGGCATATGATTTTTTGAGCCTCATTTCATCAGATAAGTTTATGCATCTCTGATTCAGTTAGTATATAAGGTACACCTCTAGCATGTCTTCTGCCTGACTTCATACTAACATGACTGACTACTTCTCTATAATCTAAGCTGACATAATGATGTATAGAAGTAGAGATTCAGGGCAGAATTTTGTTTCATGTAGTGGATGACCAAAGCAGAGCTTGAGACTAACTCTAAGTTACCCAAAGAACTGTAGGAGGAAATTGTATAAATAAGTAAATATTATCTTTCTGTTGGGCCAGAGAGAGAAAACACTAGCAGCTCTACTACTGCTCTATAGCCATAGGACCAGAGCATTTCTCACAGAAGTGAGAAACTGTGATGAAGCATGTGGATCTATTTTTGAATAACTTCACAGTTCCCAGCATCACATAGCATAATAAAACAAGGTGTAAAATCATGACCACGTGAAGTCCAAGCTTACACTGACCAGAAAAATAAATAATGCTAAAACATCCAGAAAATAAGTGCTCCCACTCTTAGGCTGATTGCACGTGTCTAGAGTTGCTCTTTCCTGGACACTTCATCTGTTTCTTAGATTTTTACAACTGTTACATTGTGATAACTCATAGTCATCCTTAACTCCTGCTTGTCTCACTGCTGTCTTTTAAATCCAAATGTTCCACTATCATGATCTGTGATAGCTTGTATATATCCCACACAGCAGTGGCTTGGAAAGGGTTAGTGCAAGTCCTAATTACTCTTCCATTTGTGAGCCAGCCAGTTAGAAGCAGCTGCTATAAAAGATGATAGCCCAGGCAGAATGAGGGCAGCAGATGGAGAAGTTGGAAGCTGCCCTGGAAAAATGTTCGAAGATGTGAGTTGAGAGAAGCTGTGGAAAGTTAGACTGACAGAAAGGGGAGGTAGGAATTAACAAGAGATTGTAAGGAGCTCAGCATTTGTGCCTGGAACTTGGATGATTGGATGAGTTCTTCTCACCCAGAGAAGGGAGAGGTGATGGCCATGGAGGTAAAGGGACCACGGAATAGTAAGGGAAGAGGTCCAAAGCTGATTATGTGAGCTTGAACCTTATGTTACCCTGAGCCTCAGAACTACAGAGACAGAAAAGGCCCTGGGTGACAGGAAGACTCCTCTGCCAGATCTGCTCACAAGGATGCTGCTGGCAATTGCCATGGATGCTGCTGGATCCTATTCACAGGAACCAACCTTCAGCATGTGTTCCAATGAATATTTAATTATTAATACAGAGTAGAATAGCTCCAGCAGGAAAAGGGAAAAGGCGGACACTAGAGCAGTCCCAAGATGGATGGGTAAGGGTACTCATCTGGGATATGTGGATCTGAGGTTCAAACCTGTGATCTGACTCATCCAGTCTAGGAACTTTAACTTGAGTCTCTCTCATCTCCAGACACAGTCCTGCCCACTATTCTGGCATATTCTTGTCCTTCCTTTCTCATGGAAAAACTCCAGAAGGTTTGGTGTTTCTTCCAATAGAGAACAGGAATAGTTTTTAAATCTCAAAGTTTTGTGGAGTAGTTTCTAGTGACTGTGGATATTAATTCCACTATCAGCTTGGCGTCTAAAAAATGTGGACTACTGCCTTCGGGGTATGTATAAAGTTTCACAGTTCTAAATGTGTCAACTGCTGTTTACCCTGGAGTGTAGGTGATCTTTTAGATTTGCTGGGCCCAGACCACTGGGCAACTTTAAGCTATTCTCAGTATTCTGTTTGGAAGCCAAGTAAAAAGCAAAGATTATTTTTGCAATAGAAAGTCCTTGATAAATGTTAGAGACCCTTTCCTGTATCATTTTGCTAAATTATGCATTTAATTACTTTCACCGATGGCATTTGGGGATGAGTGAAGTTCCAGAGCATTGCATAACTGTGTCCATGTGCAACCCATTTTGATAATATTGGTCAAACTGCATACCTCCAGAAACAATGGTGCAACATTCCTTCTATAGTTAAACATTGGTTTTGTTTTCTTGAAAAAAGGGTTCTAAAAATCATATCACAGGCTAACCATGCAGTGATAAGATCTCTCTCAATCTGCATCCTGTGACTGAGTTACAAATTCTTTCTAATCATATTTCAAGATTAGACCTCTTTGAAAGCATTCCAGTGTTAGAATTCCCAGCAGCATCTCTGAGTATCTAACCCACTAACTGGAGTTGTGAAAGGAATAGGACAAACCATTGATGGCTCTAGAAGCACTGTACATGTGCTTTTTAGACTGGGCAGGTCCAAAATTATTACAACTTTTTCAGAGCTGTTGGTTGTAGCCATGTTGGTCTAAGGACATAGACAGGCAAGGTTCTTTTGGGTAGATGCAGTCTCTTTTATTAGACCAACTAACTAGTTGGAAAAAATGTTCTTTGCAAGCTTTGGGCCAGATGCCCTTCCTCAGGCATAGGGAGACTAGGCTCATATTATGTGTTCTTCATGGCGGAAAATAAGCTAATTTGCAGCAACATGGAAATCTGTGAAAATGTGAGTGAGTGGTAATTTGAGAGACATTGGGTAGAGATAGGAGGGGAAAGGAAGGAAATGTGTGAAGGAATATAGCTGGTCAGCTACAGGCAGGTTACCTGGCATTATCAGATGGCAAGCAGGTTGTAATATGCTATAAATCCAGGGGTGTGCAAAATGTGGCCCAGGGGGCAGATGCAGCCCACCAAGCCATTCTATCCAGCCTGCAGAGACCCTAAAAAATTTAGAAAATTAATATTTATCTGCCCCCAGTTGCCTATCATGCGGCCCTCAATGGCTTGCCAAAATTCAATAAGCAGCCCTAGGCCCAAAATAATTGCCCGCCTGTAACAGGGGGCCTTCTCGGGGCCGATTTAACTGTGGCCTGCCCACCTGTTTCTGGACTAACTGCCCTCCTTCTTGTCTGCCACGCCTTGTTGGAATTAATTAATAGATGTTAATAAGCAGGAAGCTGCCCATTTCCTGCCCCAATTCCAGGGGATGCTATCTGCAGCTCCATTCCTCCCCTACACCGCAGCCCAAGCCTCGCAGATGGCATCTAGATGTTATCATCATCACCGGCCCCCACACTGGGCCCTAGAATCATCCTAATTGAACCCTGCCTGGATTCCTCTCCTCAGGTGGTCTCATCTGCCTTCATGCTAGGCAGCATAGCTCCCTGAACCACTTCCTCTTCGGGTGTCGTCCCCCCAGGACCTTTGGCTCACTAGCCCTGGCCCACCTCCAGGCCAGTTGGAACCCCAGGCATGCAGCTCTTGGGCATTCCTCACAGTGGACCCCCTGGCCCTTTGACCTTTCTGGTCCTGGCCCCAGCATTGACCAGTTATGGGATGTCCAGACAGGTGCAAGTCTATGGCCTTTTCTCTCTCTCCAGGGGTCCACCCTCTAGACCCTACAATGGGGTAACACATCGGGTTGGGAGGACTAGGGGTTAAGGCACCCCGACCCACCTTTTACCAGGGTGGTAACTGGTCTGGCATTTAGTGGGGGCTCCTGTGCCACTGGGAGCCCCACCAGGACACCCACTCCTGGCAGGGTGCAGTTTTAGGTTGTACCCAGGACCAGGAGCCTCCTGGCCATCCCCTACAGCTCCTCTCTTACCTCCAGATGATACCAGCTGCCCTCCAGCCAGGCAATGTTGTTGCCTGGCCTGCAGCAGCAGAACTGCCCTGTTTATATGGGCAGCCCTAGGTTCAAAATGGCTGTGCTCATCAGGTGCCTGACAGCTAATAGCTCCTGGTCCTTACAGTGGCAGGCACAAACAGTGCCCTGCCACACCACCCCTGCATAAATCCAATGTCTATATTTAGTGCATGATTTTTTGTATCCAGTAGATTTATGAAGTGAAGTTCATAAGCTCATCTATACAGGGGTGTAGGCTGTAGCCATGCTGGTCTAAGGACATAAGCAGACAAGGTTCTTTGGGTGAATCTGATGTCTTTTATTAGAACAACTTAAAAAGTTGGAAAACAATTATTAAGCAAGCTTTCAGGTTCAAAAACCCTTCGTCAAGCTAAGGAAGTTTCAGCAGTTGGTGTGTGCTCTTCCTGGATAGAATGAAAACTAAAGAAGCCAGAGGCTGGGCTGGGCTGCATACAAGACAGATAGTGAAAATGTAGATTGAGGAGTCAATGGGTGAGAGACAGGTTGGGGGGGAGAGAGAGAAGGGGGATGAATAGTGGAGAAATACCTGGGGAGTCAGATGTTAGGCAGGTTATAATGTGTCATAAATCCAATGTCTATATTTAGTCCATGATTTTTAGTATCCAGGAGGCTGATGAAGTGGAGTTCATAGGCTCGTTTCTGGGAAGTGTTTTGTAAGTTTCCTTTGAGGATCAGGACTGAGAGATTGGAGAGAGAGTGGTTTTCTTGTGAACAATGTGCCCCCACAGGTAATTGGGTATTCCTGTCTTGGATAGATTTCCAGTGTGCATTCATTCTGGTGCACAGTTGTTGTTTGGTCTCTCCTATGTATTTTCCATCAGGGCATTTGGTACATTGGATGAGATATATAACATTTCTGGAGGTGCAGGTATAAAATCCAGGAATCTTGATGGTTCTATTGTGGGATACATTTATTGTGAGAGTGGTAGAGATGTGTCCACAGGTTTTACATTTCTTGTCCTGACATGATCTGGATCCATTTGGTGTGGTTTGGGCCATATCTATAAACTGTATCTGGTGCTGAACACAACAGCCCATCTTGTGTTCATTGCCAGGAGTATATAACTGCAGTGCTCCACAATTAGCATGGGCTTCCAATAGCTTTCTAGGTGAAATTCAAGGTACTGGTTTTCATTTCATATAAGATATAAAATGGTTTGGGGCCTGTAAACATAAGGGACCACTTTTTCTCTTAAACCCCATCGTGATCCGTAAGGTCAGCCAAGAGCAACTCCTTCAAGTATCACCAATGTACTGAGTCCACTTGACAAAAACACGTGGGCACTTACTCTTGGCAGTCACTCCTCAGCTCTAGAACTCCTGCCCTTTTGAGACCCACCAGAGCCTAAGCCTGGATCTCTTTCAGAAGCACTTCCTATTCAGGCAGACATTTAGCAAAGCTAATCTGAAATATTGTTTATGGGGTTTCTGTTTTATATTGATATTCTGGTTGCCTTTTAATTTTTTTGTTCTCTTGCTCATTCTCCTATTTTATAAATTATTTTGTTCTTCTGTTACATATATAATATTGAACTTTGTTATTATATTCATTCTTCCAATTGATGATCACAAAACATTTCACATGCTTAAACCTAAGTAGTAATTAAGAGTAATATCAGCCTGGGTGTAGCTCTAAACATTGCTAAATGCTAAACATTGATACTCCAGGCCTTCATCCAGAACAGGACTGTATCCAATATCTGTGTCCAATATCAGGAGCTATACGGTCCCACTAGAAGGGATGCCTTACTGGACTTGGTGTTGGCTATGAGGCAAAACCTGGTAGGGGAGCTGCAGATTCATGGTCACCTTGGGGACAGTGACCACCAATTAATCAAATTCACCATACAGCATAGAGTGGGTAAGATAACTGGTAGGGTGGAAGTGCTTTACTTTAGGAAGGCTAACTTCAGTGTGCTCAATGACACATTGCAGGATAGGAATATTGGTGAGATGGAAGTCCAGGAAGGGTGGTCGTTCCTAAAGGAAGCAATCCTTCAGGCATAGAGGAAAATAATCCCAGTGTGAGGGAAAGGGGTGAAAAGGGCCAAAAAATTTCCTTGACTAAACAGAGAAATTCAGGGGAGCCTAAAGGCAAAAAAAGGAGGCATATAGGTGGTGGAAGCAGGGGGAAGCTACCAAGGAGGGGTATACCTACTTGGCTCGCACTTGCAAGGAGGCAGTTAGAAAAGCCAAAGCAACTACAGAGTTGAGGCTGGTGACACAAATTAAAGACAACAAAAAGTATTTTTTTAGGTATGAAGGAAGTAGAAGGAAGTCACAGGGCAGCATAGAACCCTACTGAACAAGAAGGATCAATTAGTGACAGACAGGGGGGCCAAGGCTGAGCTCTTCAATGAGTTTTTTGCCTCAGTGTTTCTGAACAAGGGTCAAGATAAGTCTCCTTAGATGGGCATCAGAGGGACACCAGCCTACCAACTGTCGAAGCTGACTTGGTGCAGAGTCACTTGGATGGACTGGAAGTTTTTAAGTCAGCAGGCCTGGATGAGCTGCATCCAAGAGTACTGAAGGAATTGACCGGTGTCATAGCAGAACCACTGGCACGGCTGTTTGAGCACTCATGGCACACGGGTCAGGTCCCAGAGGACTGGAAAAGGGCCATTGTGGTCCCTATTTTCAAGAAGGGGAGGAAGGAGGATCTGAGTATTATAGGCCAGTCAGTCTCACCTCCATCCTTGGAAAGGTCTTTGAAAAGATTATTAAG
Organism: Crocodylus siamensis; assembly: GCF_052110815.1. Lineage (NCBI taxonomy): Eukaryota > Metazoa > Chordata > Crocodylia > Crocodylidae > Crocodylus > Crocodylus siamensis. The sequence continues at coordinate 58,663,641 of NC_143395.1, forward strand.
GATCATATTTGTGGGAGTCCAGCGGGAAAAATAATGCAGCAGGGAAACCAGCATGGATTCGTAGCAGGTAGATCATGTCTGACTAATCTGGTTTCATTTTATGACCAGGTCACAAAACACTTAGACACAGGAGTAGAGGTTGATGTCATTTGCTTGGATTTTAGGAAGGCCTTTGATACAGAATCTCATCCCATTCTCATAAATAAGAGGCTGTGACTTAGATGTTTACACAGTCCAGTGGATGGCAAATTGGCTTGGGGGTTGCACCTAGAGAGTGGTAGTAGATGGGTCGGTATCAGCTTGAAAGGATATGGGTAGTAGGGTCCTGCAAGGCTCATTCCTTTTCTTCAATGCCTTCACCAGTGACTTAGATGTGGGTGTGAAGTGTACGCTGTCCAAGTTTGCAAATTGCAAATTGTAGTGAAGTGAACACTCCGGAGGTTAAGGAATGATTTCAGGCAGACCTGGACAGGTTGAAAAAGTGGGCAGAACACAATAGGACACAGTACAACAAGGACAAATGCAAAGTGCTGCACTTAGGGTGTAAAAATATTCAGCACACCTACTGGCTAGGAAATGACCCTCTCAGCAACACAGAAGTGAAAAGGGATCTTGGAGTCATAGTGGACTCCAAGATGAATGTGAGTCAGTGTGACGAAATCATCAGCAAAAATGCATCAGCAGATGCATGACAAATAGAACCAAGGAAGTGATATTTCTCCTCTATGCGGCAATGGTCAGACCACACTGGAGTACTGCATCCAGGTTTGGGCACTGAACTTTAAGAAGGATGTGGATAGCCTCAAGAGGGTCCAGAGGAGGGCCACTTGTATAGTTAAGGGTTTACAGGTGAAGCCCTATGGGGAGAGACTGAGGGACCTGGACCTCTTCAGGCTCGGCAAGAGAAGGCTGAGAGGTGATCTTGTGGCCACCTACAAATTCATTTAGGGAGATGAAGCAAGGGATTGGAGATACTCTGTTCACCAGAGTGCCTCTTGGGGTAACAAGGAACATTGGTCACAAACTGAGAGCAGGTTTAGGCTAGACAGACATCAGAAAAAGCTTCTTCATGGTAAGGGTGGCCAAAATTTGGAATGGGCTTCCGAGGGAGATGGTGCTCTCCCCTACCTTTGGGGTCTTTACAAGAAGGCTAGATAGGCATCTGGCTGGGGTCATCTGACCCTAGCACTGTTTCCTGCCCAGGCAGGGTGTCGGACTTGATCTGTTGAGGTCCCTTCTGACTCTAGCACCTATGAATCTGTGAATCTATGAATCTCTATCCCTCTACGCTAGCTAAATTGGGACCCGAAAACAGTAAAACAGCTGCTTTATTTTTTAGGTTTTATCATCTTTGAGTTCTGAAACTGAGAACCTTTTCACCTGTGAGTCCAGATACAATGTTTCAAGTTTTTCGTAAAGAGTAACAGGAGCATTTCAGCACTTAAGGGTGCTGACAGACATGCAGCTTGCCACTGTAACTCATGGTGCTTCACAGAAAGTGCCATGAGTGACAGTGACCCTCTCCCCCATCCAACACAAGTTCACCATTGGTCGGGGGGAGACACCTTGAAGACAATCCAAGAGAGGTTGTGTGCCTGCAGCCTCTCTTCCCTAGCCACCCCTCTCCCTCAGGTCCAGTGCTGTCTGCAGGATGGGAAACGGAGAAAGGGGAGGAGCTCTGGTCCGGGACTTGCCCAGATTGTGCTGGAGTGGGGGGGGTTGGAGCCTCCCATCTAACCTAGGAGGTGCACAGCCCCACCAGGGGGGACGCCTTGTTGGACCTAGTGCTGGCCACGGGTGATGACCTGGTGAGAGGGCTGTGGGTGCTCGACCACCTGGGCGACAGCGATCATCGCCTGCTGGAATTCACCATCCAGCGCAAGGTGGCAAAAGCAAGCAGTAAGGCAGTGGCCCTAGATTTTAAGAGGGCAAACTTCAACGAGCTAAGGAGGATAGTTGGAGAAGCACTGAGATCCCAGAGGGGAGGGGAGCTAGGTGTCCAAGGTGAGTGGTCGCTCCTTAAGGAGATGATCCTCCAAGCCCAAAGGAAGGATCAAAGGGAGCAGGAGAGCACACAAGCCTCCATGGCTCACCAAAAACATCCGGGAATGTCTCCTTGCTAAAAAGGAGGCTTACACCCAATGGAAAGAAGGGGTCATCACCAGGGAGGACTATTCTGCAGTTGCTCGGGGATGCAGGGGGGTAGTTAGGAAGGCCAAGGTGGAGATGGAACTGGGACTAGCTTCCCAGATTAAGGACAATAAGAAGTCCTTTTTTAAATACATAGGAGGTAAAAAGAAGGTCCCAGGTAATGTGGGGCCCTTGCAGGATGCGTTGGGAAACTTGGTCGTCACACCAGACAACAAAGTTAACATGTTTAACAATTTCTTTGCCTCCGTCTTCCTAAGTAGGGACCAGGACAGCCACCTCCCTGCTGGGACCCCCTCGGGCCCCGGGGGAGGCACACCTAGGCCAAGGGTTAGCAAGGATTTAGTTAGGGAGCTTCTGGAGGGGCTGGACGTTTTCAAGTCAGCCGGTCCGGATGATCTCCACCCTAGAGTTCTAAAGGAACTGGCCCAGATCATTGCAAGTCCCCTGGCACGGCTTTACGAGCACTCATGGTGCTCTGGAGAGGTACCGGAGGACTGGAAGAGGGCCAACGTGGTTCCCATCTTCAAAAAAGGGAGGAGGGATGACCCAGGAAACTATAGGCCAGTTAGTCTCACCTCGATCCTAGGCAAGCTGTTCGAGAAAATTATTTTGGCACACATCCAGGAGGGGCCAGCAGGGGACTGCATGCTTAGGGACAACCAGCATGGGTTCATCAGTGGCAGGTCCTGTCAGACCAACCTGGTGGCCTTTTACGATCAGATCACCAGATCATTAGATGTAGGGGTAGCAGTGGATATAGTCTTCCGGAAGGCCTTCGACACTGTCTCTCACCCCGTTCTCATTAAGAAACTGAGGGGCTGTGGTGTAGACACCCACACAGTCAAATGGGTCGCCAACTGGCTGGAGGGCCGCACCCAGAGAGTGGTAGTGGATGGGTCCTTCTCAACCTGGAAGGACGTGGGCAGTGGGGTTCCGCAGGGCTCGGTCCTTGGGCCCGCACTGTTCAACATCTTCATCAGTGACTTGGATGAGGGGGTAAAAAGCACCCTGTTCAAATTTGCTGATGACACTAAGATGTGGGGGGACGTGGGCACACTAGAAGGAAGCAACAGGCTACAATCAGACCTAGACAGGCTACAAGGGTGGGCGGATGAGAATAGGATGGGTTTCAACACAGACAAGTGCAAGGTGATGCACCTGGGGAGGAACAACCGGCACCATACCCTCAGGTTAGGGAACTCCCTTCTTGTCAGCATGGAGGCGGAAAAGGATCTTGGAGTCATAATTGACTCCAAGATGAACATGGGCCGGCAGTGTGGGGAGGCAGTTAGGAAGGCCAACCGCACCTTGGCATGCATCCACAGATGCATTTCAAGCACGTCAGAAGAGGTGATCCTCCCCCTCTATGCGGCACTGGTCAGGCCGCAGTTGGAATACTGTGTCCAGTTCTGGGCGCCGCACTTCAAGAGGGATGTGGACAGTATCATGAGGGTCCAGAGGAGGGCCACTCGCATGATCAGGGGACAACAGGGCAGGCCCTATGAGGAGAGGCTACGGGACCTGAACCTGTTCAGCCTCCAAAAGAGAAGGCTGAGGGGGGATCTTGTGGCCTGTTATAAACTAGTCAGAGGGGACCAGCAGGCACTGGGGGAGTCACTGTTCCCCTGAGCACCACCAGGAGTGACCAGGAATAACGATCACAAGCTGGCAGAGGGTAGGTTTAGGCTAGACGTCAGGAGGCGCTATTTCACAGTCAGGGCAGCTAGGGCCTAGAACCAACTTCCAAGGGATGTGGTACTGGCTCCTACCCTGGGGTGTTTTAAGAGGAGGTTAGATGAACACCTTGCTGGGGTCATTTGACCCCAGTAGTCTTTCCTGCCATGCCAGGGGGTCGGATTAGATGATCTGTTCAGGTCCCTTCCGACCCTAGAAACTATGAAACTATGAAAGTCATCCCCCACACTACCACCTGTGGGGATGGCAGGTATGAAGAGAACTGCTTTCTTCACCCTCACCAGCCCCAATAGTGTCATTGCTGCTGTCAGAGCACCAGCTATTCCAGGGCTGTTGCAGCAGTGATACAAATTGCATAACAGTAATTCTCTCCTTCACTTGTCTCCTGTTCACTTTGCCAATCAGCTGATTGGTGAAGCTAGCCAGCAGCAAAACTTCAGCAGCAAGAATTGCTGCCACTGCTTTAAGAGACCCAGAAAGAGCTAGGGCTCTTGAAGCAGCACTAAGGTCCCAGCGGGGCTCCCTGACAGCTCATTTCTGAGTGGGTTATCAGCCAGTCTCCTTCCCTCTCTCCTAAGAAGCTCTCCTTTGAAAGATGTGCTGTTTTGTGGCATTTTTGCCATTTTTGGTAGAGCTACAAGGGCATATTTCATGCTACAAATGGAATGCCTGCCCATGACCATTGTTGTAGATTGTTAATATATAACTATACAACACCTTGTACAGTCTGTCTAGGCAAAAGTGCGGTAATCCTCCAAACTTGTTAAACTGCAGGCATGACAGCTCTCAGTGTAACATGTAGCTGTATGAGCTGGGGGAGAGGGGGTGCTCAGATTTGGATATGCAAACTGTTCTTTTCCTTTACTTAACCAGACAAATGATATTGCAAACCAGTTCATTTGAAGATGTATTAAGTTGAGGTACTTGATGGTGTGTATTTTAGAATTCTTTCTATAATTGCTTGCAACTTCTATGACTTGATGGCCATGCTTGATTTCTTTATGCAGACAGCTTTGGATTTTTTTCAGCTTAACTGTAATATGTACATCTACCTTGCGTAGGTGCATGTCTTCCACTTTTACTAAGGATGTTAGTCTCTGAGTCATTATTCTTGTTTACTGCTTCATTGTTGTTTGTGCCCAAGACTAGCATCTAAGTTTATCTGCAAATGAGTCAGGTCTCTAAGTTAATAGTAGGTGGTGTTGTCTCGTAAGCATTACTCAATAATGTAGTTTCATTTTGATCAAATGTGTAAGAATTCAGAAACTATGCATTTTCATTTCTTTTAGACATTCTGGCCACATCCACATGAGCTAGCACGTGTTTGCTGTGGTATCTCAAAGCAGGCTGAGATGCCCCAGAAGACATGCCATGAACTAAAAAATGTTCCCTATGCTGCATATTTGCAATGTGAACTCTAAGTTTGATACCAGGAAATTCCAGTATCAAAATAAAAGAAAACATGCTGGAAAAAAGTGACATGGTATGTGCTCCTGGAGCATGCCCAGAAGCAACTGGAGGCTGGGTCCTCCAAAGAGATGCTCTAATACCCAGCCAGAGGGTCTCTATGCCTGCCACGTACCCCTGCTGCTCCAGCAGTGCATGGCTGGGAGCAGTGGCTTACAGCTGGCTGGGTCCCAGACTCTGTCCTGGGTTGCTCCAGAGCCTGCCTTGCAGCCAGGTTCTTCCGTGGGCCCAGGCACAGCAACAGGACCAAGCAGGCTGCTTTGCAGCCATGCACAGGGGCCAACTGTGCCTATGTTCTAGAGGCAGAGGCACCCCATTCTCAGCTCCAGGCCAGCAGCAGAGTCAGGATGATGCTGGAGGCTGTGGCAGGAGCCACGGGCAATCCTGGTAAGCAGAGACGTAGGTTTTCTTTTTCCTGTGGGAAAACACAAATTTTCCCTTTTAAAAGGAAAACCATGGGTTTCCCCAGTTACAAACAGCTCTCTGCAGGCTGGAAGAGTTACAGCCTGCAAGACCTACTTGCAAGCAGGTGGGAAACTAAGTCAGGGGCAGCCATGTTGCCCACCCAGCCTGATGGCGTGTGTGTGGATGGGTGGGGTCCATGGCTGTATGTGTGGGGGGGACTGTGTGGGAAGGGTGACCCCCACATGGCTCACAGCTTCCACTGCCAGCAGCAGCAATGAGCAGCAGGCCCTTGGGGTGTTCATAGCCCACTGCAGGCAGAGCCCCCCAGTGGTGCATGGTGCCACCCAAATACCAGGGGCACCATGCATGGTGCTTGCAACCAGCCCAGCCTGCTAATGCATGCCTTCAGACAGAACCAGGTCAGTTCCTGCCACCACCCTGGGCTCCCAGCACTTCAAGGCCTGGCTGACTCCTGCCTCCATGGGCCCACCACATGGGGGCAGGAGCCGGCTTGGCCTAATTGTGCACAGCTTCTGTATGCAGTGCCAGGAGCCCCACATGGAGGCAGATACCAGCCTAGTCCTGTCCAAAGGCATGTGCCAGTGGGCCAGGCTGGCTCCATGAACGAGGTGTAGTTCCCACAACTCACTCACATAGCATCATGTGCCACCAACCACAAATCCCCCCATTAACTCTCCCACAATCCACCCACAAACCCTACACCCCCCACAAACTCCACACCCACTAACCACACCCACCCACAAACTGTTCAGTCCCTGTGTGGGTCTGGCAGGCACACAGCCATGGAGCCACAGGTCCAAGGGTGTGGATGCTGTTGCAGGTGGCAGCAGGTCACAGCCAAGTAGCCCCCACTGCCAGACTGCTGCAGTGGGTACAGGATGCAGGGGCCATTCTAGGTTAGGGCTGCTTCAGGAGTCCAGCTAACACATAGGGCTAGTGTCCCCAGATACCATCCAAATGGACCTCAGAAGCTCCTCTCTGCTTCAAATATCATGGGCCCTAAGGCCCACCTGGCTAACGAGTAGCCCCTTTTGTATGGGGGCTAATGGGTGAATGTTACAACAAAATACTTGAGACAACTAATGAAAAGAATAGGATAGGGGTGTTGTGTGGGTCAAAGGATCAAAACATGAAAATAAGTGCAACTGAGGGGGAGACTGAGCAGAACTCTCTGGGCCAAACCCACTGGTCCTCAAAGGCCTCCAAGGAGCCAGTGGATGCCACACACTGGTGCTCTGCCTGGAAACGTGCACAGACAAGTGAAAGGAAAGTGGCCCCACAGACTCTGGGCTCCTTCCTTGTCAAGTACAGGACCCACTTGGCCAGGGCCAGGAGGAGGTTGTCATGGTCCCCTGACTTAGTAGGGCCATGGATGGAGTGACCAAAACCAAAAAGGTGTGGGGTTGAAATTCAACCAGAACCTCAAGAAGAAGTTCTGGAGGTGGAGGGGCTGCAGCCTGGTGAATTCAAAGGTCCTCAGAAATTCCTGAGGGCAGGTAGCCCTAAGCTGCTTGCTAGGGCAGCTTTTTATATTGCTGGGGCAAACACAGGTGCTGGCTTCACCCTGTAGCTCCCCCTGGCTGAAGATCCTAGAGGAGCTGGGCAGGGTCAGTTTGCCCCAATTAGCATGATTTGCCACACACCAAAATGCATGTTCAGGCACATGTGCTAAGGCACGAATCTCCGGCACAATTTTGTGCCACTGCTGCTTTGCTGCTGCAAGCACAAATGCCCACAAGGGTGGACATGCCTACTGTGTTTTTTCAAAAGTGACCGAGCTTTCCATTATCTTTCTAGCCTTGATTTGTTACTTGCAAGTGCTGATATTTTGAAACACCGACAAGCTAAGATGCAGGTCCTGCCCATTGCCATGCTTAGTATGGCCAGTCTGATTGCCAGTACTCTTTATTCAGCCTCACAACCACTTAATTCATCACAAGGACAGAAACTACTTTGGCCTCCATGGATACTTCCATTCATTTACATCACTGCAGGGGATGAAATGTTGCTCACAGCCAGTGACAACCATCTGTCCCAGGTGGTTTGGGCATTCACAGAAATCAGGCTGACCTATTTTATTTGGAAGGATGTGACTGCTCGGCCTCGAACATCCAGTCACATGCAGCCTTGGTCTGAGTGACCGGTGGTATTTGCCCCACGGTCTCCGGTAGGCTATCGAGTAGCTGTTTACTCCCAGAGTGGCTACCCCCAATCTCACCTACCACAACTTTGAAAGTTACCCCAGTGGGGGGGTGACTACTCGGGGTGCCTCTGCGGCATGGGGTCCATCCGGCAGTCTTCTGTGGGGCTCTACCTCCCTTACACCCCGGCCTTACACCACACCTCAGTGGGTCACTGAGTCTTCCTGGTTACACTCCCGCGCTTGTTGCACTTCTAGTTACAGCAGCCTTATTACCCCTGTCCTGTCTGGGGCACTGGTTCCCAGAGGCTAATTCACTTAGTTAGCCTAGGGTTGCCTGTGATCAGTAATCCAGGCCTCAATACCAATTTCCTCCAGGGTATGACGCCTGACTTGCACCCCTAAACAAAGATGGAGCCCAAAAGTGCTCTGCTGCTGCTACCTCAGCCATGTCACCTAGCCCTACCCCTCAACCCCTCCAAATGGGGGAAACCCAAAGGAAAACACAAAGCAGCACTCCACTATGTTGTGAGGGGCCCAGACAGTCCCCTCCGTGGCCCCTACGCCAGGGTGCTGGGCACCTTACTCTCTAAGACCTGTCAAGGAGTTGATCCCTACATGGGGCCAGGCTAACCTGTGGCCTCTCACCCAGGTCATCTCTCCCACTTTATCCAGCTCTCTACAGGATGTGACCCCACTCTTCTCTTTCATCAGGGACGTCACTGCTTAGGTGCCTCGTAGCCCCTCCGTGCATGCCTGTTTGCTCCTTACATCCAGGGGTGGCACCCCACTTCTGGTTGCCTCTCTTCACAGCCCTTCATGCTGCTCCCACCTGGTGCCTCTCGAAGGGGAAGTCTCCTCCACCTCTCAAGTGTCCCCAATGCTCCCACCTGTTATGGTGTAGAGTGTCTCATCTGACTCTCTGCTCCCTCCACTGCTGCTGCCTTTGCCAGTGACAGGAGCCTCTCCCGGCTCTTTGTCTGGTCTGACAAGCCGTCCTCTGTTGCTGTTGCCATGGCCGGCATCAGGAGCCTCATCTAGCTCTTTATCTGACCCGATGAGCTGTCCTCCTCTCTCCCTGAGAGACTCCGGAGAGGCACCCTGTGCTGGTGCCTTTCTTGGGTCTGCTCTCTCTCTCTCCTTCTCTGCCTTCACCGGTGGTTTGTTTTATTCCTGCCGGCTGGTGACTGCCGATAACATCACCAGCTGGCTCCAGCTGTGTGAAGGCACGGCTCACGATCTGCGTGGGTTTCCTTCCTTGTTCCATCTGTGCTGTGGTTCCTGCTGCAGGTAAGTGGTTTCTTTGTTTTATTTTAACGTTTATTTTCTTTTCCTCATGAGGTTCTTGTTCCCAGGGGTCCCCCTTTATAGTTTGGGGTCCTTTCTCCCTCTCTCCCCTGGGACAAAGGGTTATTGCTTTTTTGTTCTGTCTGAAATAGTTGTCATGAGGTTGAGAAGATTTATATAAGGCATGTCCACACATTGCCCTACGTTGCTGTAGTGACACACTATGTCACCTTATGATGTGCTATGGTGATGTATCAATCACTGAAGTCTACACGTGATTTGCAGCTACTTTGCTATAGCAGCACGCTTGTCTGTTTTAGCTCACCACTACGGCAAAATAGCAGTGAAAACTAACTATGCACCATGTGCAGAGCACAGTATGAGCAGTTACTGCACTTCCTTTTGGAAGTACTAAAGCACAGCACAGTAACAACCTCGCCATTGGGTGACATAAACGCACCCATAGTGTAGGTTTACTATGCATATCCCAGAATTCCTGTTCTTTTTATTGGTTTATATTATTCCCTTAAAAATAATAATGAACTGCTTATAAGAATCAATAATGGTTTTGTAAATAGAGGTGAAGGAGCAGAATAAAGGTGACTTACCTCCTATCATCCTATATATTAACCACATAAAATCATTACCATTAAAATTTACTGCATTTGTTCAACCTGCCCAAATCTGAATGCAGTCATATAACACCTCCGTAGACCTGTGCGGAATATATATATAAATGTATATGTTTCGGCTGGCTGGACAAAATGAAAAAATAAAATAAAATTGAATTTGAAACGAAAATTTTCTTAGTGACATGACCATTCCTCCCCCCCACCAAAAAAATTCATTTTGGGTCAGTCACATCATTTCAGTCAATTCAAAAATCCAACAATTAATTAAATATTAATTAAATTTTGACATGAAATATACAAGCTAAATGCTTCACTTCATGTCAAAACCCAGGTAGCACCCAGGTGGATGGCACATGCAATTTTTACTTATTTTGGTGTCCCCATGCTCTGGGACGTTTAAAACCACATGCACCACTGAGCTGGGCATCACACATGGCTTTTACTCATCATGAAACATGGAGACCCTGGGATTAAGCTGCAGCAGTCCAATCTCAGTGCTCCAGGACCTCCATACCCAGCTGTGTTTTGACAATCAGATGATCGTTGGCTGGGGCCAGAGCTCACATTGGGGCTGGATCCCTGTTCAGTCCCTGACCCCAGCTGACAATCAGCTCACTGTGGGCATCTGCATTCAACTTGCTAGTGCTGGGCTCATGATCACAGTCTCCCCCTCCACTGGCGAGTAAAGCATGATTTGGGGTCTAATCCTTGGTCCCGTATACATATGGTAGGGTGTGCAATTTTGGGGATCATGGATCAGATCCCATCACACCTTTATGTGAACATCTGTCAGTGACCTGTTCATGTTAAAGAGAGTTCATCTGTTCCCGTCTTCTTGCTTTCTAGCCACTTCCAAATGCTTCTTCATAATTCTGTAGCCACTCCTTAGGTGGACTGGATTAGTACAGGCCAGTAAATGGCACCAGATATAGCTTCATTGCTTGAACAGGAAAGAATAACATCTTTAATATTGGGGGTCAGCAACAGTTTTGGCTAGAGTGCCAAAAACACCCCAACCTCAACCCATGCCTTGACTTGGTATGCCAGGGTGTAGCAAGTGAGCGTCCTAGGGCCATTCTCAAATGTAGTCCTGCCCACTTGCTTCTGGGCAGCCACCTATCCACCTCATCTGCCATGCCTTGATGTTCTTGATTATCTGATGTTAATCAGGTAGAAGGCTGCCCTTTACCTGCCCTGATAATAAAGGCCTATGTACACAACTCCGACCTTCCCTTATTGTGTCCCATGCCTCGCAGATTTTTCAGGGCCTAACACCCAGGCTTAACAAGTTTCCTTAAACTCAGGGCCCCATGGCCCCACGCTAGGCTCCCAGCCCCATCTCTGGGCCTAAAAGCCCCATCTCCAGGCTTCAAGCCTCTCACTGGCTCTAAGCCCCGTCCTTAGGTTCCAAGTTCTGTCCCCAGGCTCTAAGCCTCTCACTGGGCCCCAGGCTGCTCATACCAGACTTCAGTTCCTTCACATCAGGACTAGGGCTCCAAGCCCCATCCCATTACACTCACACATCATTATCCTAATCCCTTCATCTGGGAACTCCCCTGTTAGCTCCCCAAGGCTTAGGACCCCACCACCCTGGAGCCTTACTCTCAGCTCCATTGAGGCCTCTGGCTCATCTGCAAACCCATGCACTACCACAAGTCCTTCCACCTGGCCTGGGCCCTGCCTCAGCGCTCACAATGAACCTAGGCTCCCCCTGTCCAGATCTCACTACCTACCAGGGATGTGGGAGCTGGGGTTAGAAGGTGCCCCATACTTGCCTTTAACTGGGCGGTACCTGACCTGGCAATACTGGGGGACTGTTCCGCCACAGACAGTCCCACTAGGCCACCCATCTCCTGTACTGCAGTTTGTAGTCATGCCTGGGACCATGGGGCTTCCTCCTTCCCCATAGCCTCATCCCTTACCTCTGAGTTGTACAGAGCAGCAGCTCAGCCAGTGGTGCCTCTCCGGCTCCTGGAGGCAGACTGCTTCCCTGCTGTTCAGGGCCTAGCCCTTATATATAACAGCTGGGCCCTGTTCCACAATCAGGCATCATTGCCTAATTGGGATAACAGTCAGCTGCCTGGCTGCTGCCCATGCCCATGCCCCTGTGCTCTGTGCTCTGTTACACAAGAGCAGACGAGGGGGAGTTGTGAGGGGTCCAATTCTTGTTTCTGGCGCCGGGTGTATGGACACCTCCAGGCGGACAGTAGGGTAAGGGCTGGGGCAGCACAACCCTGGCCCCTCCTCTTAGCATCAAGCCAGGCAGGGACTCTGCAGACCTCAGTGCAGTGTTTTTCAACCTCCCAGCCACTTGCCATAGCCCGCCTGGACTCTGGGCAGGCCTCTGCCACCCTCCTTGGAACTTGGGCTGCTCGCAGCAGGCAGTAGGAAGGCTGCAAACAACTGCACCAAGGTCAGATGAGTCCCAGCAACTCGTTGCTGAAGGCAGCTGCACATGAGTCTCCAGATGGACAGTGGTGGAGGTACCAGGTTTGCAGTGCCCAGCCTCTTCCCTCCCATGTGCCCTTAGGCATGCGTGCAACTGCTGCCAGGTCTCAGCCTCCAGAGCCCAGTGCAGCTGTTTGTGACCTCTCAGCTGCCTGCTATATCCAGCCAGATCTCTGGGCATTTGCTGCCTGCCATGGAGCTCTGGCTGCTTTCAGCAGGGTGTGTAGCCTCCCGGCTGCCTATTGCAAGCAGCCCAAGCTCCATGGCCAGCAGCAGCTGCCCAAAGCCTGGGCCAGCTATAGCATACCAAGCAAAATGGCTTAGCATGCCATGGTCTGGCATGCATGCCACGGGTTGCCGATCCCTGTTTTATATACTTTTCCAGACAGTGGTGATATATAGGTTCTTTCTATTACTATGAAAGAAGCTTTTACTTTAAGCCAAAGATATCTTGCTGAAAGTATTAAGTTCTATTGGCTTTCTAAAAGCTAGATGAAATTGCTCCTGAATGAATGGTGATCTATGTGTTCTGTTAGGTGCACATTAAGTTGATCAGATTAAATGTTTAGAGACCATTTAGTGGGAAAGGTCAGTGATGTGTAAATCCACGCAAGGCTGTTACTGGGACCTAATCTTACTGTGGAGAAAGCCCTTTCTCTTGCAAGGCTTATTGAATCAGATATTAATAATATGAAGATGCTTGAGCAGGAGTTTCTTAGCCCATGGAAACAATTTATACTAGACAGGGCCAAAAAGCTAAGTTCCAACAATATAAATGAATTTTTAATGCTCCCACCTTTAGCTAAAGCAACATTGCCATGCAAACCAATAATAATAAAATTCAACAATTATTTTTTACTGTGGTTCTCAACGTGTGGCTGAAGCATTTCAAGGCACACAGTTCAAGATAAAAGATCTTTATTGATAGAAATTTGTGCAGGATGACATGTACCGCTGTGCACAAAGGAACCCAGGGCATGTAGTGCTAGCTCAGTAACAATAATGAGTGACAGAAGCAGTTCCATATTCAGGGATCAAACTAGCTTTACATGGCAAACCTGGTTTTAAAACAAACCAAACAATTTCACTCCCCCAGAAGGAAATTTTACAAAGCAGGATACTTCACAGGAAAAAAATTGAGTATGGTGCCCTTAAAAATGTCCATCAATTAATTTTTTAAAAAACATTCCTAATCTTTTTTTTGGCTTATTTTATCTTCAAACATTTTACTATGGGCTCCAAAATTGTTTGGCTTGTTTGCCCTTACTAAAGAAAGGTGTCTTTCAGATTTTCAGGAGGTTGGAGGGGTGGCAGAGGATGGGTGAGTGCAGGGTATTCAACTGGTGGCCTGCAGGCCCTGAGCCATCTGAGCCACTGCCACATGGCAGGGGTCTGAAAACCACCTGTCAGGTTAGGGATGAGCTACAGTCACTGTTCAGGGTGCAGGAGCGGGGAACATGAGCCACTGGTGCTGCCCAGGATGGTGTGGGCCCACATACTACTGGTGTGGTGGCAAGGCTGCCCCTGCCGTGTGTTGCCTGCACAGCGTGCAGCTTGGGGACCACATGTACGCTGGACAACCCTGGGCTAGGGCCATATGTGAAGAATTATAACTATATCGTACAAGAGGAGCTGTATATAAACCAAATTAACTAAGAGCCCACTAGCATGTTGCTATGCACAGGAAGCCTCATCTTCCAAATGAAAAATGAGCTGTTTCTAGCTGAAGGTAGACATCTTTTGCCATGTTACTCTCTTACAGTTGGAGCAAACATACCAGCTCCTGACTTGAGAGAATTGGGCCAAGATGAAGGAATGTACTGAGCAGAAGTTTGTGGGGTTTAGTGTGCATATGTTAAGAAGTGCCAGTTTTAGGTTCTCTCACTTTCCCTGTCCACTATTTTCTGGTACCTGTACCTACAAGCCCCGGCTACACTTCATCCAAAATGATTGAGAACTAGAAGCCTACACAGAAATGTGGAGGGAAGGAATTTGGAGAGGCGTGGGGTGGGGGGCAGGACTCTGAGGGCCATGTCCTTGAGGTTTGGGGGCTGGGCCATATGGAAAGTGCAGTGTGGTACTATGCCTTTCTATCACAAAACAGGGAGTTCTGGGGGAGACAGGAGAATGATGTGGCACAGGTGGGGAAGGAGATGGTTGAAAAGAGTGTGCATGGAGGGATACAAAAGAAGTAGGAGGAGGCATGGAGCAGAATTACAACAAACTTGAAAACACAATGTGTAAAGCTTGGAAGCCAGATTATGTGGTTCACCAAGGTCACGCTGCACTGTTCACATGGTGCAAAGTAAAACAAAACAGCAGTATAATCACAGGGGGAAATTCTTACCTTGATAAAGGAATTTCTATCCCTTCCCTTCCCATCTCTGGTGTAAGAGGGAGGACAGAGCTCAGCTAAGAATCAAAATCAAAATTAATCTTTTTTTACAATGGTTATTACTTTCCTTTTAAAAACAAGCAGCAAGAGATTATTTAATGGGTCTAACCAGATTGCCACTTCATAATTTTTATCCCTTATTGTAACTTCACCCAATTTGTACCAGTCACACTCTTAACTTTGCTCTGGGTTTGTAAGTATGTACTCATGCAGACAGCACAAGATAGGGATAAGGAGGGAATTTCTTTACTCACAATTTGCTGAGGCCAGAAATAACCCAGTCCTGGAACAGGATGTTGCTTTCCTGAGCATACCTTCATTTGTACACTTAAACTTCAGCAACATGTACAAAACCATTTTGTACTACACAATGTGTCCCTTACTGAATGTTTAAATAAATGAACTCACTCCTGGGACTCCACCACAGTCTCCATCAAATCTATGGAGGGACCTTGGAGGTTATAGCACTGTACTGTAACTAATCTGCATGACAATTGCAATTTTATAACCCTCAAACTGATCTTATCAGACCCCTGTGGTTTCATACACTGTTTATTGGTCATGCCGTGAAACAACATGCAGTATAAACTATTTTGATGTCCTGTTATCTTGAATTTCTCCTATTTTTTCTTTGCCAAAAATGTGTCTCCTTACTCAGTGATGAGCTAGTTCTCCAAATACAGCAGCCTTGACTATTTAAAAATAATTGCCAGGATAGAAGAACAAGTCTATATTTTCAATGAATCACTCTCATTTGTTGTTAAAGTAATTTATTCAGCGATCAGGATACCATCTACTAGGATGGTTCCAAATATGCTGATGATGAGGAAAGGGGAAAGTAGAAGAAAATTGTCTTTTGATCACTTCATGGGACTTGCTGCAGATAGGCTTTGCACAGTTGATGAGTGAGAAAGTACAGATTTCTGTGCAAAGATCACTTTTATTGGCCTCCTTACAATTTAGAGTGACTAACTAAAGTAGTTATTTCCCATCCTGGTTTGAAATTCCAGACAGTGGGAGCAGTGAGACTTGAAGAAATACCATTTACAGTGCCTGTCATCTGTACCCTGCCTTCTGTTCCATGTTAATCATTTCCTTACAGCAAAAAAGAAATCTTTTTTTGCTGCGAGCCACTAACTCAAAGCATTATTTTTCATGCTTTTTCCAACAGCAGTAAGTCAATTTTCACCCACTTCACTTTCTTAGCTCTAAAAGCACTAAATTGTTTTGTACCTGGGGAAGCAAAAAGTATATACAAGCAAGTGTCTGGTTTTCTCCACAATGACTATTAATACACTTCCCATGCAAAGTGTGTTATATACTTGAGAAAGTGGAGACCTTTTGGCTAGAGTGACAACATCTGCAAAAATCAAACCATGTCATGTATCCAAAGAATTTCCTGAAGGTATCATGCCAATTTTACTAGAAGGTGATGATTAATCAAACCTGTCTGGCATCTTAGCAGAGAGATCAGGTTCCTCATAAGAGAGAAATGCTTTAAGCAACCTCCACTCATAGCAAGTTTTTCTAGGACTAAGAGCCTAAGCACTATTCAGATGTTTTTAGTAAAAACAAATTCAGAGTATTTTATCTTGGGGTTTTTTTAAAATTTTGCACCTATTGGCCTTAATTCAGTGAGGTTGCTGAACACTTCTAGAGACATACTGAGCACCCCTGACACTGTGTATCTCTCTGAATTGGGCTGTTTATGCTAAGACAATGCCAGTTCATTATGACGTTGAGCTATTTGGTTATGACACAGAAGAATATTTGACTATATCAGGTATCATTGGGTGAGTTGAGGGGAGGTCAAGTTACTTTTGAATAATCTGAAAAAATCCAATTTGGGTGGTGTTCTACCATCCTTCCTCATGTTGAATAGTACTTTATTCCATTAATAGTTACACATATTGCAGTCTAACACAAACTTTATTTTTATAAATTGTAATGTAGACACCTCAGTCATAAAACCTGGCTTCTTCTAAAGTCATTAGGCCAGATCATAGCATCTGACAAAGTAGGTTGTTGCCTATGAAAGCTCATGCTTCTCTGAGTTAGCTCCTAAGGTGCCACTTTACCCTAACTTAGGCCAAATAATAAATTCATTATTTCCACTAGTGCAAGATCTGTCCCATTAAATGATAAAATGGTGTACTTATTTATCTTTCAGTAGCTTTATGCATTTATTTCCAATTAAAATTGTAAATGACTTGATACGTCAATTAAGTGAAGAGCTCAGTTACCTGCCAACTTGCCATTGGGGTTATTGGTGCTACTAACTTTGTAGCACCTAATATGGACAAATTGGGCCAATAAAAGGCAATAAAGAAGATTAAGAGACTGGAGACACTGATATACAAGGAAAGATTAGGAAAATTTAAACCAGGTTTTCCCCTGTCTTTAAGACACCTCCATCCCCAGGGACCTTAGTGAATTATAATGCACAATCCAAAACTATGTGGTACTTTTCTTGACAAGGTACACACAGACATTACATTTAGGTCAACCTAACTAGGGTGATCTAAATGCCAATCTGTGTAGACATTTATGGGGTTTAAATTAGGCCAAAAATGGCAACCCTAATCTAAGTTCACTTGAGTAGGTGAACTAACTTAGATCAGGAATGGGTTAACCTGCTCCACAACTCTAACCAGACTATTTTTAGTCCTCCTGACCCTCTCACCCCCAGATGGACATGCCAAACCATACCCTTGCGAATTCTAATGCCCCAACCCTTTGATCCTAAACACCCCTTCCCCCACCCCAAGTCACTTCCAGTGGGTTTCTAACACAACTCCCAGCACCGGCAAACATCTGCACATGATAATTTTAGTCTATGATCATGCAGTTTAAAGCAATAATATACCAGGTGCAGTGAACGTTTGTACCTACCTTCTGAAGAAACTTGAATTACCTTGTTGTTGATGATAAAAGAAAAAGATTGCTTGTCACCTTTCTGTAGGTCCAGAAATCAAAGAGCTCCAAGCTTTACCTTTTGTGAAAAACATTTTTTTGCTTAAGTTGCTTAAGTAACATAGGAGTTCAACTCCCATTTTCAGAAGTGGCCATTGCACTTAGATTGCTTAGCAATGTAGGCCCTGATCTACAAGGGCGTTCCAATAACTAACTTCTAGGTGCCGGGCAGTATCTATAGTTCTGAGCCATGTCATGGCTTCCTTTATGGTGCCTGGAGAGACTCATGTTTGTTAGTATTGGATCTACTCTGAGCAGGGCACTATCTCAGCTCACCAGACCCTCGCCATCAAGAGCCATGCTCTGGCTGCCAGCCAGGCTCCATGCAGCAGGATCACCACTGCTGCATCCCTGGAAGGCCCCCAGGCCTCTGGGTAACATTGCTAGAGCCATCCCAGTGCTGGCCTCAGCATCCCGTAACCCAACCGGGGTAACCTGCTCTGCACCAGAGGGCGTGTGACACAGGCATTCTCTGGGGACAACTAGCAGTGGCACAAGATGTACCTTCTCTGGAACATGAGCACCTTAGTGCTACTGAGAGGCACGTCCCTCCCCTTAGGATTCACAGCCCAGAATAATCCCCTGAAGATAGGTATCTGTAGCTTTTCCATCAATAAATTGGTAGGAATCACTCTTGTCTCCATATTACAGGTTTTGGCAATACCTGAGTCTCCTCTGCAGACATTAAAACCCACATTTCTCATCTCACCAAGCCATAGGTTGTTCTGGGGTGGAGACACTCCCCTCCTCTTGAAAACATTTCACTTTGTATAGAGCAGTATTTCTCAACCCATGGGTCACAACCCAAAAGCGGGTCACAAGAATATATGAAAGGATCATAAACAAACTTTAAAAATGGGTTCTCCTTTAAAGGAAAAAAATGTGGGAAACTGGCTTTTTCCTTATAGGCTGGCAGAGTTCCAGTCTGCAAGGGGCTGCTTAGCTCCCCATACTCGGCACACACCCTTCCCTGCCCCACACACTGGGGGCTGGGGGCAGTGGGTCAGGAGTGAGAGGCACTGGGTCAGGACTGGCCATCAATATATACAAATGGATTGTGGTACAAAAAAGGTTGAGAACCACTATATAAAGTATGCTACACTGCACTATACCTTTCTGAGGAGGGACTCTCTGGAGTACACCTCACCCATTCATGTACTGTTGCCCAAACCTGGATGTGAAGGGATAAGGATGCTGCAGAAGAGCCCCTGCTTGAAGCCTCTCTCAAGCAAGAAGTCTCAACAGTGACCTCAGGGGCACCCCCAGAACAATTTCTGTACCATATTTTCAGGTTTGGCATTTGCAAGTAGAAGTGGGTGTGTGGGGCACGCTTGCAAGTGTCCCTCCCTGAAAGCAGCAGAGAAAGGTTGTAGGCAGGGCTGTCCCGGGGGGTGGGAAATTGGGGTGACCGTCCCAGGCCCTGTGCTTTGGAGGGCCCTGCATAGCCAGGTGGAGCAGCGGCAGCGTGGAGCTGGGCAGAGCAGTGGCTCCATGCCTAGCCACTTGCTACCCCCTCCCCCCTCTGCCAATGGCAGCGGCAGCTTCTTCAGGTCTGGGATCAGAGCAGGGGTGGGGCCCCATATGGGCTGATTTGCCCCAGGCCCTGCACCCTGCTTGGGTCACCTCTGGTTGTTGGAATACTATTTGAGACTCACTGAGCCAGAGAGAAAACAAGAATGCGTACATCACTCTAGGTTAGTAGTTAGGGTACTCACCTAGATAAGGAATCCTGAGTTCTTGACTCTCTTCCAAGTGTTGTTTGTGTATTGTATCTCCTGACTCTGGTGATATTTTTATTCCACTCTTCAGAGAGTTCCCATTTACTTTAGGGAACACTGAAGGTATTGTGCTCCCTTGTGAGCTCTGAGTAAGATTATACATCTTCTAAGAAGCCCCACATGGAATTAATTTTTTAATGTATCATTTCAGATTTAATTTCAAAGGATGGATTTTTCTATTTTGGATGCAGAAACTCTTGTAGAGCCTAAGAAAAATGGAGCTGAAGTGAATATCTTTCTGCTTGTGCCTTAGGCAGTAGAAACAGTAGGGTGGCCCTGTTACAAGACAATTACTGTGGAGCCTGAAAAATACAATGGGGAACCCTAGAATAGACATGTATACCTCGCTTCCCCAATTTTCTCGACAAGGTAGGCGATATGGGACATAGGGAAAGCATTGAAGGCCGCTAGTGCATTCAACTTTCAGAAGTCGTTGCACAGGCAAAGTGACCCACTGGGTTTGGCCACCGGTATGACTGGACTGTGCCAAGGACTTTGAGAAGGCTGGATAATTCCTTGCTTCCTCATCTTTTCTATTTCTTGCTGTACTTCTTGTTGTAATTGATGAGGTATAGGCCTCCATCGTTCCCTGACTAGAGTGCCCAGTGGCATTCTGATCTCATGTTCTATTCCTCATGCCTGTCCTGGGGTTTCTTGGACTATGTCCCAGAAGGGTTCTGTCATCCCATTCAGTTCCCACCGTTGCTCGGTGTTCAGATTTTCCCCCAGCTAAACTTGCACCCTTTGTGTTGTTTCATCCCCTAACTCAGGGAACGGGGGTCCCAACTCCTCCCCTGCTTCCTCTTGTTCCACCATCCAGCCCTGTGGTGCCCTCCATTCTTTGAGGAGGTTGATGCGGTAGATTTAGCACTCACAGCGGTGTCCAGTCTTGAGCACCTCATTATCTACCGAACTTACCTGACAGGTCACTTTAAATGGGCCTTGCCACATCGAGAGGTGCTTACTCATCAAAGCTGGAAGCAATACTAATACCATGTCTCCAGGTTGGAATGTCCTGGGTTTCGTTCTCTGATTATACTGGGTCTTCTGCCATTCTTGCGTGACTCAAAGATTCTGGCAGGTGATTCACTTGGCCTTATTTATGCGATCTTGTAATTCTCATAGATACCTTTCTGCCATCATTCCTGGTCCCACTGGCCTTTCCCACTCTTCTTGGACAGTCTGTAATAGACCTCCGGCGCTGTGGCCATACACCAGCTGAAAGGGTAAGAGCTGTATGGACTCTTGTGGTGCACCCCGCAGAGCAAATAATAGTGGGGTTAATATCGTGTCCCATCTACATGGGTCCTCTTGTGCACAATGCCTGAACATCCTTGTGATGGTCCCATTAAGTCTCTCCACTAAGCCATTAGTCTGGGGGTGGTAAACAGGAATTTTTAGATGGGTGATGCCCAGGGTGCTGCAAAGTGCCTTCTTTACACCCAACATAAAATTTGTCCCCTTGTAGGTGAGTATTTCCCACAGGATTCCCACACGGGTGATCCACTTTAGGAGTTCTTCTGCCACCCGGGTAGCCATAATGGACCTAAGTGGAACCACTTCCAGAAAACGCGTGGTGTAATCCACCAGGACTAATACATATTGGTACCCTCTGTGAGATTTTTGGAGGGGACCCACAATGTCCAGCACTATGTGGGAGAATGTCATCTCAATTATTGGCATAGGTTGCAAAAGTGCCTTCTGAGGTCTCCGTTCCTGGGCTCTCTGGCACTCTGGACATGCCGCACCCCACTTATCCACATCCTTTTGTAGATGGGGCCAAAAGAAATTCCAGACCAGTCTCGCCCTTGTTTTGGGACACCCTAAATGGCTGCCTGTTGGGGAATCCTATGCCAATCTCCAAATTTGCCAGTGGAATGGGGACGGGATCACTAGCTGCCACCTCTCTGCCGTCTCCTCCTGACCCCTCTGGACCCAGTACAGCAGCGCCCCCCATTACCTCAAAGTCAGGGTGGCTCCTGGAGTCCTCTCTCCTGGGTCCTTGGTTACTAGCTGTTGCAGCTCTGGATCTTCTTGCTGTGCTCGACGAAACTGCACTGTACTTGCTACCTGCTCTATGTCAATGCTGTCCCGAACAGGTCCATCCTGTGGGGAGGCTTTTTCTCCTACCCAGCCTTCTCCTTAATCGCTTTCTCTCCTCTTTGGTTGTTCTTACATACTCTAGCACTGTATAAAATGGCCCCCACTCTCAGCCTAAAATCATCTTGTAGGTCAGTGCTGGAGCCAGGCCGACCCTTAGTTTGCCTCGGAGCTCCGTTACTCTAAGGGGGAGATAGAAACTCTGGAAGCACGTCTCGCCACCCAAGATGCAGGTCATCACTAAAGGTCCGGCCTCCCTTGCCCTCATTTTTGGGGCCATATCTGCATGGAGTAGGGACTGTGAACATCCCATGTCCAGGGTTGCTTGCACTGCCCGATCCAGGCCGTCATGACCAAACGTTCCCAGCCTCCCTCCTGTCAGATAGTACCAAAACTACAATCTGTGGGCTCACCTCAGTTGGCTTCCCTTGTTCTTTCTCTAGGCAGGGTGGATGCTGCTAATCCGTGACTTATTTTGCTAAAACCCAGTCTGCACTCCCTTGCGATATAGCCGGTATGGCCACAATGATAGCAGACTACACCCCTCATCATCCCCTTCTGAGGCCCTATCCTCGTTTCCTCTTCTCAGGTCATGCTCGCCCCTGACTTCACTCATTCTCTGAGCTGGCAAAAACCTCTGTGAGATGGAGGGCTTCTTCACTGCTTTGTGGTTGGTGTCTTCTCACCCATACTTGAATGTCCTCCTCCAGGTCCCAAAGGAATTGATACAACAGGACCTGGTCTATGACCCCATCTCGGTTGAACCAACCCACGGGAAGATATTTATTCAGCATGTCTTGCAGGTACTGTAGTAAGCTATGAGGCCTCTTGACCTCCTTTGATTTCTGGGCTCAGAAGGTCTGCCTATGGCTTTCAGGTGAAATCTCAAGCTGGTACAAGATCGTGGCCATCACCGTATCATAGTTACGGGCATCTTCCCTCGACAGCACCTGGTCGGCCACTTGAGCTCAGTCTACCACTAGGGCACCCAACTGGTGGGCCTGCTGAGTGCAGTCTAACCCAGCCTGGAGGGCCGTCCTCTCAAACGCCTCAATGTAGGCCTCGGGGTCGTCATCCCGCATCATCCATGTCATCTTAAACAGGGCAGCATTACACTGCATCCACTCCTGCTGGTGGGCACCCTGCAGCTGTTGTATTTCCAGCACCTGCCCTATCACCTGGATGGCTTGCGTCAGGAGCTCCATGTGGGCTACTGCCAGCACCTGCATGTCTACTTCCACCCAGGTTGGGATCACTCTTCCGCTAGCGTAGTAATTTCGATTCCCAGCCAGTGCACCACTGTGGCATCTCTAGTGGATGCTGTCAGTACCACACTGCCCCCTTGGTCGGGGTCCACCAACTCGCCTGCAGTGCTTGTTGTTACCTGAAGAAAGGAGGGGTTCAGTGGTATTCTTCTTCCCCATCGACCCAATGACAGGGGTACTCACAGCAGTGCCGTGGTTTTCCTCAGGGCTCTGCCTCCCCTACACCCCGTCCACTTGCCAATCACTCTGGTGTTCTGCTTGTGGTCCCGCCATGCCCAGCAAGCCCCCTTTTAAAGGGATCCAGTGTCAGCTTCATCACCAGTCAGTTGCCTGTAAGTTAAGGCACCTGGAGCCTCAAACCCTGATCCCAGAGGGCTGAGCTCCTGTTTTCTGGCGTACTTCCCCCACCAGGGGAGAAGAACACTCCTGTGAGCTTTGAAATTAAGGTGGCTAGGGAAAGATCATCCCCAGCCTGAAGCAGGACACTGCTTCCCCTGTCTTGGATGCAGGAGCAGTGCCTGCAATGCTGCTATTGCCAGCCTCCGGACAAACCAGTTTATATGTAATGTCTGTCCCTAGCCCTGTTGTGTTACAGATTTGAACCAGTTTCCAGTCTAGTTTATGTGTAATTCTTGTCCCTAGTCACAGTAACTTCCTTGAGTAAACAAGATCTTACAGTTCTACTTTAAACAGATATATTTAAACCACTGAAGAAATATGCAAGGACATTATTATTTCCCTCTGTGTGGTTTTTTTCAGTTGATCTTAAACCTGTTGCTGAGCAATTTAAGTTAGGCTGAAATAAAACTCATGAAACTTAAATAAGAGTACTCCTGCAGCCTTAATTATATCCATTTAAAAATCACAAGAGTGAATCTCTTTTGGCTGGGACACTGTCTTCCAATAGGGTGTGACTTAGAAAAAAATTTCATTGGTGAAAAGTTTATTTAGATATAATCTAATAGAAGTCTACTTAGGTCCATTTTTCCTTTGTCTTTGATTTAGTTTCACTGAAATCTGGTTGTCTTGAGGAGAATCGTAATGGTATTATTGAAGTTAATTTTGCCTATCTTATGAGTTTTGAGCATGTAGGTTGAGTACCATTTGCAGTCTTTTCTTATTTATTTTTAATTGTAACTATGCTCTTTTTTTACATTTTCTTCTTTATTCTTTTAGAACTAGAATATGGCCTGACTCTCCACCACTGTATAAAGGGAGGAAGTCCATGCATGAAATCACCAAAATCACAACCCTTTTTTCTACTTATACAATGGAAGGGCTGCATAGCACTAGCTGTAGCTACCCTAAAGCTGGTAGTGGCCAATGGCCCCCCCTGCTACAGACTGATTGGGGTAATATGTATAAAGTGGGCATGTTTACACAAGACACTAAATGTACAGTAGACTAATTCCGTTGTGCATTAGTGCACCATGGCAAAAATTGTGCTAAGTGCTGTTGCGCAGTAGAATTAGTTTGCTGCACATTAAGTGTCACAAAAAGACTGTATGCCAGTCCTACTGCACAGTGAACCAGTTACTGTGCACTTAGTACCTCATATTAGAGGTACTAAACATAATGCTCACTAACAACAGTGTATTAATGCATGTGTAGATGCGCCCAGTGTTGCCAACCTCTTGCCATAGTAAGTTATGAGATTCTAAAGTTATGAGATTCTAATCAGATCTGGAGCCATACCTGTTTTTCTGATATAATCAGTTGGTGCATTTGGCTATGAATAAAAGGTTGATGGTCCAAGTATAACCATGGATTGTGCTTTATGGGTAAGACCAAATGATTTCTAAGGTTCCTTCAAACTGTATTAGTCTGTTAGTGACACAAGACGTTCTAGCCCATACCAAAACTTCAAACTCCTTGGCGAAAACCACCTCTGAATGCCTGCCTTCCTATTTAAGTGGCTCATGAGAAAAGGAAGCCCTTCTATCGCCCATTTCTCTACCCCTTAGGAGCCTAAGGAGTTGTCAGCTGTGGAAAGAGGGAAGAGAAAGTGCTCAACAGCTCATGATTGCCCTGCCCCCTTCTATCTACCTTTGAATCACTCATGGTCTAGTTTGTCTTCTTCTCATCTCTTCCCTCTCTCCTCACCATCATAGAACTGCAGCCAGGGTAGGGGAAAGAGAAGGAAGAGAGCAAATACAGAACTGGAGCACTCTTCCCATAGGCTTAGGAAAAGTGACCATACTGCAGCTGTCACTGTCATCTTGTAAGAAAGAAGAGTAGATAAAACAGAGGTGTGCTACAAGGGGATAGGTGGGAGAGAGTGAAATGAATAGCTGAGCAGAGGAGTGGATATCTATGGGGTTGGGCATTCTTTATCTGACCTCACCCTTATACTTCATCAAGCTTTGGACAAGTTTCATAGGACTAGATCCAAAAAAAAGACTTGGGCATTGTGGTCCTACGCATTAACTTGCCTAACTTTGAAGTGCTTGCCTCCTGAACTGGAACCCATAGTCCTGAACTAGGCCCTGAACTCCTTATACATTTTAGGGTATGTCAATAACACTTCTGTGGTGCTTCCAAGAGCTTGCTGTCTCATGACTGGAAGAGGGTGTTCTTGTCACGAGTCCTGGAATGCTCCAAAAATATATATACAGATGACACTCAGCGCAACCTGGTCCAGCTTTACCTCCTGGAGGCTGGGAGCACACTAATCATATGCTACAGGCTGAGAGAGGGGGTGACAGAGGGATTCTGGGTGAACTGTTTGGGGCTCCCATTTGGTGATATTTGCCAGACATTTAAGGCTGGTGAAGATACAGGACTCAATGGAAATGGGAAAGAAAGGCATAGTTCAGTTGTGGGAATAAAGAAGTCAAAATGTATGTAGTGTAGTGGCTCACCATAACTGCAAAAGAGTCAGCACTGAGGTGAACTGTACTTAATGAAAACTATTTTATCTTCTTCAGATGGCCTGTAGTAATCTATCCTTATGCTAAGCTCCCATAAGCATTTTTTCCAATATGGGTCACGTATTTTATGGCCATACCCAGCATTGGCTGCATTTAATTAAAATTTCAGTTTCTATTACTGAGCATATGCTGCTTTTCACAGTAGTTTAATGATAGACAGTGTATTTGATGAGGTTTTCTGAAATGCACGTATAAGATATGGGACTTTTCCCCCCCATCATAATTAGAGGGAAAAACCTCATCTTGTATTCAAGTAAATATGGTAAACTATATTTGTAAGACTAAATGGTTCTATTGGACTTGTAACACTGAGAGAGTTCTGTTTTCTCTTACCATTTTTGTCTAACTTCATTATAATGTGGCTATGAGGGAATGGTTCTATAGGGAAATGTTTTAGATCATCTGTTGATGTATATAGTGTTATGCATAGAACTTGAAAGAACCCTCACAAGGCAACTGGTTCCTTCAATACTGTCCCTTTTATTGCAGTTTTTAATATTACTAATTTATCTAGCAGCTTTCATCCTGAAGGGTCTCTAAATACCTTTCATACACTACTCTTGATCACACAGTCCCAACTCAGACAGTGACTTGCATAGGAAGAAGAACATCAGGAACATTCCTGTCTTTGTCAACAACTCCCTTTACTCAACTCATGTACGTATATGTGAATGATTGGGGTATGTACATTAATATCTTCTGTAATGTATTTCTTTCAGACATCATTGTTCTCATCGCTTCAATAGCAGTTGTTTCTGCAAAAACTCAGGGTAACATTTTTGCAACATCAGCACTGAGAAGTCTTCGTTTCCTACAGATCCTCCGTATGGTGCGCATGGACCGAAGAGGAGGGACTTGGAAATTGTTAGGTTCAGTAGTGTATGCACATAGCAAAGTAAGTACCCCTGCAGTCCAATTCATTTATCTTTCACCTGAGGTAAAAGGGGGTCAGGCTTTATTACACATCAACTCTTCCATAGTAACTGCTGATATGCATACCCCCCTGTAGATGAAAACCAAACTTCAGTAGCTTTGCCTTCAGTGAAAAAGGGCAAGTTGCCATGGTTCGGCTTCCTTTTACTGCAGGGTAAAGTCCCATCCCATCCCTTCTCCTGGTCCCTCTGTCCCCCTCCCCCAATAAATTGTTTTTATGTCAATACCCTAGTCAAGGGTATTAACTAGTTAATTAACTAGTTAAAAAGTTAAAGAAATGGCTAACTTTTAACTTTAATTAGTTTTTAAAAAGGTTAATTTTAACTTTTCTTAAAGTATAAGTTAAAAGTTAAAAAAAATTAAATCCAGCTTTCCCAGAGTTTTTCCTGACATAGCCAATCTCTAGGACTTGCATAGAATGATATTTCTTTATTGAAATACTAGGATTTCTTGTTTGAGAGTCAGAGAGTAGTGTGCCTTCCTATGACATATGGTCTCTTAAGAACTACAAGTCCCAGAGTTCCTTAGTTCATACGGGCATTTCCTGTGCATTTACAGAAGTCAACAGGGTAGCCAGTTGGCTGCAAGAGAGGGAACAAGCATTCCCTTATCTGCCTATATAGAATGATTGTTCAGTAGTGGGGGCTTAGTCTTACAAGACAAAAGAGGAAAATAGTCAGGTATAAATTCTGAAATGCAGCTTTTCTAAAGTTCAATAAGCATGTTTAAACAGTTTCTGCTATGAGACTGAACATTCTTTTTCTCATTTAAACTGCTTTTCTCATTTCAGTCTAATTTTTTATTTCATACACTTTCATTTTTTCTAATTCAGATGCATTTCATACACTTTTGTTACCTTTTGAGCAATACAAATTGTAACAGCGGAGGTTTTTTGTGGAAACAGCTTACATTTGTTACCTGGCTATGAATATCTCCTTTCTGTTATTCTGGTATACCTATATGATGCATTAACTTTTACAAAGTACTTCACATGGAGAGGGTGAGAAGAATCTGACATTACATAGGTATTGGTAAATTGTTATTCTGAAAACTGTATGACAAGTATAACATTGTTTTCAGCTAAAGCAGGGTGAGTTCTGAGTAAATTAGTGTGCTTCTGTGGGTTTATGGAAATGAAACCCACTTATTGCATTTGAAAATGAAAAGTGATGCTAACAGGCAATTCACCATGTTTCACACATTGCTCACTAAGCAACTTAACTTTTAACTTGTTACTCTCTTTTTAACTTACCTTTAAACTAGTTGAAAGTAGAAATACTTAACTTTTAACTTAACTCAAGTTAATTTTAAAGGTTTCTAACTTTTAACTTTATCTAGTTACATTTTTCATAAACTTTTCCCATGACTGTTAATTGATTACTTCAGAGGATCCAACATAAGCCTAAGGGAAAAAATATTATCAGATTCTAATAAATACCTGAAACTTCTTACAGTAATGTTGGCTGTGTTGTCTATTATTAATATGCATTTTTTCAGGTTCAGCTGTACTTTTTAAAAATAAGATAAAACATCAAGCTGTTTTATTACCAGTCTTATGCTGCTGTAATTCCACTGAAATCAGTGGAGTTACATAACTCTTTCAGTGAAGTGGTTAATCAGTGGTTGTTCAGAGGCTATTTATGACAAAAAGGAGCAATTGATTTTTAAATGCTAAATGATAGTACATAGATTGTTAAATGTATCTGTTTAATCTTTTTAATAGATATTGATCCTTACTTTCTTTTATCTAGGAACTAATCACAGCCTGGTACATAGGATTTTTGGTACTCATCTTCTCATCTTTTCTTGTTTATCTGGTGGAAAAAGATGCAAATAACCAGTTTTCT
This sequence comes from Crocodylus siamensis, assembly GCF_052110815.1. Lineage (NCBI taxonomy): Eukaryota > Metazoa > Chordata > Crocodylia > Crocodylidae > Crocodylus > Crocodylus siamensis. The sequence goes on from NC_143395.1 coordinate 58,692,108, forward strand.
ACTTACGCAGATGCTCTCTGGTGGGGCACAGTATGTATACAAGCTAATTTGAACTAATTAACCAATATATCAGATTGCATTTAAATGATGTTATATTACCATCATCCTGATTCTCCAGCACTCTCTACCTTGAGTAGTTGAAAAATGTATGTAAATTCTATCATTGTAAAATAGTAGCATTTTACATCCACTTTGTGCGGTTGTAAAACCCCTGATTTAATAAAGCATTTAAGGACTTGTTAACACAAAATTCCCTTGCCTCTGCTTTGGTGAAGTCTGTGGATCCTAAGGACATGCCTAACTGCTTTCTGAATGTTGTAGGATTATCATATACTCAAATGTTTGGCTGGATAGGGGCATGATTAACCTCACAGGTTATGGTGATAGAGAATCAGAAGTAGATATTGCTTGAAGTTTATTCCTACTTCTTCCTTTTGATCTTAAATCTGGTGAAATCTCACCAGATTAGCTTTGCTTACATGATTTCTAGTTTTTCTGTTTCCACTGGGATGAGAAATACAGAAGGCAGTGAGGTATTCCTTGGCCCATGGCTAAGTATTCCTCAGGCAGCTCAGGGAGGCTTCCATAACACTAACAAGGCAGCTATTTATTCACCGGATCTAAGAGAATTCCCAGGTGATGTAAAGCAGCACTCTTATTCCTGTTGATGCAGTGAACACCTTGTGCTCCAGAAATACACAGCCAGTACCTTTGAGATCATCAATGCTGACATAACTTAGAATGCCTTTGGGCTGCATAAGGTAAGTCTGAAGACTAAACTAGCCTCTGACCTCAGATCCTGTGCTGATAGGATTTCAGCTAAACCTCCAGGTCTGGTTCTGTCTGTCTTTTGCTTCAACTCTTGTTCCTAGTCAAAGGAAAACAAAGGAAAACAAAACAAATGTCCAACTTCTTTTGTACCTTATAGATTGGTCTTTTTAAGTTTTGCTTGTGTTCTGAGCAAAGGAGCAGGTTGCTTCCTGTTACAGGCTGTCAGACTTTTTAGTGGACATGTTCCTTGACTGCCTGCTACACAGGCTGCACACCATGCTTCACTGTGCCACGCCATGTTGCATGGGCCTCTCCCACCACACTGTGCTGTATGGCCTCCCCATTGCACCCCTGCTGCATTGCATGGGTCTCCCTTTGGGTGCCCTCACACTGTACCATGCCGACCTTTTGGCTCTTGCAGTCCCAGTTTGGCCCAAGGAGTGGGCAAAAGAACCTGGAGGAGTGAAGGGGAGCCCAGAGACTCCAGTATGAGCAGTAGGGGGCATGGCACCTAGAAAGAAAGCCCGGGGGCCACAGTTTTCTCTCTGGGGCTGCCTGCAGCTTCTGAGCCAACAATTGAACAGCTCTGTCCTATTATACAAATCTGTTCACCTATCCTAAGATTGTATATTCTACATGTGCTATCCATCCCTCCTTAGAGTTGTCTTTTATGGCGATCAGTGTATAGAAATGCAAGCTTAGGATATGCAGAACCTAAAGTATATATCAGTTGCATATGATTGGTTACAAAAGCTATGGAACTGTTTTGCCTAATGAGATTTGTTGTGAGATGTTCACACCAAGAAAAAATAAAATATTTTAAGGTTTGATCTTGTAATCCTAATCAGGAGAAACTCCCATTGAATAAAAGCTGTGAACTGTTGGGCGCTAACAGATGTGCAGCTCCCTGCTGTAACTCATGGCTTTTCACATTCACTGTTTGGTCAAAGGGATGAGGGGGATCAAGCTTGGGTGGCCTCCAATTCCCACCTCCTCCCCTCCAGCACAGGCTGGGTAAACCACAGACCAGAGCTCCCTCCCCTGCCCATCCCACCTCCCACCATCCTGCAGACAACACTTGGGAGTGGGGCTGGGCTGCATCAGACCACCCACAATTAGTACAGGGACAAACAGAAGTTAATGAAGGTGCTCCACGTTGAAGCACCTTCATCTAAACCCTCATTAAAAGAGGATTAATTTGTCACACGATCAGGCACTTTTAAACTGCTCTCTATCAAGGCACAACTGTAGAGAGCTTTCAAGGGGCTGATCATGTGACAAATATCACTTCTGTAGTACCCATTATGTCAAAGTCTGAGACATCAGCAAAAGTTTCTCTAGTTTAATTTAACTGAAAGCAGAATTTGGTTCATTCACTGAGAGTTTGACAACTTTAGGATTGTTTTATTGGTTTCATAGTTAATACTACAGTGTGGCTCTAGCAAAATCAAGCCTCACTTCTGATGTCAGACCCAAGTAGGTCTATCTGAGCAGATCTAACTGCAGGTTTTTGTAATTTTCTTGATTGCTTCCCACTGAACAATATTTTACAAGGAAAAACATTGTCCAAAATGGTGGCTTAAAATACTTTGTATACTGTGAAAATGAAAATGGATGACTCATACGCTGGATAGGTTCTGCAAACTGAGAAAACGGGAGTTTTTTTCTTGGCATCAACAGAAAAAACAAATTATAATAAAAAACCTTCTGAAAACAGCCTATTATCATATATTTTTTCTTCTTTTTTTCTTTGCTGCTTAGGTGACATGAACATATTTAAATTCTTAACACATTCAGGTGCATATACTTACAAACATTAATATATCCCCAAACACATCTTTCTTGTTTCCCTTTTAATGATAATAATTGCTGTATTATATGTAAAACAGTATGTGGGAAATACTTAATGAGTTCATTAGTCATGCTTATTGCTATTGCCAGAGTAACCCACATACAGATTTTGAAAAGGTCAGATTGCATGGCATTCTGAGGGGAATCAGCTCTTAGCCTCACTGGTTTATTTATTTGCAGCAGTTATTCAGACTTAAATTACATTGTACAGAATGGTTTTTGATGGTGCTGTAAAAAATAAAATGGGGGTGAAATCAGTAATCAATCCTCTCAGATCTCAAGCTTCTGGAAAAAATGGTAATGCCTTTTCATCGTACCAAGCAATTAATTACATACCATATAATTAATTGGCACGAATGCATTCATTAAATCAAACTCTCTAAGGGCTCGGTCCTGCCATCATTCCACGTGATGCTCTTTTTGAGGGCAGTGGGAGTTTTGGATTGAAATCAAAGGCAGGATATGACAAAATAACTCAAATACAAATAATATAGCTAGATTTCTAGTCTGTGACTCCAACATAATGTCAATGTGGGTATTCTTATGGCTAGAATCTCTGGGTTATAATCAGTGTTATGTGTTTATTATGTGCAGGATTCAATGAGTCAGGGTCCCTTGAGCCAAATGGTAAATTAATTTACTAAAAAAACCAATTAATTTAAAATACTGTGTATAATATGGGAACAGAGATGAAGGGCCATACCTTAACTTTAATATTTGATAACCAAATAATTTCCAAACATGCTATGCACTCTTTAAGGGTGTGTTTATGGCAATTAAATTGTACAGTAATTAGTTTTACCTGAGCACATAATTTAGCATGTTGAATAAAGTGCTCATTTCCAGGTTTTCTTTCAGCTCCTTTTCTAATAGTAAACAGTAATTACAATAGAATAAAGAATGTCATAGGCATCCAGTAGCATCTATGCTAATGCCATGCAATCTCATAATGAACTATGTTTTTGCACTTTGGTGTAGTAACGCCATTATTACACTTTGGCGTAATATTGCCTTAAAAGCATATTGGGGCTAAAGCACATTTAGTATTACACTGAATACTAAATTAATCAGTCTTGATAATATATTACCTATTCAACACCATCAGAAACTTCAGCAAATTTATTTTTTTTAATTGTCACAGAATGTGGAGACTGAAAAACATTTATAAGGAAACAAATCAATTTATTTGATTAATAAAACACAGGATTGGAAGGTATCTCCTGGGTGAGCTAGTCCTGTCCCCTGCAGTTGCAGGCAACTAGGGCATATCAACCCATTCATAAACTTATCAAACTGTATAAAGTTTGTATGTATCTGATCATAACCATCTAATTTATTAAAAACCAGATATAGCAATGGGTTATAATGGAAAGGAAATCCTACCTTTGGGACTTTAAATTATAGTGTCCTTTTAGGGGGATCAATAAATGTGTGCTGGACTATTTAGTCACGGTGACAATCTAACCTGAACAGTGGTCACTATTTTGTTAGGAGGGTGTTGTTTTTATTCTACAGCCTGACCTTGAAGGTCAACTGAAAAATGTTTTCCACTCACTGACTATTGAAATATAAGAGAAAAATCATGTCCTGTTATCTAGTACTATTAGGGGATATGGTTTACAGTTCACAATTTCATGTATAGTGTAACAAGCATCCTGCTGAAGCAGGGAAGGAGCACTCAAGTTGGTAGGGAGACACTGATACTCTTAATCATATGGTAATGTTGTCACATTCTCAGGATGTGATGGGGTGGACAGAGTTGCTTAAACATGGCTTTACTGTTTTCTATAGTGACTGCTCTTCTTTGTGGGTGATTTTCAGATGTCAAGTCCCAAATGGTTCAGAAATTGTCTCTGACTTCTTGACAAGATTGTTATGCTATAACGTCCCTAATATGCAAATAACAGTCAGCTTTCTATTTCTTTGATATCAAGCCCAGGTGGAGACATCTTATTCTCCAGTGTCTGGCAGAGACAGAAAACTGAATGAAAGCCAGTTGTCTTAGGCTCGGTCCTGATAAAACAGGTTGTTGCTGATTGGTAGGGAGAAGAATTTTGAAAAACTAGGAAATTCAATAAACACACATACAGAAGAAGGTATTTGTCTGCCTTATTCAAAATGGTTCAAAATCTTGGGGTTTTATTATTCTCACAATAACTCTTGAGAACAGAAACTAGAAATACGGGGGGTTTTAAAATGTTGTCAGGCCAAAATGCCTCTGGACTTTACCATAGGCTAATTCTAGAGCAGGATGCCATGAGATCCTCTTAAGCAGGCTTGTCCAACATGCGGCCTGTGGGCTGCCATGTGGTCCTCCAAGCTGTTTTCTGGGGCCCGAGGTGCTGCGACAGGAAATGGAAGTAAACACTGTACTTTTGTTTTGGGGGCGTGATGTGATACCGCTTCCTGTGAGGTCTTTGAATATAGCTCGCCAGCCCACTGGGTGATAAAAAGTTCATGATCCAGCCCCACATTCAAAAAGGTTGGACACTCCTGCTGTTAAGGGTGCTAGACAATATTAGCACTGTTAGGTGTGCATGAGTGGGCCTGAACTTTGAACCAACCCCCCCCTTCACTGGAATATCCCTTGACCTTCATCAACCTTTTTCATTGGCCCATCATGCCTTGATGGTTTGATTCTTTTTGGGGAGGTTGGATGGCTTTTCGGCAAAGGTCCATCTGGAAGGACCACAGTTCTTCTGCAGGGCTCCATCTTCCCTACACCACCCTCTCTACACTCTTGGGTCTGTGACGGAAAATCCCTGTAGGTCTAGAATGGAGATGTCTATCAGGGTCCACTTTCTAGACTCCTCTGGATTCTGTAGTTTGCTGCTCACCAGTCCTTATTTCTTCTCTTGCTGAACACTTTCCCTTATGAAACTTAGAAATCCATTTAACTAATTCTTGGACCAACTTATTCTGTATTCTCCTGGCCTTCCCTCTACCTGACTCTAGGCTTTACAAACTTAATTCCCTCAGAGATGTTGGGGTAAAGGCTGCACTGCTGTTCCTAATCACAGATCAATCTCCTCTGCAGTGCCTCTTCCCAGCTGTAATTCATTCACCTGTATAAAGTAAATCATGGCTTATTCCTTAATCACAGATTCAAATTCACTCAAATTTCATGAAATAATCACTCTTTCTTTGGGTATTGTACTTCAGTTAGGCTGCACAAGTCAATCCCCTACTCTTCTTCAGTGACTCCCACCAGTTTGGCTGCCTGGATCTTCTTTCCTCCCCTGGTCTGCATGGCTTATGGCTCTGCTGATTTCTCCCCAGTCCAGGGGATACTGAATGCTGAGCCACTATCCATTATCTTACCCGATCTTAGGTCTTAGGCACCTTGTCTCCCTACCCTGCCCCTGGCTCCATGTCTGACTGGGCAGTGTGGGGCTCTGCCCCCTCTCTTTCTCTTTTCACCCTTTCTATCAGTGGGTAGAGGCCCAGCCCTACTAGGCTTCAGTTTGTCTTATAAGTTTGTCTAGCCAGTCTGAGCTGTGGTCCCCTCCTCAGTCTTTGGTGGCTCCAAAGCCAACAACCCCCCCCCCCAAAAAAAAAAAAACCTGGGAAAAATCACAGTGCACTGAGCACTCTGTTCTGTAGCCTCCTTCACTCCCCTCACAGCTGCCTTGGTGTTACTACCATCATAAGCAGGAAAAAAACAGAAAAAGAAAAAAGGGGAGTCCTATGCCAGGATCTTGTAAACAGTCCAGGGTCCTCGGGGTACCCTGTTCTCCAGGCCCTGCTAGTCCTACCGCACACAGTTCTCACTCTACTTGGGGATACTCAGCCCCACCCCAAGGCTTCTCCAGGGTGAACATAAAACAACCCTCAATGTTTATATCAACTTCCCAGGGCCTCCCAAGGCACAAAAAGGGAGATCTTTAGCATTTCTTGAGTACTTGGTCTTGTGGACAGAGGGGTTTCCATCCTTGCCTTCTTGCAGGGCTCTGACTTCCTCCACTATGGCCAGTTCCCTTCCTCTGGCCTGCAACCAGTTTATATATCAGTCAGCCCTGCCAACTGATCAGATGACTGAGCTTCCTGCTCCCTGGGAGCAGGTGTTGTCAATCTCTTGCTGTCCTCCCTCTACTGGCCCTGCAGCTGGCTGATTTCAGGCTGAGCTTTACAAGTATAAGCCCCCAGCCCAGGCATCTCCCCTTTGAGGTCCCTTCTCCCTCTCTACTGCAAGTTGCTTGCCCCCTCCTATCCAGCTAGGGCTTCCCTTGACAGGCTGCACACCATGCTACCACTCCAGCTGTGCTGGCAAGGTCTTTCCTTATAGCAGATAATCCTTCCCTTCTCTGGGCTATAGACCTTACAGTGGCCCCACTGCCTTTCCTTCCCTGGCTTCTGCTTCTCTGAATGGAGCTAGGGAACCCTGTTACAAATGCCTATGTAAGATTCACAAGATAAACCCCGGGATTTCAAATAGGAACTCACAGTGGCAAAAAACATTCTAACCCACTGTGGTCTTTCTGAGTTCTTTGCAACAAAATAATTGCTTTATTATTGTTCCATAGTTGAAAAATAAGTGAAAGCTAAGAGCTGGCACTTTCTGAGAGGTGCCAGAAGTCTGACAAGATTGAGAACTGCTGCCATAGGCATTCACTCTTGTTACTTCAAGGCTAATGTTACTCCAGCTGACTGTAAAACAAAACCCTCTGGCAACAGAGCAAACTATCTAGAGAAGAAGAGACCAGAAGCAGCAGCTCAACTCTAAAAAAGGGCCAGAGAGTCACAAAACAGCAACAAGTGGTACAAGAGGGAAATGCATAGGTCAAAATGCAAAATATGTCTGACATATGTATACAAATGCAAGAACTATGGGGAATAAACAAGATGAGGTGGAAGCTGCATCCTGTGAAAAACTATGATCTAATTGGTATCACAGAGACCTGGTAAGACGGCTCTTGTGACTGGAATATCAACATGGAGGATTACACTTTTTTCAGAAGGACAGGGTTGGGAGAAAAGATGGTGGGACCACCTGGTATGTCAAATAGAATCAGAGAAAATTAGGGTTACAAGGGACCTCAGGAGGTCATGTAGTCCAACCCCCTGCTCAAAGCAGGACCATCCCCAACTATATCATCCCAGACAAAGCTTTGTCAAGCCAGGTCTTAAAAACCTCCAAGGATAGAGATTCTGCAACCTCTCTGGGTAACCTGTTTTACTTTCCTCCTTGTGGGAAAATTCTTCCTAATATCTAACCTAAACTTCCCTTGCTGCAACTTGAGACTGTTGCTCCTTGTTCTATGATCTGCCACTACTGAGAACAGTCTAGCTCCACCCTCTTTTGAACCCCCCCTTCAGGTAGTTGAAGGCTGCTATTAAATCCTCTCTCAGTCTTCTGTAGAATAAATAAACTCAGTTTCCTCAGCCTCTCCTCATACATCATGTGCCTCAGCCCCTGAACCACTTTTGTTGCCTTCTACTGGACTCTCTAATTTGTCCACATCCTTTCTGTGGCAGAGGCCCAAAACTGGACACAGTACTCCAGACGTGGCCTCACCAGTGCTGAATAGAGGAGAATAATCACTTCCTTGACCTGCTAGCAACACACCTTCCAATACAGCCCAGTACGCCATTAGCCTTCTTTTTGACAAGGGCACACTGCTGGCTTATATTCAGCTTTTGTCCATTGTAACCTCCAGCTCCTTTTGTGAGCTGCTGCTCAGCAATTCAGCCCCTACCCTGTACTAGTGAATTGTTGCATCCTGAGTGCAGGACTTTGCATTTATCCTTGTTGAACCTCATGAGATTTCTTTTGGCCCAATCCTCCAAACTTCCATTACCTGTTTGAAGAAACCCTCATCCACCACTTCCTCTTGGTCTGGTGGTCTATAGCAGACCCCAACAGTGACATCACTCTTGTTGCTCTCCCCTCTAACTTTATTGCAGAGAGTTTCAACAGGCTTATCTCCAGTTTCATACTGGAGCTCTGAGTAATCATATAGCTCTTTACATAAAGTGCAACTCTTCGTCCTCTTCTCCCCTGCTTGCCGTTCCTGAACAGTTTGTACCCATCCGTGATAATGCTCCTGTCATGTGAGCTCCTACCAAGTCTGTGTTATTCTGATCACATCATAATTGACTGTGCAAGGACTTCCAGTTCTTCCTGCTTGTTTCCCAGGCTCCGAGCATTCATATTCAGCAGGAGTGGGCAAAATGTGGCCTGCAGGCCAGATGCGGCCCACCAGACCAGTCTATCCAGCTCTCAGGTCCCCTAAAAAATTTAGAAATTTAATATACATCTGCCCCTGGCTGCCTCGTGCAGCCCTCGATGGCTTGCCAAAACTCCGTAAGCGGCCCTCCACCCGAAATTATTGCCCTCCCCTGATGTACAGGCACCTAAGGTAGCTAGTCAATTGCCCTGATTTCTCAGGAAGTTTGAGAACACCTCCCCTGTCGCCCCCTCCTGCTTGCTGTTCCTCCAGGTCTCCTGCTTCCCCACTTACCTCAAGGCTTTGGTCTCCAGCCCCAACAAACCTAGTTTAAAACCCTCCTCACTAGGTTAGCAAGCCTGTCTGCAAAGCTGCTTTTCCCTCTTTTCATCAGGTAGATACCTTCTCTTCCCAGCAACCCTTCTTCTTGGAATAGTATCCCATGGTGGAAGAAGCCAAATCCCCACTGGCAGTACCACCTGTGAAGCTAGGCAATACCATCTGTGATCTGCAGGAATCCATTCCTGCCCAGGCCCTTTTCCTTGACTGAAAGGATCAAAGAGAATGTGACCTGAGCCCCAGACCTCTTCACCTTGGTACCCAAAGCCCTGTAGTCACTTTTGATCTGCTCATGGTCTCCCCTTGCAGTATCATTGGTGCCCACATGGATGAGCAACATGGGGTCAGAGGGCCAGATGAATGTCAGTAATCCCTCCATGATATCTTGGATCTGGGTTCTGGGTAAGTAAGAGACTGCCCAAGACAATGTACATATACTTGTTCCCTGGTTCAGGCATCAAAAGATAGCAGGACAGAATGCATTTGGGTGAAGATAAAAGGTGGAAGATGCAGTACTGATATAATGATGCGGATTTATTATAGGCCACCAAATCAAAAAGAGGTGAATGAGGCACTCTCCAAGCAGGTGACAAATCTATCCAAAAGCTAGACAGTACTGATGCGAGACTTCAGTTTTCCAGACATCTTTTGAAAGAACAATACAGCCAAACAAAATATTGAACTGGTTCCTAATTTCTGTGGAGGACAACTTTCTGTTCCAGAAAGTGGAGTATACAACTAGGGGATCAACTATCCTAGATCTTGTCCTGACCAATAGGGTGGAAGATGTAAAGCTGATAGGCAACTTGGGAGGAAGCAATCACAATATGAAAGAATTCCAGATCCTGAGATAGGAAAAGCATGAGGTTGGCAAAATTTGGATGGTAGATTTTAAAAAAGGTAGATTTAATCTGACTCAAGGAGTTAATAGACATGGCACCATGGGAAGGATATAAAGGCACCAAGGAAGGCTGCAAGCTTCTTAAGGGCACAGTATTGGAAGCCCAACAAGAAACTGTTCAGACATGATGGAAGCACAGGAAGAATCACAAGATACAGATGTGATGTGGCTGCACAAGAAGCTTCTAGTGTTCTTCAAATGCAAGAGGAAAGCATACAGGCAATGGAAAAGTAAGTAGGTCACCAAGGAAGATTTTCAGGCAATAGCAAGAACCTACAGGGACAAAATTAGGAGGCAAAGATAAAGGATGAACTGCACCAGGCAACAAAGGTTAAAGACAACAAGAAGAGGTTCTATAAATACGTTGGCCAGAAAAGAAAGACCAAGAAAACTGTGGGTCCACTGTTAAACAGCAAGGAGGAATTCTGAATAGAAAATACAAAGGAGGAGGAACTACTCAACAGCTACTTTTCCTCAGTCTACAAAAAAAAATTACACTACAGCCAAACACCTAATAAGGATTATTTGGATAAGGAAGGGATGAAATAACAAACTGAGGGATGAACTAATAAAAAAGATGGTCAGAGAGCTTTTGATGGGTCTGATTTAATTCAATTCAACTTCATTTCAGAGTACTGAATAAACTGGCAGAGGAGATCTCAGAAATATTGGCAGTGATATTCATGAAGTCATGGGAGACAGCCAAAGTACCAGAAGACTGATAGTGTGCCTCTCTTCAAATCAAAAAATCAAAAAAGAGGACCCAGGGAAATAAAGACTGCTTAGACTGGGAAGCTACCTGGGCATATCCTATGGATTTTCAAGCATCCTATGTTTTTCAAGCATCTGGAGGAGGAAAGGCTCATCACAAGCACCCAGCATGGATTTGCTCAGAACAAGTCATGCCAAATAAACTTGATCTCCTTTGTCAAATAACTACTTGGGTGGATGAAAAGTATGCTGTGGATATAGTATGCTTCAAGGCAATGCAGGAGATCCTGGAGGGACCCTTGGTGTTCTGCCAGATCCCCCAGGAGACCCTGTTCAGCTACTTTAACAGTTTCTTCGATCCCCAGGTGGAAGGAGCCGCCCCACATCTGTTGGACCCCTGACCCCCATCAGCTCTACAGAAGAGCTCAAGGTAGACTTTACACCGAAGGAAGTGGAAGCCTGCCTGAGCAGAATCAGAGACACTGCACCTGGCAAAGATGCACTAAAAAAGCCCACTAAAAAAGAAGGCCCCATTCTGCCTTGTCTTGACACTGCTCTTCATTTGATGCAGAGAGTTCTTCCACTTGCCCAGCCCCTAGAAAAAGGTGATGACGGTGCTCATACACAAGAGAGGTGAGCCACCGGACCCAGGCAACTGGAGACCCGTTACTCTGTGCTCCACACTCTACAAACTCTACACCAACTGCTTGGTGGCTCAGATCATCGACTGGGCGGTAACCAGGCAAGCCATCAGCCTGAGCCAGAGGGGCTTCCTTTCAAATAAGGCTGCTACTAACACAACTTTGTGCTCCAGATCACACTTGTTGATACCCAGAGGGCCAGAAGGCAGTGTGCACTGGTGTGTGTCAACATCTGTAATGCCTTCGGCTCCATGTCCCACTGCCACTTCTTCAACACCCTCCAAGAGCTCAGAATGCCAGTCAGCACCATCAACCTTGTGCAGGAGCTCTGTGATGGTTGCACCACCACCATCCAGTTGTTGGAGGGTGAGCTGCAAGACATCCCCATCCGGTCCAGAGTGAAGCAGGGATGCCAGCTCAGCCCCATCATCTTCAACCTTGCAATGGAGCTGCTCCAAGCAGTGGCAGGAGGCCCCAGAGGCCTCAAACTTTATGAATGGAAGCTGAGCATCCTGATTTATATGGATGACTTGGTCCTCCTCACCAGCAACACTGTGCAGCTGCAGAGGATGCTGGATGTTAGCTCCAAGGCAGGCAAATGGATGCGATTCCACTTCAACACCACCAAGGGCACATTGATTGCAGGAAGAAGAACTCTGTATTGGATTCCAGCCTAACCATCCAAGGCAAGCAGATGAGGCACCTGAGGGACAGCAAGAGCTACATCCACTGGGGATGCCCACCGGACACGGAGCAAAGCAGATGCTCAAAGAGACCATCCATGAGATTGTGCAGGGTGCCCACAAGCTGGACTCTTCCTTGCTGGCCCCCTGGCAGAAGATAAATAGTTTCATAGTTTCTAGGGTCGGAAGGGACCTAAACAGATCATAAAGTCTGACCACATGCCCTGGGCAGGACTGAGTGCTGGGATCATAATACTCCAGCCAGATATTTATACAACCTCCTTTTGAAGACCCCCAAGGTAGGGGAGAGCACCACCTCCCTTGGGAGCCCATTCCAGAGCCTGGCAGCCCTAACCATAAAGAAATGTCTCCTGATATCAAGCCTGAACCTACTCCCAATCAATTTGTGGCCGTTATTCCTTGTTATCTCAGGTGGTGAACAATATCACGTTGGTCCTGAGGGGTTAAGCAGTCCCCAAGACCCTCCTCAAGAAGGAAGACACTGAGATCTGGCAGCTGCTCAAGAAGTGGCTGCACCTGCCACTGTGGTCAAGCCACAAGATCCTGTATGTCCCTGTGGCAGGGCACTGTTGGTGTCTGCCACTTTAAGGGCTGAGCCAAGCAGCCAGCAGGTGCTTAACTGCGGCAGCCGTTTTAGATCTAGGGCTGCCTATATAAATAGAGCAGTTAGCGGCTGGCAGGCCAGGCGGTAACATCGCCTGGCTGCAAGACTGCTTGGTACATCCTGGTGGTAAGGGCAGGAGCTGTAGGGGATGGTTTGGAAGTTCCTGGTCCTGGGCATGACCTAAAAATGCACCTGCTGGGAGTGGGTGGTCTGGTGGTGCTCTCAGTGGTGCAGGAGCCCCCAGGAAATGCTAGGTCAGTGATCACCCCAGTGAAAGGTAAGTAGGGGCACCTTAACCCCAGCCCTCACCTTCGGGTGGACCATATTTCATTAACATCAGAGTTGGGTAGGCCACATAAGCTTCTGGAGGTGCCTGAGCCTGCTGGGGGTGTGACCCCGCAGGGCCAGGTATGTTTCCAGGGGCATCTGAGCCAGGAATGGGGGACCCCAATCCCTAAGTGCAGACAGGAGGTGAAAACCCCACTGAGGTACTCAACTGGTCAGTGCTGGGGCCAGGACCAAAGGGTCAAAAGGGCCAGAGGCCCACCGCGAGGGATGCCCATGAAGAGCTAAGGAGCTCAGGGTCCTGACTGGGTCTGAGATGGGGCAAGGGCTTACAGAAGCTGAAGGTCCCCAGGGTTAGGGGGCCACAGCTAATGGGCGAAGGTGATGGTTTAGCTAACTGTGTGAGATGCCATCTGTGAGGCTTGGGCCACGGTGTAGGAGTGGAATGGAGCCACCGATAGCCCCCCAAAAATTGGGTTGCAACAATGGGCAGCCTCCCACCCTAACTAACAACTTTATTAATTAACAACAAAGCATGGTGGGCAAGACAGGTGGGTGGCATGCCCAGAGGCAAGTGGGAAGCTAGATCTGTGTCTAGCCAGGGACTCCCACTTTGCCACAGTGCCCTACCAGCAGGCAGGTACCAACATGCCGCACATGGGAGACCTCTGCAACACTGTGGTGTTCACCCATGCCTTCCACCTCCTGATCTGCCCGGACGAGATGGTGAGCAGCATCACTGCCAACACCCTGAAGGAGACAGCCCTCAAGAGGATCACAAAGCAGCCCTGACATGGCTGGTGACCAGACATGACATGGTCACCTTCCTAAGTGGCTCATTGGAGGGCAAGTTCAGCCGAAATGGTGGGGACTTTGCCTCACTGTGGAACCAAGCCCACAACACCATGTACCACCTTGGGAAGCACATCGGTTGTGCCTGGACCTGGAATGAGAAACGCTAGGAGCTGGGAGTCTCGCTGCTCTAGGCCCCAATGCCAACTGCATCACCCTGGCCCCCCTCATGAGGACCCTCCTGGAATGTTTCCTGAAGGATGCCATCCAAACCAAGTACATTGGTGATCTAATGGCAAAGCCTGACCAGGACAAAGGCTTTGAAGTCACCTCAAAGTGGGATGCCAGCAACCACTTCATGCCCAGCAGGAGCTTCACATGGGTTGTAAACTAGCACTTCACCCACTGCACCTGCCTCTCAACAGGACAATCCGGTACAGGACTTGCGACAAGAGGTGATGATGCAGCTATGAGGCACAGACCCTCCCCCATATACTATGTGTCTGCAAACTCATGCCAGAGCATGGCAGCTGCAGCACAATGCTGTCCAGGACCAGCAGACCAAGGCCATCCTGACCTCAGCGGGGACTGTGTCTGTCAACCACACTGTCCCAGGCTGCAAGAACCAGCTGCGCCTAGACATGGTGACTAATGAGAACAGCAAGCACATTGTGATGGTAGATGTCACCATCCCATATGAGAACTGGTGGCATATTTTGCCAAGGCCCACAAATGGAAGCAAGAAAAATACCAGCCACTGGTAGACACCCCGAGGAGCCAGAGATATGACATGACAGTCAAGATACTGATCATTGTGGGGTTTAGAGCATAGGATCCAGCAATGAAAACATCCTGTGCACCTGCCACATATCCCACCACTACACCAAACTGATACAGTGCCTCATGGTGTCTGACACCATCTGTTGATCCAGGGACATCTATGTGGAGCACATCATGGGACCATGCCCGTATGTGGACCCCACCCGGCCAACAACCAGAAGCAACACAAGGGGAACCGCTTGACCACGCCACCTAATGAACTCTGAGGACTTCATCCATCCTGAACTCTTCCCAACCCCTACAATTGTATCCTGCATCCTATTACGTGTAACTGAGTGTGTGCTTTTTGTAAACCACCTCCAAGCCTGAATGCAACATCATTGTGCGGGGTCTCCGATATATTTCTTTATAAGTGTCACATTCCCCCAAATCCTTTCCCACTTTCTCACCCCCAGGATTAGTTGGCTGCATTTTTTTGGTTGGAAAGCTGAGCTAAAGCTAACATGATGAAGTTCAGTACTAACAAATGCAAGGTGCTACACCTGAGGAGGAATAATCATAAATACAAAATGGGTGATACCTAGCCAGTGTTCCCTCTAAGCTGTGCGGCATGCATGGCCACGCCCGTGTGCTCATGCCATGCTTCCAGGCACACCTGCACAGCCACGCATGCCACACTGCTTGGATAGAACTCTGCACCTGGCTGGATAGCAGCACTATGGAGAAGGATCTTGGAGTCTTGGTAGATCACAGCCTCAGTATGAGTCTGCAGTGTGATGTAGCTGCACAAAAAGCAAATGCAATTTTGGGATGCATCAAAAGAAGCATTAGGTGCAAGACATAGGAGGTGATAGTGCCTCTCTACTTGGCAGTTGTTAGACCTCATCTAAAGTATTGTGTGCAGTTTTGGGTTCCATATTTGAAAAAGAACATGGAAAGTTATAGAGTGTCCAGAGACAGGCAACAAAAATGATAAAAGGCTTGGTAGGCAAGTCATGAAAGGAGAAGCTGAAGGAGCTAGGCATGTTCAGCTTATGGAAAAGGCACTTAAGAAAGAACATGGTAACAGTCTTCAAATACTTGTAAGGCTGCCATAAAGAACCCTTCTCTCTTGTTGCAGAGTAGGACATGGGCTAATTGCTTGAAGTTGTGGCAAAGTAGGTGTATATTGGATATCAGGAAAAATCACTTACACAGTGAGGCAGTGGAATAAACTGTCTAGGGAAGTTGTGGATTCTCCACCATTGGAGTTGTTTAAGATGTGGTTGGACAGCCACCAGTCAGAGATGATCTGGGCATAGCTATGTCTATGTTTTTTTATGGCTATTGTCCATGCTTCAGGGCTTTGATGGTTGCTTCATGGAGCTGGGAGGGAGCTTTATGGAGCCAGGCTGCAGCCAAGGTTTGGGATTTGCTCCTGCTGGGACTGAAACTGGAGGTTCCTGGCTAGAGGGTCTTGGGAAATCTGCCCCTGGTCAGATTGGTATGGACTGTGGTGGATTTTGCCTGGATATCCAGGGGTCTAAAAAAAAAGGAAACAAAAATAAGCGGGGCAGGGCATGAGGGGTCTAAAAAAACAAAACAGAAAAAAAGCGGGGCAGGGCATGGTCCTGGACCATGCCCTGAGGCAACCAGAAGTTGGGTCCTCCAGGAAGGCACTCTGGCTGCCAAAGCATCTCCATGGTTAGCCCCTCACCCTGATGCTGAAACACATGCCGGCCAGGCCGCGTGTTAGGCACCAGGGATCCAGTGATGGTGAGTAAGGGGTCAAGGGGGCTGGAGGAGGGGGAAGGGAACTGTGGGGGGAACCCTGCTGGCCCCATCCGCTCTCTCATCCCCCCACAATCCCTGCCCTGCCCAGCCTCTCCCCCTGCCAGCCCTCCCATCCCTGCCCAGCCAGGTCCTGCCATCCTTGGGGTCCCTCTGCCACCCAGAGCCCCAGAGGCATTCCCCTGCTGCCTTCAGCCTCCTGCTTCTTCCCCTGTTTGTCTCCAGCGTCCAGAGAGCAGGGGACAGCAGGGGAATGCTTCTGTGGCTATCTCCAGCCCCCTGCTCATTTCGCTGATGTCTCCACCCTCCTGAGGAGAGTTTCTTTCCAAAGTGGAAAGGATAGAGAAGGTACCACAAAGCATCATTTGAGGGTGGGACAAAAAGCCTTTTTAGCTCCTGAAGAGATTAATTTGTTTAGTTAATCAAAAGAAAATCAATTATTACTGTGTACAAATAGGCTCACCGGGAGAGAATACTAGGTACCAAAGAGTTCTTGAACCTAACAGAGAAAGACATGTCAAGACCCAATAGCTGGAAGTTCAAGTAAAAAATTAAGTATACATTTTTAAAAGTGATGGCAATTAACAACTGCCTAAATAGTTCATTTTCTGTCTTATGAAGTCTTTAAATCAAGACTGGATGTCTTTCTAGAAAATTTACGTTAGTCAAATACAAGTTATAGAATGAAATACAAAAAAGTCTGGATGAAATTCTGTGGCCTAGGTTATAGGACATTACTTTCAATGGTATACAAAAATATGTCTAATCCACTGTCTTTTATTGTAGTGCTGTCTGTTCTGAGAGTCTCCTTTAAAAGAAGTGAAATAATATTCATGATCGATACATACATGTTTTTTGGAGTTGGTAGCTGGCTGGAACACCTTATCTTAGGCAACAGGACTTTTGTTTCATTCTAGGTAGCTTGGTAACGAATAGCATTGAAGATCTGGCAGCAGAGTCTTCATGGTAGACTACATAAGCCTTATTTGTGCTCCAGGGTTCACTGGGACACAAGGATATTCACTGTCTGCTACCTGAACTAGCTAGATTAAAACTAATTTGGGCATGGTTGCACATAGTACATTGACACCAGCAATTGCAATGTGGATACAACCTGCTTATCAGTCACAGGTACCGGGCAAAAAATATTGCTAATAACCAGGGATCTTGGTTATCTCTGATTTTTAAAAATCCCCAATTTTTGGATTTAAAAAAGTAACGCAAATTTTTTCTGTGATTAAAATCAAATACCACTATTATATAGATGTTTTTCCATGATTAAAATGAAACAATGAAGCTCCTGGGGTCAAGTAACCCTGAGCTGCTGGCCAGGGCAGGTTTTTGTACTGCTGGGACCAAGACAGGGCAGCTTTTTATACTGCTGTGGACAGATCCGGGAGGAGCCAGGCAGGGTTATTTTGCCCCAAGTGGCACAATTTGCTCTACAACTTCACAATGTGTGACTGCCTCCCTTATAGCAAGTCTGGCCTTCCATCCATGGAGGACAGAGCCATCCATGCTCTGTCCTTAGTGATGGGAGCAATTCAATGCACTGCTTACTGTTTACAAAGACCTTACTAGCTAACATCCAATTACCTCAAAATCTACCTCTCTCCCTTTACCCAGTGGTGACCCATGCATTAAATAGTATATTTAATGAGTGAAGAGTGAAGTCTGATGGGGCTTGAGACAGGATGTTGTCTGACGTAGATGTTTTCCTTGTGAATTCACTTCTGCTGGAAAAATGTTTAAGCCTGAGTTTGTCCACATTTGGAACATTATGTAAAATAGATTCCCTTTGTCCAAGGTCTCCACTAATGGCAGGCTCTGGAATCCCTGGCATCTAGCCTCTTGTCCAGCTTTATCCTCTAAAGTTCAGTTTGCTTTCTTCTGGATGTGAGACATTAAGTTGTTGTGTTTGGAGTTAATATAATCCACTGTATGCATAATTAATTTTTATCATAGAGTAAAATTAATTCCACCTACAAAAATCTCGACTATTCAGACTATATATAGAAGTGCAGGAAAGTGAAATCCTCTTACCAAACCTATGCCAGGATGCAGAGCTGTCACACAGCTCCCCTCATGCCACTTTTCCATCTGTTTTTCTCTGTCCATGGACTGGAATTTGACCACTAGAAACCTTGAGATTCTCAAGTTCGTATCTGTGGCCCTTCCTCTGGTCTGTTCCATAGCTCCAAAGTGAGTTTCCATGCCAGCAAAGCCATTTTGTTGGCATGGTGGAGACCCCCACAAGCCCTTTTCAGGATTCAGATTATGTGGAAGGTTGGCACAAGGCATTCCTCACTAGTGGTGAATTTCCCCAACATATGTAATGTTGGTTGTTTATGTGATTTCTATGACTTATCTCTGGTTACTGATACTAAACAACGCATTTTTGATTGTGTGCTTCACAGTGCAGGTCTGTTACTTGCACTCCATAGCCAAAATACTACAATCTTGTGGGTTGTTCTACCTTCAGGACATGTTAATAAACTACATTAGACAGTGGAGCAACAAATGGGATACATACCGTATTCAAATGTGGCATGAATTCAGTGAATGGTGATGGCAGCTGCTTTCTATTGGCAGAGACTTTTCATATGTATCAAACACTGCAATGGTCTGTATTTCTTCTACACAGGAGTGACTCCTGCCTTCACAAGATAGCTCTTTTGATACCCTGTATACCTTGTCTTTGATTACCCTTTCCAGGTGAAGGAGTTGCAAATAGTGTTTCACAAATGCCATTCTTCTGAATGAGAGGCAAGGATTTTTTTGCAGTGATATCCTTTATTGGACAGCTGTAGATTTGGGATAATGTTAGAGAAGCTGCAGAACATTTGAAAGCTTGTCTAACTTTATCCCAACTGTTCAGTTGCTCAAATAAAAGATGAATGTATTTTTATTGCTTTTCATATAAGTCCTGGATCACCACAGCTACAGCGTCACTCTAACACTATCATATCCTTCTTGACTTACACTATCCTCGTGAATGACTGGCTAAAAACTTGAGCTAATTCTTTTGTTAATATAAGGAGGATATCTCACTTCAATCCTGAATGCTATGGCTTTTTACACTTTGCTTTGGGCAGAGTTACAGGAAGCCGTAATGGAGGCCAGATTTAGGTAAATTTTGACCTTTTTTCATGCAACTTTTGCAGTCAGGAAAGCTGTAGCCAGCCGCTACTGTTGAATTGCTATATTTCTCTCAAGGTGTTATTTTACCCAACTAGCCTCCTTGCATATTTTCACTACATGTCTACACCCTATGTGCCCGGAATTTTTTACGCTACAACAGTTGACACAGCCCTATTGTACAAATGGGTTTATAGGAAGCGTAGCTTCTTTATGCATTTCCTTTGACCTTTTTTATATAAGAATTTATACTTGCTTTTGATCACAGGATTGTTTGCTCTTTGCCTTGTATTTTTTACATTTGCATACTTGGTTGTGAGAATTTACTGTTGGTTTGTGCATTGTGTACCATTTAACAAGTTAACATTAAATCAAACAACTTTTATAAGCTAAAAATAACTGTATCTTCTTCATGATTCACACAGTTTCCACTCACTTGCTTAGGATTTCAGATCCACTGCTAACTTCAGTTTTACTCAAACCTTTTGTGGTAGAAATCTTCATAGCTACAAAGTTATTCATATCTACTTATTTAAGTAATGTTCTTTCCATATGTGTTCGAAAATAGAAACTTGTATTATACAAAAGAGAAAATGTGCTTGGAATTTCATACTTCTTGGGGAATGATTATTTAAAGGGAAAGTTCTTTTGCATTCTGGGTCTGATCATTAGCTTTTCTCACAGGTACTTCCATTTAGTAACCCATGGTATTTATTCATTTCTTTTTAGATCACACTGACAACAATTGGTTATGGAGACAAAACTCCTCTTACTTGGCTTGGAAGGCTGCTTTCTGCAGGGTTCGCTCTACTAGGCATTTCTTTCTTTGCACTACCTGCTGTGAGTATCTTTACAAAAAAAGGCTGTAGAAACTTCAGCAGCTCCTAAGGCTGCCATAATATAAGCTGCAGAAAGCTTCCATCATAAAGGGTCATCATTTGACTATATAAAGCTCACTAAGTAATGTTAACACTTTTCTGGAGTGCCTTGTCTTTGAGTAAGGAAATCTGATCATCCAGTTGGATCATCTATATAAAACCCCTTTTCCTGTGATGTTAGCAGCCTGGAACAGTGTTATTATGACTTCAGTGTTTCTAAAACTGTACTGTTACTCATTTGTAAGCTAGTACTTCAGATATGGCCATCTATAATGTAACCACAGAGTTTAAGCAGTACATTGTTCAGTGAAAAACAGAGTCATGCTGTCAGTTTTGAAGCAGACTTCCCCACTGGTTTAAATGATTCTTTGTCAAAGTTAATAGTACGATATGGCACAAGTGGAATTCACTGAAATGCTTTGTCGTGGATTTTTTTGTTTGAGGTTTTTTGGCAAGAACAAATATGGAAAATATTCCAGGATTAGTTACTGCTGCATTGTGAAAGGCTGAAATTCCTTTCCTCTGCTGTGAATTGTGACTCACATACAAGCACTATGTTTCTTTCAGGGTGTTGAAATTATTGAGTTGATCTATTTTTCAAATTAATTGCTATTGGAAGAGGTGGGACTTTAATAGTGGGTACCATAGCGGTGTTGAATATGTCAATTGACTGTGATAGAATGCATTAAATCAGGCAAAAGTTCATTCACTCAAATGCAGCACTACTTTTGTTTTCTATTATTGCCTGATAAGAAATAAGAGTATATAGCCATTTACAAATATTAAACAGGATTTTAGGGAAATTATGTATCAGCAATACTGTAGAATCCAAGATTGGCAGAGCCACAATTATTTCCTGTTTAAGGAGCAGAGGAATAATGCAGTATCTCAAGCACTATATTATAGTATCTATTGGCATTTTAACCGCAACAGTTGAATTTGAACCTACATCTTACACAATTAGCCATTACAGAAAATGTAGTCCTAGCAATGAGTAAGATAATAACCTTTCCTAATGGTATGTGAAAAATAATTAACTTGGAATTATTTTAAATCTCAGAAATGTTATTCCTTATGTTAGATCCTTGTGTCCATTTTTTTTCTTGAGCAGCTTTTATGCTGAGTTTTGTGCTGCTGCAAAATACGTTAAAATATGTGGGCCTTTCCTGGATTTTCATTTTTTTTCCTTCAGCGTAAGAGCCAAGTAGAATCATTTGGCCTTATCATGCAAAAGTGTTCATCAGAATACACATTTTGCTAGAGCTGAGGGAGCAACCTTCTGGCCTGTTCAGCTGAAGTCTGAATATTCTTAGCCTATTCTACAGGGCCCTTCTGTTAAAAGCCAGAAGAGGTGAAGATTTCATTATAAACTCTTTTCAGGCCATGTGGAAGGAATGTTACAGATTAATTTAAAATGGAAGCACTTGTTTTATACTGGATAATTATGCCACATGTTTTTTAATTTTATAAATTAAGATCAGCACAACAACTACAGGTTTGGAAGCTTGGGCCAGTAGTCATATCATCATTTCTGGTTAAATTCGTCTGAGTGCTCATTTGAATTATACACCTGATTACTTGGTTACCTACATAGATAACGGGTTTAAAATCTCAGTGGGATATTGTAGCCCAAACCAAATAGTGGTTTAGATGGGCAGTTCGTAACACTGCAGGTAACATCTCTTAATCAGGAACGCTCCTGTCTTTCATCAAATGGGCATTTCCTATCTTTAGGTTAACCTTCTAATGTTGTTTGAAACTAATCACACAAAACAGTGCCCACTTACGAATGCTGGAGCTTTGTACCAATCTCACACAAACTTTGAAGCTGACATGCTAAAACTATTTTTTAATTACCTGTTTAATGATAAAAGCTGTTGTATTATACTCTAGGGCATTCTTGGCTCAGGGTTTGCATTAAAAGTACAGGAACAGCATCGTCAGAAGCATTTTGAGAAAAGAAGGAATCCAGCTGCCAGTTTAATTCAGGTAAATATCAAAATTGTGAGAAATAACTATACCTGACTTTCAGAGTGCTTACTGGGTAATGCTATGAATAATATTATGAAACGCCTGCAGAAATACTGTTTACAGGTTGAATAGTGTCCTCAGGCACACTGTGTTCAGTAAATGCCATGCATTTGTGTAATTTTATAATCTGTATTTCGTGCAGATTGCACACCTTGTATAGCTAAGTTTGTAGTAAAATTATTTGGAAGAGAAAATAGATCACTAAATAACAGCAATGAGAGAAAGCATCTAGTTCTTGCCCATATTCAGTTATTTTTCACTACTAAGAGGCTAATAGTGCCCCAATGTACATTTTCTTAGATTAACATTGTCTGTCCAGACAACTACAATCAATATTACCTCATTCAAACACTAAAAATGTGGACACTAATTGCTCAAGGTCTGAAATGATGAGCACCCTTTCAGCTACAGTATCAACAAGATAGTGCAGATCAATGCTGCAGAAGATATAAAAAGCTCATGAATAGATTTAGCCTAGTATTTACTGACTAAAACCTCAATTTTGTAGAATTTTCTTAACTTGCAATCATAGCTGATTTTTCCTTGTTGAAGGATATCTTATCCAGCTCTTAGTGTATGAAAAAGGTATTTAATCAGTTTCCCATCTATTTATTGTATTGGATTCCTTAGACTGAATGCACCTGAAGTGACAAGTGGAAACAGAGAAGTAGTTATATGCTATTGTTCCACAATGAACTCAAGGTAGATGACAGAGGTGACTCTGAAATATTCAAGTAGTTAACAAAATTGTTAGTATATTTTTAATTTACATTATTAACATTTTGTAATTCCTCTTATACCTACCATAGGTTAACTTGTCCTATACAAGAGTCTTTCTGATGTCTGATTTTCATTCTTTGATAAGATTATAAGTTGGGTTGGTATAGGTAATTGTGTAGGCATAATATATTGACTTTGTATGAAGTTTGACACAGTACTGCATGACATTTTGATTAAAATATTAATATTATACAGGGTAAGTGGCTTCAGACTAAACTCATCTTAGAATATATTGCTAATGGAAAGTCATTACTGAATGCAAGTATTTCTACTACTGTTCTACAGTAGGCCTGATGTTGTTCAACTTTTCCATTATTGATCTAGAAATAGATGTAAAATTAGCATAAAATAGGTGTAAAATAGTTAATAAAATCTGAAGATGATGCAAAGATTGGTGAGATGGTAAATAATGAGGAGGACACAGAAGTCTTATAGAGTGGCTTGTGTCACTTGTCATATTGGAAGGATTGAAACAAAATGACTTTCAATATAGCCAAATGCAAAGTTATACACTGAGGAACAATCCCAGACAATGTCTACAGAAGAGAGGTACGGCACCCTGGAAATTAGTAATTTTAAAAAGGATTGGGGGAGTTCATAGTGAATAAGCCACCCAAGTAAAATCCTAGAATCATTTTAATGGAAACAAGGGCTAATTCTGTCACTGGATGCATGACCAAGAGAGTAGTTAATGGGAGAGAGCGGCTTTGCTAAGGCTGATATTGGAATACTGCCTATTTTTCTAGTGTTCATATGTTAAAACAGTGTGTTGAAGAACTGAAGAAAGTACAGGAATAGAGAAGTCCTTTAAGACTTCTAGAGATGTGGGATAAATGTGTACTGCAGACTGCAGTGTAGAATAAGGAACTGCAATTAGTACTCAGAGTAGTTTTGCCATGGCAAAAAAGAGCTCTACACAGGTAAATTAGTCCACGCAGTCTGTACTGTAGAGTTATATTGGTTTAGCTTATTGAAAAAATTAGATGTGTAAATGTGTAAATGATTACAGTATCTAAGTAAACGGCAGGGCAGAGTAGAACCTTAAAGACTAACTTGTTCAGATAGTCATCACCTTTCATAGGTAGCTTTGCAAGGAAAAGACAGTGAATAGTAAATCTGTAATCTGGCAGAGAAAGCCATAGCAAGGATAAGTGGCTAGAAAGTGAAACCAGGGAAATTCAAATGAGATTCAAAAAAAAAAAATTGTTAATTTGCCGCTGGAACAAACTACCAAACAAGGGAAGCGGTAATTTTTTTTATTCACTGAGTCTTTATATCAAGCCTGCTTGCTTATCTAATTTGCCAGACATGACTTACTGGGCTCAGCCGAGGGTTAGGAAAGTGACATTTATAGAGGTGCTCCGGGCAGTGAGCGGAAGAGGGGGAATGCTTTAATTAGCGAGCTGCACTAATTAAAAGCACCTGAGTGTCACATGTATCAGCATCCCTGCACTGAAAAAATGGTGGTGGGGCACTTTGAACTAAAGCTCATTCAACAAGCTTTAGTTTGAAGTGCCCTGATGCCATTTTTCAGCACAGAGATGCTGGTACACAACCCAGGGGGCTGCTGGAGCATGTTCATTTCTGCAGTCCAGCAGACTCAATTAATCGAGTCTCCTCCAATACGCTAGACTTACGGCATGTTGGAGCAGCCTTCCTGCATATGTGAGTGACCTAAATAGCCTGCAGTACACAGGATTCCATACTTGAGGATCTAACTGTCCTTTCTAACCTGAAACACTTATAGCAGGCAAGATTCAGAATCTGGTTCAGAGTCTGTAAGCTGTCACCCTGCTCTGCCTTCTGCCTCACTTCATACTAACATGGCTAACTATCTGTCTCTAGCCTTAAACCAGTGATTCTCAACCTAGGTAGCATGCGAGTCTTTTAAGAGTGTCATGCAATCTTTGGGGGGGCGTTCATTGTAGTCATGTTGGTCTAAGGACATAGGCAAACAAGGTTCTTCAAGTAAATCTGATATCTTTAAGTAAATCTGATATCTTTTAATAGACCAACTTAATAGTTGGGAAATTTTGCTTTGCAAACTTTTGGGTACCCTTCAGGCAGAGGGAGAGTCATGCAATCTTAGCATTTGATTCACAAGAGAAATCCAAGAGGAACCCATAGTGTCAAAAAAAGTCTGACCTGTTGTGGTCTGAGTCCTTGGCAACATAAGAATTTCTTCACTAATTGTCCATAGTCAAAAACCCAGTGAAAGCTAGAAGCTGCCATTTTTAAGAGAAGCCTTGAGTTTAATAAGGGATATCTTGCATCTGAACAGGTTGAGAACCACTGCCTTAAGCTTTGTGACTCTATGAATAGGTTGGTGGTAAAGATGCTAAAAAGCTATTTTTTAAATATTTTAATTTTTTCAGACATTGATCAGCAGTCATAAAATGCACCTGTTTGCAGCTGAATAGCTATAACATCTATTTTAAGTTTAGAATCCCTAATTTTAAAAACATGATGGCAATGAAATTAGTATAGAACAATGCCATATTCAGATTCTCCACTCTCGTGCCCTTGAAGTAGCAATTTTCACATGTTAAAGTGAGTGCAAAATGCTACCAAATGAGAATAGTAGCATTTTAAACCTCCTTTGCATTTTCTTCACACAACTATAAATCATTACATAAAGTTCAGGGAAGAGGAGAATCAGAATCAAGATTTCTGTTCTTTTACTCCAGTTGATGCTAATAATATTTAAGCAGAAGGCACTGAAAGAAGTCAGTGTAGTTATGTGGCTTTATACATGCAGAGGACTTGGCTCATGAAAGTACAATAAAGCATGACTATAGGTATTAGAAACAAGGGAAAGAAATCTGGGAAACTTTTTAACATCACAGGTGAGCTCCTCTGCTTGTGTTAGTTGGTATAGCCAAAGCAGTTCCAGATCAGCTGTACCACTTTAGTCTAACTGAGGTCCTGGCTCACCATTGTCTCACCATTTTTATCAGTTATAAATCTAAGAGTTATAAATCTAACTCTTTGTTTCAGAGTTTTAAATGTTCAATAATGTTCCAGTACTGGAGAATATTTTACCCGGATTCTAAATCCTTTTGTTTGTTTTCATTACCATTTACGCAATATAACATCTTCTTTATCTCATTATGCAGCTGTATGTGGGTGTCCTGCTGGGACTTTCACAAATAAATCAATACATTGCCTGCTCTGCATCTTCTGACTGTTTTGTGATATTTCCCCCAAAACTTCTTCTGCATATTTTACTATGTTGTAATAAAGAATGTAGGTTTCACTAGATTTTGACTGGTGGCAATATTTATGTAGCCAGCCACAGGTAATGCTCCTGGTCTGAACAAAAGTCCAGACTTTCCAACATGATTGTGGTGGCACGTTCATTTCATATTGTTGGTTCCTTTGTGCTTTTCTATTGTTTCCTCATACCAGGCTGCTTGGCGGTTTTATTCTACTGATGCCAGCCGAACAAACCTGACAGCCACCTGGCGATATTATGAAAGTATTCTTCCACCCCTCAGGCATGTATCAGTGCTATGAATGATAAAAAGTAGCCATGACTTGTATTGGTTTACTAATCTGCTTTTCAATTTTTGTTTCATCCCCTGCTCCCTCTTGCCTTGTTTTTCTTTTTTATCATATATCCTGCACGTAGTGTGTATGGCGTAGTTATGCGGCTGATGAGAAATCGGTTTCCATTGCTACCTGGAAGCCTCATTTGAAGGCCTTGCATACCTGCAGCCCTACAAAGTAGGTACAATTATGGCAGCTGGTGCTGTACTTGATGTCTGTTCAAGCTTTTAGAAAATTAGTATTTCTGTTTGGTTTGTCTTGTTTTGTCTCTCTCAAATTCCTTTTCTTAAGAGTCTCAGCTAACAAATCGGAACAGTATAAATCAGGCTCTTTATAAAGTGTGACAAATATAATCAATTTCCATTAGTCTATGCGATATTACCAAACTAAAACATTAGAAGCATTTTTTTCTAAAACATTGTATATCAAGGTTAATACATATTTACTGGTATCCATTCTCTACACCAGCTAAGTTTTAGTCATAATCAATGCATATTTGTAAACACAGACTCAATTTCCAAGTCATTCTAATTCCTCTTATTTACTGTAGGTAAAAATCTATGTTATTTTTTATAACAGAGTTATGGCAGTTCAGATATGTTGGCTTCCTTAGAAAGTCCTTTCAGCACAGTTCATACCAAAGGCACTTATTAACTAAGCAGAAAACTGCTGCTTTCCACCTCAAAAATAGGAGTTCTGGGCCAGATCCTTATCTAAATGGGTATTATTATCCAGCTAAAGTCAGTGGAACTCTACCAACTTATACCACCTGAGGATTTGGGTCACAGAATTTTTGGGAATCCCAGAGCATCTGAAAGTTCAAGTAGTTATTTATCCCACTGTGAAAATTGTCTGTTTGTATAGCTACAGTAAATTATCTCCATTTATTTGTGAGGAGAGGTTTGAGTGTCTCTTTGTTATCCTTATTATCAATCAAAATGAGCATAGCAAATATGTACTTAATGCAAAGACTCTTCTTTGTTTTTCTCAGTAGCATGGTTCTAGGTTGCCATCATGACTTTCCATATGAGACTTCCATATGTTGCAGAGAACTTCATGATATTCTACTTCTGTAGACCTATAGGGAAAAAGATCATAACCATAATTTTAGGTATAGTACAGAGTTTTCTTTGGTAAAATGTATATCCTTAGATATACACAGATATAATCAATGGAGGGCAACCTTGTACTCTAATTTCAGAATTTGGCCAATTTAGAATAGTCTGATGTCACAACAAAGGTGAGACTTTGCAGTGTTTAGCTGGAAAAGCACCAGCTATGATTTTTCAGTTGTTCTTAAAAATTTAACAGAAGGCAGTAGGCCAAAGGTCTCCAATGTGGGGCAAGAATCTGGCAATGAAGGATATTAAGTACAGTTTGGAAAAGGCTATGCATAAAAACTGTGAGGGTGGTATTTTTGTTATGGCCAGCGCACATGTGCTCAAAGGAAATCGTCTGCCAGACATGTTAGCCAAAAAATATTGGCTGGCTCCAGAAAGCTGCTCTGCAAATTTCAGAGTTGACAAGAACAAAGCCATAAGTGATCCATTACCACAAGTATTCATCCTAAATGCTTCAGACTCAAAGTAGCTTTTAGATAAAAAGGCATCACACAGTCCAGAAATATTGATTTTAATAAATGTGAAATATTGTTTAAGACAAATATTCAGATATAGAGCAACATTTACATAAAGGAATTAATATGAAGCTCTCTAAATAATGAAGCTATAACCCATCAAAAGGAATTGAAATTAAAGATGTGGCCCAGAAAAAACAATGCATCCAAGCATTATTTTAAATATATCTATTGCTGTGATATCCCAATCCTAATTAAATCAAACCTGTTTCATTACCGCAGATGACTTTGTCTAATAAAAGTCTACAACTTTCTGTTATATATGTCAGCAATGCATTTTGCCTAAGTAAGTGCTTTGCCAGTTCAGTCTGCAGTGGTATGTACTACGCATGTTGTGCATGTGTTAAAATGACTGAGATGTTTTCAGAAGTCCTGTAGAGATGAGTTTGCTTGAATGTTTTTGTGCTTGCATTGTAAAGTGTGTATTACATATTAATTTAATTAACACATCCATTTACAGTCTAGCATTTATCTAACACTATCTGTGTTCTACATACATACCATACACATACATGTACATACTATATATATATAATATGATTACTGTCTGCATAACAAATATCTTTTTTTCCCTCCTGTCTCTTGACACCTGAAGGAAAGAACAAGGAGAAGCTTCAAGCAGGTTTGTAGTTTTTTATATGCTTTATATCATAAAATATCAGACATTATTTGATGTCTTTAGGTACAGTAGATTCAAAGTAGACTAAAATTGTTGAAAAATAATTTATGGTATGTGAACTTGATTAAATATTGTCAGAAATCAAACTTTTATTTGGCCTATACTGGCAAGCTAACAGAGTGGAAACATGCCTCTTCTCAGTTGTAGGGGATTACTAATTGTTTTAACCAAAATGTGCATTTATGCTAAAGGTTAGTTCCCAGTAATGAGTTAGGCCTTCTTCACAGAGTTCTTGCAAAGTTTAGAGTACATTCATGACCACAGGAACAAGTTCCTGCAAGGTAAGCTAGGGTATGAATGGTAGCAGCCAGAGATAAGAGCATCTACATGGGCAGTTACTGCAGTCACTGACACTGTAAGTTCACCCCTAAGCTTACTCCTGGCTTACTCATGTTACTCTGTCCATCCCCCAAACCAGTAGTTCTCAACTAGGGTACCATCAGACCCTTTCAAGAGTGCTGTGGCACAGATGCCTCTGCCACTGCCACCAGGTGGACCTGCCCCATGTGCCTCGTGCAACCAAATTACAAAACAGCTGCAGCAAGAGCAGGAGTTCCTCTCTTCATTAGGTTTATCTGATAAACCTAATCAATAGTTGAAGGTTTGGTAAGTCTGATGCAGGCAAAAGCACCTATTCTTGCTTTAGCCCTTTCCATTTCAGCCCCATGTGCTCCTCCTGGAAACAGGGGCATGCAAGGCAGCCCTACTGGGTGGTGGCAGTCAGTCCAGCAGCCTCTGGAAACAGGCTAAACCTAATGTAGGCAGCCTAATGCAAAGAGGAGCACCACTCCTGCCTCCACTGCTTCCTGATCTATCTCCACACAAGGCACGTAATGCAGTTCCACGTGGCTCCAGCACCCCAGTTGAGAACCACTGAGGTAAACTGAAGCAGTACAATAGCAGTTCTCAACTGGGATGATGCTAAATTCAGATAAGTTATGGAGGAGCACCCTGCAGCTAAAAGGATTAAGAACCACTGCCCCAATTTGCTGTGATGTTAAATTGCACAAAACTGTAAAATGTGATAAAAATATGTTCAATTGCTGTTCATACTTCCCTCTCCTTTCACAACCGTATTCAAAAACTGGTTTCAAGTTTTTCAAAGAAAAAAGGGCAGTGATTCTTATATCTTCATATTGTTGTCTCAAAATGTATGGTTTGTACAAGAAAAGGGCAGTTATTTGCACCTCAATATGTGAGCATTTACACACAATAATATTTGCCACAAGTAGAAGCTACAAAAATAAGTCATTGACTATCAAGATTACGTGAAATAATCCATGATAAGCAATAACGCTTCATATTTTCAAAGTAGCCTAACAAATTTAACTACATATCTTTCATTAATTTTCACAGAATTGTTGTTATTATTAATGGAAGATGCTTGGCCAAATCCCCTTTAAAAATCTCAATCAATATTTACTGTTACTTCTTTATATGGTAAGGGGTATGCAGTTTTTGCAGTAGTATTAAAATCTTTTCAACAATTCTTTTCATCTAGCACATTAAATATCAGTGTTTCCAGGTCAAGATGACTAACATATACTTTATTAAAAAATACAACTGAACAGTTTTAAAGATTATTGGTCATGTTTAATTTTTAACTGAGATCTTGGGCTTTCATATAAATCTGAAGACCACTCAGTGCCTTTTTATTATGAAATACTGTATTTTTGTCAGTGGTTGCTTATAGCCCTTCTGATGTCATACTGCTGTATGTTTACATCAGTTAAAATTGTTTGTAGTGTATGTGGTCTTATGCATTAAATATGCGATGCACTTTCTAGAGTTAATTGTCTTCTAGTCCTTAACTTTTCTTCTTATTGCAATGCTGAGTAACTTGCATGGGATGCTATGTGAACTAAGTAAGCTGCTTCTTTCTTCACTCTTTAAATCACAGTGCATTTGTCTTAGCAGTGCATCGGATTGCTTTGTGAACATGCACTTGTTCTTTACTCTGGTTTGTTAAAGCAGATACGAAAATGTGTATTAGTTTAGCTGAAACTTAATTTGATTTTTCTGTTTTTCCCAATAAAAAAAGAATTTTGGATTTACTGTAGAAATTTTTTCATTCATTTTCTTCTGTTCAGACCCAAAGCCTTTCAAATGTCATGGTGTATTTGGATAATGCCACTGAGATTTTGGTCTGTATTTTAATATTAATTTTAATATAGAAGCACAACAGATTATATTTTAATTCAAAATATTGTATGTAAGTGCTGTTTTGTTTAATCATTTATAACTTTAGTGGTAGAGTATTTTGTTGTATTATCAATGCTGTAACATAAATGAATCTGTAATTTAGTCTTTTAGATAATTTAAAATCTGAATTTCCATATACTGTACAATTTCTGTACAGTAGTGTACAGTTATGCCTCAAGGGTTAAATTCATTGTCTAGCATAGGATCAGTACAAGGTGGTGCATAACATAAGTAAGCTTCACTTGTATCCTATATGGAAAGCTTATGGAAGCTTAGATGTGCATAGGTCTTGTGCTGGCTTTCTACAGTGGAGTGAATTGAACCTGGTTACAGTAAGTTTTTATTAAAAGTAGTAAATAGTGGGACTCGTACTGCATTTCTTATTCTGGCAAAACTCTTGATTGCAGTCTATGGAAGTTTTGCTTCCACAGGTGGTCAGGGAGAGAAAAAGAATTATAATCTACTGCTCCACATCACTTTCAAATATATTGTATACAAATATTGTATAGTAGTTGTTCCTCAGAGAAGATTAAATTTAACTATTTCCTTTTTTTTAATTAATTATTTTTTGCATGCACCATTGTGAAAAAAAAAGAATTGCCAGTGATCTGGAACTTAACTTGGCTTGTATGGAAAACGTAACCCCTTTCCAAGTAGTAGAATAATTAGTAATATGATCCTCTATTTCCCCTCACTCCTAGTAAGCTTTGTAGTAATAAACAGAAGCTCTTCAGGATGTACACCTCTCGGAAACATAGGTATCCAGCATCCTGTCTATTCACATGATATTTGAGAATGCCAACTAACATCAGGTGCATGATCTATTTACTTCCCCTTTGTAGTGCTTCACAGTTTTTATACTTCTCCTAGGAACCTTTCTTGATTTGTTTTTTTAAGTGCTTGTACTTCTCCTTGTTGCTTGTTGCCTGCAATAATATATTAGTACAATGGGAATAAGGTGTTGTGCACTATAGTTTTCTATAACACCCCCCTCCAAATCCATGCAATTGAATAACTGCACTGTGCAGCACGCATTGGCTGGCCAAAGCCTATTTGCCCCTTTCTGCCTGAGACTTAAACTTTTGGAATGCTTGATCCTATAAAGAGCTGAAGTAATTTTTGATTATTTGCATAGCTGCATTTCTCTAAGTTCAAGAGGATTATTGCAACAGTAGTAGTCGTGTTCTAATGTCAAATAGTTGTTAATTAGTGGGGAATACTATCAAATGTTAGGCCACTTCAGTAACTCAGACTTATGAATCCCCTTGGACACAGCTTGTGGAGCCTGCCTGAATCAGTCCATTAGAACCTAATACAGAGGACTGCATGCTAGAACAATGGCCTTCTTCAGCTGGATTCCACTGACCTTTTTGTCTCTTACCAAAAATGGCAATTCTGCCTTTGGATCCCTGGGGAACAACCCCCGTGTTATGTCAAAAACTTGCTCCAACTCTTGCAAGTATATTTTAATCACTTCAAAAGTCTCTAAAACTGTGCAGAAAATATAAAGTGAGCAGAAAATAGGTTCTACCAGTCTAGAAACTATTTTGATATAATACACTATTTCTTAAACTGTACACAGAAAGGTTAATCTGAATTTTTTCCCTGCAAGTCTACATTGACATGTAAAACAAAATCACATCCCTGTGAGTCTTGCTTAAACTCATTAAAAGCATCCTTATGATATCCTTATTCTTGGGTTCATGCTCCTAGCATTAGACTGGTGGAGAAGCCTTAAAGTTCTAACTTCTAGGGCTAGATTGTCATTTGCATTTGTGCAATTTATCTTGATTTCAGTAGAGGTTGTGGATTACCCTTCTGTTTGTGTACACCAGTCCTAAAGTAATTTGGTCCAGCAGGAAATGCTACTTGCTACCTTAGCAAATGAAGCTACAGTGACCTCTAGTGTCTCTAACCATTAGTTTGTTCATAAGCAAATGACAGAAATAGACACTTTAGGAAGAGGAAAACAAAACCCTTTACTGTCAGGGGAGGTGAATGGTTCATGCATATGTGAACAAGAGAAGTGAGTGATGATACTTTACGCAACTGATGCCTTCAGAGGACAAAAAGCAGAGAGGGGTCATTTTCTTTTTCCCTAAAGATTCCAGATGTAACCTATCCCCACTCATATAAAGATTTAAAAGCTCTAGCACTATCTCTGTGAAAAAATACCGGAGACTGCAACAGGCCAGAAAATGTCACAGTAGGTCCAAAGAGATTGCCACTAGCAAAGACAATGAGGGAAAAAATATGCAAATGAGAGGACTAAAATATTAAGCTTATAAGATTAAAAAGAAAAAGAAAAAAAAAGAAAAACAAAAACATCTCCTAAAGAGAATGAAATATACAGATAGAGGGGGGAGGTCAATATGACTCATTCATATTCTCATTGCATGCCTCTGATTAAGGAAAATGTGCATTCAGAAGTTTACTTGAGCTTCTCTGAATTAGTATCTTAAGGCTTTTACCTTTTTAACAACATTTATATTGGACTTTCAAGAACCCTTGAAGGGAGGTTACAGAGCCTAGAACCTGACATCTCACAGTACCATGCAGATCATAATCTATCCTGCCAGTTTTATGATGTCATGTTATAATATACATCAATGGGGTAGCTTCATTAAAGGCACTTCAGTCATGATATATTACAAAGAGATGGGAGAACAGATGGAAAAAACACAATAAGCTAAACCTTGCAGGAGGTTTCAGTAATATCAGCTTCAGGAGAAAATTCAATATGTGCTGAGATGTGAAATTGTGCTGGAGGGAGAGGGTATAGGGAAAGGGAAAGAGGGCTGATAGTCTGGAGCCCCCACCTCACGTTGTATCAAAAAATCAAGAACTAGGAAGTGTACCCCAGAAATGGATTATTCCTACCTGGCAAAAACGTGGCTAGGTTTCCCAGGAAGTGCCCTCATTCAATAAATCACAGTGCCTCATTCACTACACTCTCCTGGAAGAACCTCATATGAGGGTAGCCTTGCAAATAATACTTGTCTGCCTGCAGGCAGTGAATCATCCTTGGTTGCAGCCAGGTGTAATTTGAAATACTTTGTACCTATATAGCTAATTAGAGCCCAGTGACTTTAGAAAAAATCCCTACAAGTCTTATGAAAGGAACAGAGACCCAAGATCTTCTATCTACAACTGCTGCCTTTGGAGAAGCTCAGTCTCCAGAACAGAGTTTCTGAAACACTCTTGTCAGATACTTAATTTCTGTTCATTTAACATTCTTAGAACATCTGGCAGGAATGCTGTTACAGTACCATTTCTGTATATATTCCTAAGTATGAGTTCTGCATTTTAAATTAATATTTTCATTCTCAGTGCTGCATTTTTACAAATGTCTCTAGTACAGATGAAGTGGCAACTGTTCCTTTCATCATTGCCTCATTGCTTTGATTTGGAGAACTAACAATATTCAGGTTAAGTAGCTATTGCATATAATTCAGTTTTTTATAAATGAAATGAAATGTGCACAACTGATTTTAAAGGCAGCCATTACTTATGTAGTGAAATGAGTTGATTTAGCAAGACCCCTTTGTACTTTTTATTTTCATTTTTAGCTCTCAGTTACTGGGATAATAAAGAAAAAAATAGGCTCTATTGCTCATTGTTAGGGCTAGTTTATTAGTTTTCCAGTCAGCTAAGTACAGACATTCAAAAAGCCTGAAGCAGAATTAATCTAAGTTACGCAGTTTTCTGTAAACAGCCTAGGCTAAATTAGTAGCAAACAATAAACATGTTTGCCCTTTGGTGGGCAGGGCATGAAGGCTGCCTGCACTGGCTGAGACCTGCAGGTTGGGGGAGCTCCTGCATGCTTCCCAATGTGCCCTACAGACTCCCTGGGATGCTGGACACTGTCAAGTATAGCTGAGTGCCCAGGCCTCCTGTGATTTGCATCCAGGCATAGGTATGCATGCCCCAACAACCCCTCCACTTTAGTTCTCTGAGACCAAAAAAGCCTTGCAGCACCCCAGATCCCCATGGCCCAAGTACCAGGTACCTGCCAGCAGTGGCCAAGCCATGGAGGTCACAGGGTTGCTTCTGTGTGAGCTCAGTCCCAGTGTCCGACCCCCTACCACCCTGACCCACCAGAGGCATGCCACTTGCACTGGCTTCTGCTTCGAGTGGGTGGGGTACATGCTGGGGTCTGGGTGACAGGGCACCTGTCTCTGACCTCTGAGATGTTGTATGTGGGAGCTAAAGTTAGGCTCCATGGTGCTGTGCCCAAGCATGGGGGCATCAGGGTCCATGGTTAGGTGTGCGGAAGCCAGGATTAGGTTTCATGAGGCTGTGCCCAAGCATGGGGGTTTTCCTGGGCTCAGTGTCAGGTGGGAGTGCACGTTGTGGGGTGCTTTGTGACAGGGTGTGGGACACAGCCTGGGGATGCAGATGCCCAGGTCCCGGGGCTTATGCAAGGGACACAGACGTCTCCCTCCCTGCACTACCCCTCCCTTGCCCCACTGTCTTCCTACGGCTGACAAATGGCCAGAGGCAGGAGGCAGGGCTGGAGAGAAGGTCTGTGCCAGTTTAGCTCTGGGAGAACTCAGGGGAGGGGCTCAGTGGGCATTCAACTGGAGCAGCCAACTGCAAGCCAAGTGCTAGCATGCCTTCCTGCTACACAGGGGTTGCAGGAAGCTGCAAAGGAGGTTGGGATGCCAGGGGACAGTGATCTAACTTGAACTAATAGGGGATCTGGTACAGAAGTTTGATTCACTGGTTTAACCTAAATCAATTAGATTTGAGTGCACATCAAACCAGGTCTATCATAGACTGGCTTCCACCTTTTTTAGACCAGTCTGTGTGCACCAGACTTCTGTATGGTTACAGACTTATACTGATTTCAGACAGTTTAGACCAGTGTATGTATAATGGCTGTACCAAGCCTCTATCTAAATTATCAGAGGAGGAGGAGACATGAAAGCTTTTGCTTTATTGGACTACTCTATGGAAAATTATTATTTGATTTTTGTGCTTGTATAACATTTACAGTTTTGGCTCCCTGGAAAGATACATGCAGTACAGTATATGGGGCAGACATGAAAAGAGAAAATAGGCATAATGAGGCATGTGTGTGTAATATGTAATTAGCGCAGACTAATGCGTGCCCATTCCATTGTGTGTGTCTTAGAAAACTGACTCCTTGGTCACATTCTCGTGAAGGTATATGACTAGCAATGTTGCCAAACATTGAACAGAGTCTTGTAATATAACTGTTACTGTAAGATAAATCTAGAACTTGCTTTTCTTTCATAGAATAGATTCTGAGAGTCTTTTATATTGGAGTTAGTGTCAGAGGTATAGTTAGTTTGCAAAAGAAAGAGATGATGTTTTCAGCACCATCCACTTCTGTTTCAACAATTGCTTACTTTGGGCAGGGGGAGTATGGGTCTTGTCTGAGAAATTATAGAAACAGATATTCATTAAAGTGATTATGATCCAACACGCCATATAGAAAGACCTTTATCTAGTGAAGATCTTTCTAATGATGTGATTGTTTTATAGCATTCTTGAAACTGTCTTCACTGTAAGCTGCTCAGCATGTGCTTTGCTTGCTACATAGCGCATCCCTGCCGGTCTCAATAGTGCTTATATTCCAAGTGAAATGATATGAGGTGCATGGACAAAGATGTCTGATTATTTGGAAATGTCATAACCACAGTTGCTCGATCTTGATTCCAGTTCATATCCTTGTATATAAAAACATTGTCTTTCTACAGTATGGTTGGTTAGGCATGGGAAAGTATATTTTAATATTTCTTGTTATCTGCAGAATACATTTTGTTGGAAATGTTTCTTGTTAGCATGCTGCAGTCAAATGCAAAGATTGCAAAGGAAACAGAACAGACAGTGTCTCAACATAATGAGCATTTACAGTGACAGACCAGTAATCTGTGCCGTCTGTACTCTACATGACCCCCCAGAGATTTTCTCCTACTACAGCACCATATACCTATTGCAAGATCCAATAAAATTACATCAGGCTGTAAGTAGCCACAGAACAACTGTGATTTCCAGCCCTTTCTTTTGCAAGAATAGGATGAATTATGTGGGAAAGATTTCCCTTGTGCAGATCGGGCTTAATCTTGTAGGTAGAACATGCCTTTGGGCCTCCAAACAGCAGACCCAGCTTCAACATTCCATTCCATTTTTTGGTGTGTCATGTGCCTTGAAGTATAGTCAGTGAACAGTATAAACTATAAATACAGAAAAGCACTGCATGGAAACATCCAGCATGGCAAAGCCAAGTACATGATATAGCACATAGAAACACAAACAAATATGTTTTAAGCATGGTATATTACAGGCTCTCAACATACAGACATGTGTGACTTGAAGTAAAAACAGCCACATGCATATGCAAAAAGAGTAGAACCCTCCCTTCAGTCAGGTGTCACAGTTCACAGGCCACCCTTGATCAATCAGAAACAACTTCTACATTGGCTGGGCTGTTGCTTGGCTGGGCTGCTGCTGTTCCTAAAGTAGGAATCCACTTATTCAGCTAAGCTGTTTCCAGCTTAATTAATGACAGGCAATTGTGTTCTTAAACACTCGATGTAGCATCATATTTCTGCAACTCAGTCATCTCATTGATTGCATTTTGTGAATGTTTTGTTGATTGTATTTTTTTTGTCTTGTCCATATGAATGTTGTAAGTAAAGTGTGATTTTACATGTAAGTGATCACTAATTATGTGTGTAATATTTTGGAAAATGTCATGTCTTGAAAATGCATGACTATAACATTAATCTTGCCTGCTTAAAAAAAAAAGTACATGGCATGCAGAAATAAGAGAACAATTGTCCTTGTTTAAATGTAGAGATAATCAGAAATGCACTGAGCTGGGTTGACTAACATAGCAATATATTTAGAAGTGTTTAAAATTGAAAGAACAAAAAGAATGTTTCAGAGGTTAAACTGTGACTATTGGATTACACTTGGTTAGATTTATTATACACTACTACTGTTAAAGGTCTAAACATTTCTGTAAGGTGTGTAATCAGAGATAATGTCTCAACAGAATTACACTTATTACAAGTGGGTGTGATCCCAAAGAATAAATATATTTCATAAAAGTGATAAATGGGTTAAAAGAAGACATTGCACTGTCTTTCTTGCTTAGGATAAAATAAATGTACATGTTTAGATGGCTATCATATGACAAAGGAGATTGGAAAGAATTAAATATGAAATAAAGTATGTGCCTCTCTTTCACAGCCAAAAGTTAAGTTTTAAAGAGCGAGTACGGATGGCCAGCCCAAGAGGACAGAGTATTAAGAACAGGCAAGCTTCTGTTGGAGATCGGCGGTCCCCAAGTACTGACATTACTGCAGAGGGCAGTCCAACCAAAGTGCAAAAGAGCTGGAGCTTCAATGACCGAACCCGTTTCCGACCTTCACTGCGTCTGAAGAGTTCTCAGCCCAAACCAGTGTTAGATGGTAAGATTTGATTGTGCATATATTCCTTTGGGACTACCCGTAGCATTGGCAGATCTAGGATTTTGAAAAGTGGGGTGCACGTGGTCTGGCACATCATCACACAACACAACACATGCTTCTCCAATTCAAGAGAAACAAGAAGCTTTACTAATATGGTAGCACTAGATTATTCAGTTTAAGATCAAAACAAAAACAAATATAATTGTTGGAATGTGCACTAATTTGCTAGGATATATACAAATTTAAAAAAACCAAACACAATCAACTAGGCGAAACATAATTGAAGGATATTGTATCTTTAGACTTGTAGTTATGATAGTTATATGAATATCTCTTATTCAGATTCATAAAACAAAACTGAGTCTTCTTGAGTGTCTTGACAGTGCCTCTGATATGTCAATCATCATTTCTACACCTGAGTTAATATTACCATACCTGAGTTAAAGTTTTTAGCTTGAGTTAAAAAAAAAAAAGTCTTCAGGGCTATGAAATAAGGTAGACATTGCCTGGAATCACTAACAGACAGCAAAATTGCAGAAGGAAGATAGTTTGAATAATGAAACATCAAGACCATTAAGAAGAATAGAGGGTCATTAACATCTGTGGAGAGGAGAGAGAATAACAGGAATCAGTGAGAAGATGATGAGCCATGAAGTTAAATGACAAATCTCAATGCTTCTGCCCCTCCCAGACAGTTGGTTTTCAAGTTGGGGTACAGTAGGAATTAAGGGGGGGGTGCAACTATGCCAGTGCACCCCCTACCACCAGTCCATGGGACAGACTATTTACTGGAAAATAGGATGCTCTAGGACGATAATGTATAAGTTGTACTGCTTTTTTTGGGATGTTTTGTGTGATAATACACTAGTGAATCACAGAAATTTCCTTCCTTTGAGGTTTTTTTTAATTTGATAAATAATGTCCAAACCAATACATTTATTTATTAACTAATAAAGTACCATATTTAGTCATATGCCACATGAAGCTTTTCCTCAAAAAATCAGCCTTCCAAAATTGAGTTTCATGTCTTATGCAGAGAAGCTGATTTTATTTGATGAGTAGAGACACTGTGCTGTAATAGTTACCACTTTTCTCTAAGCTAGCAAGAAGCAGGGATGAAGTCCAGTTTTAACCCTCTTGTGGCTGCTGCTGAATTATCAGTAGCTTTTGTCTAAGCAGCCAAAAGCTGATGCCAATTAAGCAGCTGTTGTGAAAGATTTCACACTGCCGTTTGTTCCTGAAGCAGCCGCTGAGTTGGTTGAGGGGAAATGAGCTGCTCCATGAAGTCATCTCTGCACAATGACTCTGGAAAAATCTTATTTTCTGCTTTCTGCCTTCCAGAAACAAGGTGCAGGTCTTATTCAGAGGCATGGAATACATGAGAAAAAAAAGTGGTAATTGGCTTATGTGTTTTAATGTCCGGTTGATTTCCTAACACATGAAGAACAATATATTTGTAAAATTCCCACCTGGCTCAGCAGCAGGCAGAGGAATGGCATTTCACAAACATCCTGAGATTTGTAGAAAGAGCCACTGCTTTGTTGAATATTGTTTTCCACAACATAATACAAATGCTGCTGGACTAAGAGAACAATTTTCCTCTTAACCAAAGTAGTTAGTGTTAGTTAATTTCTTTTCAGCCATTGGAAAAATGCTTATTTGGCAAAATCTATATATTTCATGGGAAGGTGCAAATGTTGTTAGTTTCAGTGGGAAAAAATATTGAAACATCTTACTCTGATAAAGTTTAAGCACTTCATGTCAAATTCACTGTTTTAGTTGTTAGAAAACTTAAAGCAAAGTGCTTTAATAAGGGAGGTCTAATATTGCCAAAATAACATTTTTGTTTTGTGAGAAATTTTGAAATTTTTATCTTTGTTTGGATTCAGACCGAACACACTTTTTTTAATTTAATAATTTCCCATGAAATAGGAATTCTAGATTTTGACCAGCTCAAATGGTCAGCTGTTTCAGGGAAGAGTAGATTTTGAAAACTTATCCCTTTTTCTTTCTCCAACTAAGTGCTTTCATGGAGACTGTGTTTGTCATTAAAATTAGCTGTGACTTAAAAATATATAAAATAGAGCTAGTGACTCCACTAATCAGGGTGCATCAAAGATGAAGAGAATAGAGGCAATGCTGGACAAAGCATCTTTAGAGGACTATGATAGCCAGGGAGTCCTGTGACAAAAGGAACAGAGAGAGCCAAGTAGCCCTTGCTTCTATTGAAGTTCAGCCTGAAAGCTAGTCAGTTCCAAGAAGTGAGTTAAAAGTAATTTTACATAGTACAAGTGCCACAGAGTCCACTGCCAGTTTTGCTTTATATAATCACATTTTCCCATTTTATGAGTTTTATTCTCTTCAAAAGTACCCACAACTAAACAATAGAGGAAACAGGCTTATTATGGAATGGAAACTATACAAAGAATTGTCAAATGCACAAAGTAAACCAATTGACCAATACAGGGAAAAATAAAAAACAGTTTTTTCCCCATGATGATAGTCTTGCATATTATGTGTTAAAGTAAAAATCTCAGCAGTTATAGTAGAACAGTGGAGCAAAAGGATAGTCACTCACTAAGCCTAAGTCTGTGTCAATGGTTAGATTCAGCCTTAAAGTCACTTTAAAGTCCATATATAGTGACCATCTCCAATGTAAACCCCAATGCCCAACTGCTTACAGCAATCCAGTCTGACCTTAGATCCCTCCAGAATCTCAGCATACAAGACTGACGCCCCCCCAGTCTCCTCACCATTCTGCAGTATGTCTGGTGTGAAGAGCCACCAGTTCTTTGCATAAGGCTGTTTTAACTTCCTTGAAGGCCCACTGAGCATCTTTCCTGCACACCACAGGCTTGGATCCTCATTCCTTCGACAGGTCTGTAAGACAGGTAGTTAGCTCGGAAAGTGGGGTATAATTTTGTGGTAATAATTAACTAACGCCACAAAAGACTTTACTTGCTTCCTCATCAGGGGACATTGTACATTCTTAGGGCCTCCACCTTATCTACAAGGGGCTTTATCTTGCCTTATCAAGAACCCCAAATATTTTGTTTCCATTTGTCCTAAGGCACACTTACGAGATTTGGCAGTGAGTCCTGCCTTCCTAAGTTCCTCTAATATATCTTGTAGGTCTTCTAGGTGTTGTGGCCAATCATTTGAGAATATAATCGTATCATTGATATAGGCTGCAACTCTCAACTGATATTCAGTAAGGATCTGATCCATGACATGTTGGAACATCGCCATTGCCCCATTGAGGCCAAAGGGCATTCTCTGAAACCCAAATAAGCCCCATCATGTTCCAAAA
Source organism: Crocodylus siamensis (assembly GCF_052110815.1). Lineage (NCBI taxonomy): Eukaryota > Metazoa > Chordata > Crocodylia > Crocodylidae > Crocodylus > Crocodylus siamensis. The sequence goes on from NC_143395.1 coordinate 58,734,072, forward strand.
GCCATCTTTTTACAATTCTTGAGTGCCATGGATATTTGCCAATAGTTAAAATTTCCTGGGGCAGTTCTACCCGGGAGATCTACTTCATCAGTTCCAAGGCTACTTGAGAGGCAGTTACTGATTGCAGTGCTACCACCTCAGGGTGATATCAAGCACTATCCTATAAATCTTTTTTCAATTATTGCCATTGACATGAGTGAGGCTTGCGGGGGGGGGTGTTATTGTAGATACCTTCCGATAGGCTAGGCATCCCCCACAGAATTGCTCTACTTCCTTGCATGTGCCTGGCCAGAAAAACATCTTACCAAACGGGCCACCATTTTCTATCTCTCCAAATGCCCTCCCAATGACAGGGTATGGACCACCTGCAACAAGGGCTTTCTACACCCATGGCATACCAGTATCTGAGCTATCTCTTCTCTTTTCCCCGTCCCTTTATCAATCCAATAAAGTATGTCATCTCTTACGTCAAACCACGGCTTCTGGTCCACAAGCTCTGGTCATATCACCTCCCCATTCTCACTGGCTACATATATTGTCATATATGTACCGGAATGAGTCTTCCTGCTGCTGGTCTGCCCTTGTTCTTGACCAAGGAGACATTGCCTATCCAGTGTCTCTTCTGAGTCTTCCCTTGGAGTTTCTTCATCTCTCTCAGTCCCTCATCTAGCTGGCTAACGTAGAGGGGGCTTCTCAGTGTTCCAGGTTCAGAAGCTACCTCTCGCATTGCCTCTTTATTGTATAGCCAATCACAACCTAGTGTCATTGGATTTGGCAAGTTTATAGCTAACTTTACCAGCATGTTGTGGGTTTTCCCGAGCACCATTAAAGGGACTTTCTGATGCTTATAGGTCATGGCATCTCTGTGAAAACATATCATTGTTATTGCCCTGCAGAGTTCCCCTATATTAGGCAGAACTAACATGGTTCGCACCATGGTCTGGGCGGAACCAGTGTCAACTATCACCCAGAGCATCAGTTCTCCTAGTTTTACCTCCACTATAGGCCTTAGAGGTCTTTAGTACGCACCCCTTCCAAAACTACAATCCATCTGCTCAGGCTTTTCAATAGCCTTTTTATGGTCCTGATCGATATAGGATGTCTCCTTCCGGGGACCAGTGTACTCCTCTCAGTTATGGGCAGTAACTTGCTCTGTGGCCACTTTTTCTACAATTATAACATCTATCTGGTCTCACCAGGCACTTCTGTCCTTCTCTTGTTCCCCCTGAGAAGGTTCTGCAATTCCCTGACCTATGGCTGAAGAGGGCCTTAGAACCTTCTCTTGTTGTGCACCCTTTTCCACTTTGACATAGGCCTCTGCTATCTTCAGGGATTCTGCTGCTGACTGCAGTTGATGCTGACACACCCATTGTTGGATCCCTTCTTCCAAGTTCCTGATGAATTGTTCTAACACTTTTAAATCCAGTACCCCTTCCACGTTACATTTTTCAGGAATCAGCCACTTCTGTGCCAGGTCCTGGAATAATTGTAGTAGGACTCAGGGTCACCTCTTGTCCATCACCTTTTCTCCGGAAATCTCAGCCTATAGTTTTTTTGCGGATACCTCCAGGCAGTACAAGATCACCACTTTCACTGTCTAGTAGTCACCAGCTTCTTCTCATGATAGAGTTCTGTATGCCACCTATGCCTTGTCTGTTAGTAGGGGACTAAACTGATAGGCCCACTTAGCTCTATCCCATCCCACTGCTGTGGCCATCTTTTTGAACACCTCAAGATATGCCTCTGGGTCTTCTGCATGCATCACTTGAGGCATGTGGAATTACTCCGTTCTTCCTCCCAGTGCCCCAGAAGCTTCCATCATTTTCTCATTTAGAGCCAGCTGTTGGGCAAACAGCAGCTTGTCAGCCTTGCTATCTTCTACCCTACATTTCAGTAGCTCATCTACTTGTTGTTACTGTCTCTGCAAGAACTGTAGCATGGCCTCTTGCATCTGGTGTCAGGTATCCATGCTTCCTGTAGCAGTTGGCACTGCCTCCATCTAAGCAGGGTTTGTGGTTTCCCAACCCATGCACCAAAATGTGGCAGCATCAGGAGAAGGTACCCTTGACTGGGCAGTCCCCAAACTGAAATTAGTCTGGGGGTGTTGCTGCCTCTAGTATCTACTTTTCTGCCATGACTAAGGCAGTTCACCATGACTGACATGTAATCCCTGTATAGGCAGGATTTACACTCATGGTAGTTACAGTCCAAAACACAGTTCAAAATTAGGGCCTGTCCCTTTAAAGGATGGCAAGACTTGCTGGTTCAGGCACCCTGTGAGTCTGAGTAGGGCCCTGATGGCTGGGAGCTCCACCACCCCTACAATCCCTCCATGAACCACCAGAGTTACAACAGAAATAAGCACAACAAAAGAACAGGAGCCTTTGTGCTTCTCTTACCCCCTCCGGGAGTGTTGCAGCCTAGCAGCTTCACTTTTGCTCTTTCCTCCTCCTCCTCCTTCCAGTCTCCACCGCTGCTTCTTAACTCCCCTCCGGTGCTCCCAGCAGCCAATCTGCTGGCTTCTTCACCAGCTGTCAGCTGCCCCTTATGTAAGTATATATACCTGGGCCTTCCCTTAGTTCCAGTCTGGGCATGGTTTCTCTCTCACCCTACAACCAGCAGTCTTCCTGTTCCTGGCTGCTCTGCGGGAAACAGCTGGTGGTGGGGGACGAGCACAGAGCCTTCTTCTCCCTCACTCTGCTACAATTGCCATATACCATATTTTCTTGCATATAGCGCATCCCAGAATATATTATTTATCTTGTTTTTGAAAGGCAGAATAAAGCAAAAAAGGACTTTCTTTGTAGTATGGAATTGAGTAACAACAGCTGAAGAACTGAGCCTGTGCATTTTTCCAACAATGCAGATTTTCCTTTCAGATTTTACGTTCTTCTGGTAAGCAGCAGAACCTGCTCTTACTAAATTTCTTACATATAGTTCTCCAGTTTTCAGATGGTAGGATTGGGGAAACGGTGTGTATTGCATGTGAGGAAAATATGGCATTTTATCCTAGACATGCTGTAACTTATACTCTTAAGGAATCTCCTGTATGAGAAGTTCCTACTTCTCTGTCACTATCATTGTTTTAGGGAAAAGTCATCATGAATTGTATCCCCAGAAATTTCTACAGCTATAAACTAATATAGTTCGAAGTTGTGTATGAACAACTAGTTACAACTTTACAATTAATTCCTCAGAGTAATTTCAACCTGTTTTTGTGTCAGCAATTTCCAGCTGCAAGTCCACATTGTGTACAGGAGCCAATAGTTATGTCCAATTTCTCTTCTGTGGCAGAAGGAACAACAGCTTTAAATGACTCCAACTTTCTGGATGGCAAGTTTCCACTCTGGGCCTCAGTCCAGCTGCTTCAGGAATCAGTGTCATCCAAATGATGTCCATTATTTTTCATTGCTGATATGCAAACGTTAGCTGCTTCACACAGTACATTTTGCAGCAATGACATGTACTATAATCCTTGATATGTTCAGGTTTCTTCCCCACTTCCTACAAGTTTCACAATGATTATGTACTATCTTCAGATGTCGTTCAGTAGAAACAGATAAAGACAACATGTTTAGCTGAGAACATTTGTAGTGTTGTCTACTGAATGAAATCTATCATCTTAGGAGTTGTAGCAGTTTTCTTCCCAGTTCTCAGGTCATTATCTCTAACTCCCTACTGAAGATGGTTTCTGACCAGTTGAATGGCTTGGGTAATTTTGGTGTTTTGGCTCTCCAGTCGAAGAAAAAGTCCTCCTTTTCTGGACAGAGAGTCCAGACACAGAACAACATACACCAGTGGGACTCTCTGAACCACAGGTCTTTCCTTCTATTAGTGTCAAGGTCTGTAGTTTCTCTCTTGTATCCACTCTTTTGATATGAGGTACATACTGAGGATTCCCTGACTTCCCCCTAGTAAGCAATTTCTTATTCTTCCTGGTCTAAATAATAATCTCCCTCTATTTTTGGAAACCACAGCCCCATGTCTTTAATTAAGGGCAAGCACTAATATGTAGCTTCCAAGCCTCCCTAATACTTTGTTGCCCTGTCCCCTCAAATACTAACCCAGGTAAGGCCACAATTAATAGTATATGGTAGCCATTATTGATTTTAAAATGTCTTGATCTTATCAAAGGGGCACATGCATTGGAGGAGGATCAGGGAACCAAAACAACTGGAGATATCTTTCAGGGGAAACAGAAGCTCTCACCAAAGTATAAAATGAGCTGAAAAAGCCCAGCTGCCCCACATGTTACATATCTAGAAAATTCTCCCCTTCCTAAGGCAGAAGCTAAAGAAGCTGAATAGATCTGTGCAGAGAACCATAGAGCCAGTAAAATAAACAAGAGAGTAGGCACACTTGCAGACCATTGTTAATAAATGTAGCAAGGTGGGATTCCCCAGGCCAGTCATCACCAGCCCCCCACCTATCTCCAGGCACGCTGCCCGCCTATCTCACCTGCCATAACTTGTTGGAAAAATTAATAAGTCGTTACATCAGGCGGGATGCTGCCCATTTCCGGCCCTGATGCTAGGGGCGCTATCTGCGGCTCCAGTCCTCCCCTACACCACAGCCCAAGCCTCACAGATGGCATCTAGTTGTTCTCTAGATCACCAGCCCCACACTGGGCTCCAGAACCCTCCTGACAGGACCTTCCTTAGATCCCTCCACTCCAGTGGCCTACGCTGCCTTCATCCAGGCTGCTGAGCTCCTTGTAGCTAGCTCCTCTCTTGGGCATGGTCCCCACTTGGGACCTTAGGCCATACGCAGACCCTGGCTCCACCCCCAAGGCCATATGCAGGCCTATGGCTCTGGATGCCCCTCATGGTGGGCACCTACCCCTTTTGACCTTCTCAGTCCTGGCCCCAGCATGGGCCAGTCAAGGGGGCATTCTACCTCTGGCTTCACTAGCCACACACTCTCTCTGGGTCCACCTTCCTGGATGTGGGGAGCTGGGGTACCTCACACCATGCCTGGTGCCCTGGGTCACACAGGGGACTCTCACTTCCCCCCTGGAGCACCAGGTCATGGTGCTATCCTGTGATCTTACACAACATCCCCTTCTACTCAGGATATAAGGGCTTCCCTCCTCAGGTGACCATTGCCGTGCCTGGCCCCCTCTCCCACCGACATCCTGACCCACCAGAAGGTGGGAACTGGGGTTAAGGTGCCCTGACCCGCCTTTCACCAGGGTGGTAACTGGCCTGGTATTTCCTGGGGGCTCCTGCGCCACTGGGACCCCCACCAGGCCACCCACTCCTGGCAGTTTTAGGTCACGCCCAGGACCAGGAGCCTCCTGACCATCCCCTACAGCTCCTCCCTTACCTCCAGATGATACCAGCAGCTCTCTGGCCAGATGATGTTATTGTCTGGCCTCCAGCAGCAAAACTGCCCTGTTTATATGGTCAGCCCCAGATTCAAAATGGCTGCCCTCATCAGGTACCTGGCAGCTGCCAGCTCCAGGCCCTTAAAGTGGCAGGCACCCACAGTGCCCTGCCACAGTAAACAAAACAGAACTGCCTATTCAGAGGCCCAAAAGGGTTAAATGAATACATCAAAAGACATTTGTTTTCACCACTGACAGGGAGAGGGATTTTTTTAGATAAATGGTTGACACCAAATATTTTTCCCTGCTTGTTACCTTAGTGGTATTCTAGTAGATGCTCTCAGAAAAACAAGGTATATTTGAGCACATTCAGCACCCTCTTTGAAAGACTTTTCTGAGGCTGCCAGTTGGATTTTGTTCAGAACCCAAGGAGTTTCACAGAAAAATACAACAGTTTTTGATGATCTAGAAAGTACAAAGGTCTTATGCCAAAGAAAAACAACTGAAGAACCTGACCTAGATGCTTTAGACATCTTTGGAAAGAGCCAGAACTGCTGGGCTAAAGATAAATGAACAAAATGCAAATTCTGTGTAATGGAAATAATGTTTCTGGAACGATAGTTAACAGCAAGATGTATAGGTAGGATCCAGTCAGGTTAAGGCCATTGCCAACAAACCTGTCACAAAAGACAGAACCATACTAACTCTTCCAAAGAATCTTTGTATACAAGTGGAGAAATGTATGCCTAATCTAGCTGTCTGAAGCAGCAGTCTAAGAGCACTCCTATGCAAAGATATCCAATGGCCATGGGATGCTATTATTAAAAAAGAGACTGAGAAACTGAAGGAAATAATTAAAGAGACCACTGAATTAAAATGGCAATAAGTGCAGAACTGAGTTGTCCTCAGATACCTCCAGAAGAATATTCGAGCAACACAATGCTCAAAACTATTGCCTTAATCCATAACATAAATATTTCAATCCAGATCCACTCTGTCTTTAGGGTGGGGTGGGATTTTGGGTGATTTTACACTGATTTTGTGTATGATTCCATTCTGGGAATGGAACCATAATATGTTGCAAAATACCAGAAGAAGGTGTTGACCCAGGTTCTATACCCTTTGAACCAGAGGGTGTTTAAACTTACATATCCCACTTCACAACAAAGTGTTCTAACCAGCAGGCCACAGGCTTGGCATTGTTTCATTTCATAGACATTAGGGGCTGGAAGGGACCTCATGAGATCATCGTGTCTAGCTTCCCCTCCATAGGCTGGAAGTCAGCTGGGATCAACCCCAGCAAGAAATAAATCCAGCAGATTTTTGAAGAAGGAGTCCAGAGCAGGTGCTTGCACCACCTCTAGGGGGAGTTTGTTTCAGACCCTGGACACTCACACCATAAAGAAGTTTTTGTTATATCCAGGCTAAATCGGCCTTCCTGGAGTTTATGGCCGTTAGACCTTGTTATCTCTTGGGTAGCTCTGGTGAACAGTTCTCCCAGGTCCTAACGTACCCCTCCTAGGAAGTTGTAGGCTGCTACCAAGTCCCCCCTGAGCCTTCTCTGCTCCAGACTGAAGAGTCCCAAGTTCATCAGCCTCTCCTCATACGGCCCCCAAGCATGTGTATAGGCAGCCAGTATGATCTGGGGTTGTTGCAGCTGCAACAAGGGTATGTACAAGTGTTACATTTAGATTGCCCTAAATGCCCTAGTGTACAAGCAGTCAGAGGGCATAGATAACCATAAAAATGACACATGTGATCTAAAAAGTCAGTTCACTTGTAGTGTTCCTTACAGGTGAACTCATTTTAGATTAGCAAAGAGTTAACCCAGTGTAGCAAGCATTGATCCAGCCTAGTGAATGCCTACGTGCATTCACAGCACAGCCCCAGGGTTGGCAAAACCCAGCCACTTGACACAATCCCAGAGTGGTGCTGTCTTAACTCCCTCAATTCTGACCAGGTTATTTCTGCCTCCCCTCCCCTGCAACTATCCTACCCACCAGACCAGGTAGGACTCCACCCACCCCCCACTCCTGCCTTTCCACAGAACCCAACCCCCCCCCTTGACCTGCCAGCCCCTTTCCCCTTCCCAACCAACTTGCCTCCAGCTGCCCACACCCCTTCCAGGCAAGCAGCAAATGCTTGCATGCACAGGATTCCAACTCATGTGTAGGCAGCTTACACTAGGCTGTCTGAACCTGAGCCAGGTCCTACAAACGTGTTCATACCCTTAGAACAAATAACTGCAAAGGGAGTGAAGTTACAAGAGGGTAACCCTTTGTGTCTGTGGAGTTGTCTCATCCCTCCCACAACAGACAATAAACCAAAAGGAATCGGTCCACCTTCTCAAAGGCTCCAGGAGGGAGAAGATAAAGGGTATTGCTTTGCCTGTTTTCTCAAACAGCCAAGTTCTCAGACAAGAAACTACCACAAGAAACTTCCACACCAGGTTGAGACAGGTGACTTGGTACTGTGAGAAATACTAATTACCACACATACAAAAAATACTGCAGATGCCTCTGGAGAAATCCACAGGTCCATGTGACAGCATAGGGCACTTCAGAGACCAATTGAATGTTTTTAGTTAGTAGGTTTTTTTTCCTTTTTCATAGCTTCTTTAGGGCCTCCCCAGCAATCCTTGTGGTAAGACCCAAAGTTCTGCTTCATACTTGTTTTCTTTCCTTAATGTAAAACAATATCTGTTCAACTTTCCCCTTTACGACAAACATTGTTTTACATCACTCACCACCCCATCTTGACCTGAAATTAGCAGCAGCCTTCCATAAAAGATCAGCACTCCACGTTATCATTGTCTTTCCTTATATTTTGCTTCTAAACCTTTGCATATCTTCAGCATTCACTATAACCTAGAGACAGAGTATTGAATAAAACATCAAAAGTGTTCAACTCTTGAAATATTGCAGACATATTTCATTTGATTAATTAAAAGAACTCTCCAAGGAAATTGTTGATTTCTGTTCCTATCTCTAAACTTGATGGTAGAACATTATAAGCTCTCATGAACTCTGCTCCTCTAGTCTCCAGAGAGTACTTACATAGAATTCTCTGGGTGAATAGATTATAAAGATCATGGAAAGAATGCAATTGTATACTTCATCCCCCATGTCCTTAGTTATTACTATGTAATTTATGTATTATAAAAACGACAGCTTTTCTTTTCAGTAGTACATACATCTTGACATCATGTGGGGTTCATTTAATCAGGGATAGGCTGTTAGTTGCTTTTATAACTGCATTAACTACTCATTACTGGTTCAGAATTAAATGATATAGTATCTTTAGACTTGTTATTGGATTTATATGATTTAATATAATGGGATTAAAATATGTTATTCTATTAGCAATGCAGCAATTGATGTTATTCAGTAAGTTTCAGTAATGTTTTTGTGATTGCCTAAACTGATAATAGATATTTCATTTATTACAGATTCTATTCTATTTAATTAGTGAGATCTTATCAAACATAACCCAGCAAAGGGGTCACCAGTGGCCTGCAGGCTGGATTCAGCCTGTGAATCAGACTGATCCAGCACAGGGGAAATCAGCCATGCTATTTCCCCCCAACATACTTCTCTTCATTGCAGAGCCTGCTGCTTCACAGTATTTGAACTAACTTTTGCTGCAGAGAGGTCCGGAGTCTGGCAGCTTGACACTTGAAGTGGGGGGCATGAATGGAGACTTCTGGTCTGCATTGATGGTAGGGCTGCAAACTCTGGCCAATACTGGCAAAAGGTCACAGCCCCCTGATTTAGCATACTAATTTGAACTCTGAGTAAGATTCTCATCAGATGAAAATTAGCATAGATCCCTTGGTTTCAGCAGTAGTGCTTCTGTTTCCATCAACTGAAAATCTGGCGTTATAAGTCTGCATATGTATCATCATGAAGCAAAGCTTTATTCATGAAGGTAAAAACTTGCTTATCAAAAGGATTGTTTTCCCAATGAGGGGTTCACAACTTGAGTAAGGGTGGTGTAACAGAGCTGAGAGAGAGAGTAGCATAGTCTGATGTAAAGGTGCATGATTTTCAGATGACCACATGAATGGAGAAGCTGAGAATTATCAAGCCAATCCAAAAAAATGAAAACCTTCATACAACACTATCTCCTAAATATTCTGTTTATGCAAAATATATTGCTATTTTTAAACATGCTTGATTTTTAAAAGTGGTCTTTTTCTATTTTACATAAACTTTTGTTTATAAAGCCAAGTATCTTGGTTACCATTAATCCAATACTGACCTCCTTTCTCCCCCACCTGTGACATAGAAGTTGGTGCTTCTAGCTCTTTCATGGGAATAGAGGAGACAGAAGTAGGAGCTACCTGAAGTGATTTTGCTGCTTCTGTGCCCACCCCAACCTGATTTTGCTGCTTCTGTGCCCACCCCAACTGTAGGGTTGGAACTAAAGACTTGTCAGTATTAATACCAACTAATTCCCTTATGAAGCAAAAGTTTGGAACAGAAGAACAAATACCAACAAAGATGCTGTGGGGACAGAATACACAGAAAGATGGTCAAAGATGTATGATATTTAATCTATGATTCTATACAATAGTCTGAAATTTCTTATTATGGGTAGGCCTTCATATTGAATGAATGAATGAATGGTGCATGTATAATATTCAATGTGTGTGTAACTAACTTTTAGGTAACTATAATTTTAAAAGAATAAAACCCTAAATGACTTAAAATGGTACACCATCTATCTTTCTTACTTCTTTCTTTTGACCACCTAATGATCAGTTAGATAGTGAGCTGCACTATGATGTGATCAGCAACTTTTACTGTAGAATTATTATGCATATAATTAACTGATTTTAGAAAGCCTTCTGTTTCTGCATATCATCAGTCACGCAATAAGAACGCCTTTTTAATTAAGTATCAGGAGCCATTCCATGAAATATTGCCAGTATTTCTACAGAGCAGTTTTCTGATATTAAATAACAAGTAAAGATAATGGATAATTATTAGGAGGGCATCTTTATGTAATGTTCATTATACATCTAGAACAGAAGCATGAATTATTTAATAATGGGTATAAATGAGGTAGCTGATCTTAAAAACATTGAAAACATATGCTGAAAAAAGAGATTAGATAAAATATGTAGAACGAAATCTTGACTGTGACTTGTAAATAGTTGTCTCGCATTTTGTATGGACAATTCCTGAATAATATGGATTTGGGGCTTGTTTAAAAACTAGATTAGGAATTGGGAATTACACATGATTAAAGTAGAGTGCTCCTGGAGTATTGATTTCAGTACCAACTTTCAGTGGAGGGCTCAGAGGTGATTTATTTCTGTGTCTTAAATGTAGTATGGCCCAAATTACACCAAAATCTAGCGTGGCCCAGATTACACCAAGTGGCAGGTATTTCCAAAAACTCTTCCAGGAAAAATGTCCTCAGATCTCACACCAAGATCTTCATCCTCACCCCTTCTTCACATTAACAAGTTGAAGATTTTGCTGGGCTACCACTGAATTCTGTGCAGTTTTTTAGGAACAGTTTCATATACTTTATGGAAATGAAGTTTGATATAAGTTTATTTGTATTGCCTTCCTCTTGATTATTCATAGATTCATAGACTTATTGTTACAAGAAAGTGTTTCAGTTGCAGTTGTCAAACAAATGAGCATATGACTCATGCTCTCAGACCTCCTCTTTTTGGCCCCAGTTCAGGAAAGCACTTAAGCATGTACTTATGTCTACCCGTGTTAAGGGCAGCATTGTGCATTCTTAAAGTTAAGCATGTGCTTAAGCACTGTACCATTATTTTTGTGAATTGGAGGCTGTGGATGTGCATAGAACTCTAGAACATGGGACTAAACAAACAAGAAAGTTGGTTTTTATATATGAGACTCTTATTAAAATAGCAGAAGACTGTCAATGCCTTCAGGCTTTGAAAAATGCATTTTTGAAAGCAAACTATTGCTCGTAAGAAAAAGAGTTTGTGTGTCTAGTCAAACAAATAAGAAAACTAACACTCCATGGGCAAGCAAGACATTTTAGAAATTTAAAGTAAATTTAGAGTTTAAGATTTAGACACTTCTATTGTTCGGGTGAAGAAAAAAACATATATGGCACAAAGTGAGGCATGAAGGGGCAGCATTCTCTTAATAAGTAAATATATTTATTTGCAGATTCTCAATAAACAAAGTTTATTGAACTGTTGCAAAGGATCATATGTGTTAACTCCAGTTATGTAAATTATGAGCTAGATCCCCAGCTTGTAATAGGGTTGTGCCCCGTTAGTGCAGAGAGGAGTGTGTCAAAGCCACCTCCAACCCAAGACAGTTGCTCCTCCCTGCCCCAGCACCAATGCAGTGGCAGTGCAGCTGTAGCAACCAGCCAGAGGCAGGCATGGCGGATGCAGCCCTAGCAATTAGCTCCAGCCAGGGGCGAATGTTTCCCAGCTGTAGGTAATTCAAAACCCGGCTGTCTGGGTCAGGAAGAAGGGACCCACCCCTGGAGAAGAAGGGCAATAAGAGCAGCCAGGGCAGCTGCCAAGGACTCTCTCAAGTGCAAGGAGCTGGCAGCGTTAAGAGAAACATACACAAACCAAGTGATGGGGCCCTGTACAGGGTCTCCCTTGCCTGGCAGAGGCATGGAGTTGGCTTGTGTCCTGGGGCACCTGGACTGCAGTGTGGCACAATGACTGTGACAATCTTCCCCGAGAGGAGAAAAGTGCAGCGACCCCCTCCCCCCCAGCACAAGATAAGTGCAACCCATTTTCACTTTTCGTTCTTTTATAGACCCTGGGTCAGGGTCCAAGAGCTGGAAAGAATTTTGTAGCCTGAGAGGTGAGCCTCAGGCTTGCTGCAAGGGGGTCCAGGGTCCTGGGCAGTAGATCCATGGTCAACCCACCACAGCTTCAGTAAAAGGGTGCAGGGCATGACAGTATACCCAATCCAACATGCCCAGCAGTGCCCCTCCAGACTAGCAACTACCTACCCAACCCACACAGCTTCTGCCATTAACTGATTAATCGTCCAATAAATTTAGACTAGCCATGCATGCAAAGTAAGATCAGCCACACGTGCAAAGTAATTATCGCACAATTAACTGATTAATTGCACAAGAAATTTAGACCAGCCACACATGAAAAGTAATTAACACATAAATAAAATGGCTGTCCAGGTATGAAGAGCCAACCAGCTGTCAAGCTGGTGCTGAAAATAGCTGGTTTCTGTCCAGCTTTAATTTGAATGTATAGCAGGGACCTTTATGGCACCCTTCAGATATGGCAGAAGACTGCTGTCATGTCCCATCTTAATTACTTTCTGCACAAACTGTTACATGCCTATTTCTTTCAATCTCTCCTCATATGGCTTCCAAGCCCTTTATTACCTTTGCCTGCCTGTTATATTCCTGCTCCCTTGGACTGGAATCCAAGCCCTGAATTAGGCACTCAGACACTCTATTCATACAGGGGAAGAAATGAGCAATACCAAAACCTGCACACTGAGCCAGCCCACAGGAAAAACTAGGGCAAAGACTAGGACAGTCAGAAAGCCCATGGCTGAATTGATTAAATGGTTGCAGGTTAGTCTAAGCTGCATAGACTGAACCAATAGGCAAGTGAACAGACATTCAATTTTGATCCCAAAAATGCAGCCACATGCCTGGAGTGGCCCAGGCCAGAAACTGGGGGACACTATAGCACACCTTCCTGCTCACTTGGAGCAGATAGTTTTGGCCAAAGCTAGCCCACCCGCCCTTCAAGGAGGTTTGCAGGGGAGGTGCAAATCATCCTGGGATGCCGGGGGTCTGTGAGTTTATTTGAATCTGGAGGGGATCTGGGACAGAAATTCAATAAATTGATTTAACCAAAATCAGTTAAATGGGATACTACATCAATCCAGGTTTATTTTAAACTAGTTTCGGCCATTTTGAAAGTGGTTTATGCACACCGAACTTCTGTTGTGTTACAGATTTGAACCAGTTTCCAATCACTTATACTGGTTTTTCTGTAATTCTTGTCCCTAGCCTAGGTGCAGGAGGTATTCTGAAATCCCTCTCTGGAACCCAAGTGCCTGAGGCTATATACAAGCATTACATTTAGATCATCTTAACCAAGGTTAGGGCAATTTAAATACCCAGGTGTGTAACCATTCACAGGGCTAATATTGCCCTAAAAATGAGGAACTCAATATAAAGTGATTTCTTGTCAGACAAGGACTAACTTTAAATCGGCATAACAAATGCTTGTACACATTTCCAGCACAGTCCTGGGGCCGGGAAAGCCCAGTTACTCTCCACAGCCCCAGGGTTGTGCTGTTTTTACCCATTCCCCAAACCCTAACTGGGCTATTTTTATCTCTGACTAGGCTCCCCATCCCTAGACAGGGAGACAGCTGGAGAATAAATCAAATGCTGTGGCTGGATTTAAAGAGATCCCAGATTATTTCATGAAGATTAAAAGTAGCAATAAAGTGTAATGCATAACTGAATGACATGTACATATATAGCATATATATACATATAAAAATATCCCACTTAGATTCACACTCAGACAAACATAAAAATAAAAATATGGAGTTTTTATACTGAATTTGCATAATTCCCATAAATTTTAATAGAAATTAATAGGATTGTCCCTGCTATATGCTACAAAAGTTTATCTGGAAAGCAGGGAAGAGCTGTACATGTAGACTAAATGAATCAAATATGAATAAGCTTTGGTCTAATGAAGTGAGGTCTTGCTTATGATAGCTTATGCATCTGTGATTTAGTTAGTCTCTACCCTGCCTTTTGCCTAACTTCAGGCTAACATGGCTATCTCTCTCTGCAAATGTTTACTTGATTAAATTAGCCATTTTTTCTGTTTGCAAACAAACTTGATGACAAAGGTTTTTTAATAAAGTTTGTATAAACAAATTTCAATGAGTAGTTTCATAGTTTCATAGTTTCTAGGGTCGGAAGGGACCTGAGCAGGTCATCTAGTCCGACCCCCTGCCATGACAGGAAAGAATACTGGGGTCAAATGACCCCAGCAAGATGTTCATCTAGCCTCCTCTTAAACACCCCCAGGGTAGGAGCCTGCACCACTTCTCTTGGAAGCTGGTTCCAGACCCTAGCTGCCCTGACTGTGAAGTAGCGCCTCCTGATATCTAACCTAAACCAGCTTGTGACTGTTATTCCTGGTCACTCCGGGCGGTGCTCGAGGGAACATTGACTCCCCCAATGCCTGCAGATCCCCCCTGACTAGTTTATAACAGGCCACAAGATCCTCCCTCAGCCTTCTCTTTTGGAGGCTGAACAGGTTCAGGTCCCGTAGCCTGTTCTCATAGGGCCTGCCCTGCTGTCCCCTGATCATACGAGTGGCCCTCCTCTGGACCCTCTCCATGCTGTCCACATCCCTCTTGAAGTGTGGCGCCCAGAACTGGATGCAGTACTCCAACTGCGGCCTGACCAGTGCCACATAGAGGGGGAGGATCACCTCCTTGGACCTGCTCGAGATGCATCTGTGGATGCATGCCAAGGTGCGGTTGGCCTTCCTAACTGCCTCCCCACACTGCTGGCCCGTGTTCATCTTGGAGTCAATGATGACCCCCAGATCCCTTTCCGCCTCCATGCTGACAAGAGGGGAGTTCCCCAACCTGTAGGTATGGTGCTGGTTGTTCCTTCCGAGGTGCATCACCTTGCACTTATCTGTGTTGAAAGGAAGTAGGAAGCTTGTAAACAGCTTGTTTATATTGTTAACTTCATATGTATACATGTAGTCGCAGAAGTGTTACAAATAGTTTTTTATTTCCTGTAAGATGACCAGCAGTTAAAGACCATCAATTCCTTGCTTATGTTAGAATATGGGTTATTATATAGACAGCTATTCGTAAACATACAGAGAGACAGAGAAATTACAAGCAGGCGCTAACAGCATTTTTACGTGTGCTTCGGGGGTGTGGGAGGGTGCTTTAATTAATGAGCCGTGCTAATTAAAAGTGCCCAAGTATCACGTGTATCAGCATCTCCATGCTGAAAAATGGATTCAAACGAGCGTTAGTTCAAAGTGCTCCGCCACCATATTTCAACACGGGAATGCTGATCCACTTGATGGTAGAGTCTGCTGGAGCATGTTAATTTCTGGCTCCAGCAGACTCACTTAATCTGCTTCAAGGCTTAATCGAGTCTGTTCCTACACGCTGGATTTCCAGCACGCTGAAGCAGGCTCTCTGCACCTGTATAGCCCAAACAAGATAAAAGTGGATCTAACACTAAACCAATAATTACAACATTTTTTTTCAGTATTCAGCCAGGTCTAAGAGTTAAGTATACAAAAAAAAGTCTCCGTGCAAATACAGATCACTTTAGAACGTAAAAACAAATGTAAAATTATAATTTAAAACTTTTGAAAGTAAAATTAACTCCACAATGCCATTTGTCAAGGAAAACAAAGAAAGACCTATTCTAACAGTGAGAAAAGTACTTTATTAGCATAAGGAATGAATTCCTAGAACTACTCCATCTCTTTCTGTTTCTCTGTCGAGCTTTTGCCTGGAACTTTCCCAGCCTTCCTGACTGGGTCCCTGCTACAGTTTTGAGAAACAGTATCCACATCCTTAAACCCAGACACACAATCTGGTTTAGATTAAGTTTAAAATATTTAACCACATATTTTGCAATGTATATTTAGTATGTACATAATGTATGGCCTGAAAGCTTAAGTTGACAGGAAATAGTTTCAGTACTTTACAAAAGTATTTGGAGCACGAAGTACTTGCAGGGATGGGTAGATGGGTGTTTGATCTGAGAATAGTATACATAGGGCAACATAACATCGTGTCAACAGTAACATCATGTACCATTTGTCCTACATTCAGAAATTGTAAGATTGGACTTTATTCTTTTTATTCCTACAGGATTTAAGAATAAGATAGAATGAGTAAATTTCTAGACCTTGATCATTACTGGATTATTGTTCCTATCCCATGGCTGTTTCCAGAAAACAGATGAAGAGGATAAATGCTCTTCTATTCTTCCAAACAGACAGAACATCCTGGGCATTACTAACATTGATAGCATAGTGCTGTAAGGAAAATCATAGCAGTGTCATAGTTTTATTGAAGCCAAAGTACATTGCTAAATAACAAAAAAAGTTTTCTAAAGGAAAAGGCATATGACATTTGTACTAAATAAATCAAACTTCATACATAATTTATAGTATATACCAAGCCATACAAAATTCACAATATCATATTATCCCATGCATCTATATGAAGTATGTACAGCAGTAGAATTTGTAAAGGGAACACATGCATAGTGTGTTGAATATCTTAATATTATACAATGGCTGTAGTTATTATGTCTTTATATGTTTGGTTGTGATGTGCTATTTGCTACAGAATTAAATCAAAAGAGATCTTTAAAGGAAAAAAAGCACAGGAAATTAAATAATTGGAAAACTGTACATCTGAAACAAAGGCATAGCTAGATTATAGCGTAAGAGAGATTCACCTTGAGGTCTCTTCCTGTACTGATATATGGGACCTCCAATGAGAAGGGTCATCCTAGGATGAGGAGCCTTTGGCTGTTTGGCAGCCATGGACATTTGTTCCTCCTGCCCTCATTCTATATATATATAACCTGGGCTTACAATAGACAGATTCAAATGAGTTAAGACAACAATGGATGGACCATCAATTTGAAAGTAACTACTTAGCTGGCTCCATCCTATCTAGAATTCTTTACTTTTCCTAGAACAAAGTCTAGGATCAAAGGGGAGCCTAAATCATAAAGATGCTGGCTTCAGGAAAGAAAAAGGGCTAATGGGTTGCTAAAAGACAAAAGTGACACGCACACTGAGGGTAGAAGCAGATATCATCTGATGTGTTATTTGCATTGCCATAATTTTTTTAAGCAGAAAGTTGGGGTTCCCTGCTTATGGTGTCCCTCCCCAGCAGCATATCTCCATAAGTACGAACAGCCTGAACAGGTCCCAGTGTGGAGACATGGGACCCCCATAGAATCCCCAGTGCCCTGTGCCTCCATACTGGGACCCACTTACACAGACCAGTCCCAGAATCTCCAGGGACACATCTGGGTAAGCCAGGAAATCCTGACTTTCCTTCTTACCCAGACGGGTCCCCAGAGTTTCCAAGGGCAGGTCTTAGTAAGCAAGGAAACCCTGACCTTACCCACATTCCCAGGACCCCTTCCCCCATGATTTCTGGGGACCCATCTAGGTAAGAGGATTTTCCTGCTTGCCAGGTAGGTCTGCAGAGATCTCAGGGGTGCATCTGAGTAAGCAAGTAAACTCTATTTTTTTCTGTTTACCCAGACAGGTCCCCTGAGATCCTGGAGACATGTTTGGGTAAATGAGGAAAGCCAGGCAGGTACTCTCTGGACTTGAGCAGCCCAATGCTGCCTGGGAATTCCTGGATTTCACAGGACTGGGCCCCTCCAGCCCCCAGAGAACACATCATCCCTTGTTCCGCACCATCAATGGGCAAGACAAGGGGGCAGTACATGGCAGCACAGCTGATCCACTACATTTGGCAACATATATTTCTAGCCTGAGAGATACAAGGACTGCAGCAAGCAGGCTGACTCTCCTGGCTCAGAGATGGGAATATGCTGAACTTAACTTTTCTGTCCATAGCTCTGTTAAGCTTAGGTAAGTAAATATATGCATATAGGACTCTTTGTTGTGTTAACCAATTGTCCTTAATACTACAATCCCTTTGGCAATTAAAAGATACTTTATATGAAGAGCTACTTCATATCTCCTGAGCTGCTTTGCTCAGGAGATTAGTTAGTGAGGTGTTAAAGCTCAAGATCATTGGCAAAACGGAGGTCCAGGAAGGGTGGTCGTTTCTCAAGGGAGCAATCCTATGGGCACAGAAGGCAACAATCCCATTGCACATAAAAGGAGACAAAGGGGCCAAGAAGCCATTTTGGCTGAACAGGGAAGTCCAGGAAAGCCTAAAGGCATAGAAAGAGGTATACAGGCTGTGGAAACGGGATAGCTGCCAGGGAGGAATATACCTCCCTGGCTCGCACTTGCAGGGAATCAGTTAGGAAGGCCAAAGCAGGATTAGAATTTAGGCTGGCAACAAAAATTAAGGACAACAAAAAGTCCTTCAGGTACATAGGGAGCAAAAGGAAGGCACAGGGTAGCATAGGACCTCTACAGGACAAACTAGGGCAATTGGTGACAGAGAGAGGGGGACAAAGCTGAGTTCTTCTATGCATTCTTTGCATCTGTATTCCTAGACACAGACCAAGACAAATCTCCCAATTGGATCATAGATAGTCACAGGAGGGATACCAGCTCACCAACTGTTAGTGCAGATTTAGTGAAGGGGCAGTTGCTGGATGTGTTCAAATCAGTGGAATGTGTTTAAATCAGCCCAGATAAACTTCATCCAAGGGTGCTGAAGGAATTGACCAGTGTCATAGCAGAGCCACTGGCACAGCTGTTTGAGCACTCATGGTGCTCCAGTCAGGTCCCAGAGGACCGGAAAAGTGTCAGTGTGTTCTCTATTTTCAAGCAGGGGAGGAGGGAGGAACCAGGAAACTATAGGCCAGTTAGTCTCACCTCTATCCTTGGGAAAATTCTGGAAAAAATCTTTAAGGATCACATTTGTGGAAGCCCAGCAGGGGAAATAATGCTAAAGGAAAATCAGCATGGATTCATTGCAGGTAGATCCTGCCTGATTAACCTTGTTTCTTTTTATGACCAGGTCACAAAATCCTTAGATGCAGGAGTTGAGGTAGATGTCATCTACCTAGACTTTAAGAAGGCCTTTGATACAGTGTCTCATTCTGTTCTTGTAAATAAACTGACAGGCTGTGACGTAGATGATTACATGGTCAGGTCGGTGGAAAATTGGTTTAGGGGTCGCACCCAGCAGTGGTGGACAGGTCAATATTGACCTGGAAAGATGTGGGCACTGGAGTCCCGCAAGACTTGGTCCTTGGACCGGTGCTATTCAGTGTCTTCATCAGTGACTTGGACGAGGGTGTGGAGAGCACCCTGTCCAAGTTCACAGATGATACCAAATTCTGGGGCAAAGTTAACACACCAGAGGGTAGGGAGTGGATCCAGGCAGATCTGGACAGGTTGGAAAAATGGGCAGAATGAAATAGGATGCAGTTCAACAGAACCAAGTACAAAGTGCTGCACCTGGGCAAAAAGAACCACCACTTACAGGCTGGGGGGAGGACCTTCTCAGCAGCACAGCAGTGGAAAGGGATTCTGGAGTCATAATGAACATGAGTTGTCAATGTGATGAAGTGATCAACAAGGCTAACTGCACTTTATCATGCATCAGCAGATGCATGACAAACAGGTCTAGGGGAGAGCTTGGCAGACCCGGATCGGGTCCATGCTGGTGGGATAACCTTCCCTGGCCACGTCCCCCAGCACAGCTCCCCTGCAGCGGAGGGCATGCTGTAGCACCCCTCACCCTCCCGGCTCCTGACCTGAACCACTGCAGCCACATGCCTGCATTGGTTCAGTCCAGAAGGAATGTCTGTACTGTTACAAACCGGTTCAACCTAGGCAGGTTACACAACCTGCAAAGGTTGAATCAGTTCAAACTCCGGCTTTTTCAATGTCTGTCCCTAGTCGTGGTACTTTACATGCAGGCCCCCTCCAGCTCAGGCTGAGTAAACCCCAGCTGGCAGCTTGCTCCCTGTCCCTCCTCCCTTCTTGCTGACAGCCCCAGGGGCAAGACAGGGCTGCATCAGCTCAGCCCCAATTGCACCACAGATTAACCCTAAGGAAAACAAGTCCCCTAAGGTGCTCTAAAGTGGAGCACCTTCATCTGATACCTCATCTGATGAACGCTAATTTGTCTCATGTTCAGCCACTTTTAAACAGCTCTGCAGCCATTCATGTGTGTCACAGCACAGCTATAGAGCACTTTCAGGGGGCCAATCATATGAAAAATGGAACTTCTGTCTGTGCCCCCAGTCTAAGAGTGGTCACACTATCTGGTTCCATCATGAGTTAGATTCAGCAAACCAGGCCTGTTACCTAAGAAATGCACTCACGAGGGACTGAAAGGGTCGCAAAGAGCTGCTCTTCTTGAAACTATGATGCATACATAAAATTCCACTGGAAAATTCATCAGAGCATGAACTTTGATTTCAGTGGGAATCTAAATTGGAAATTTTTCCAAATTCTTCTCCAACTTTTCCCCTTGAGTGTTATAAAGAAATATGAATGTTTCTCATCTGAAACACAACTGGCTTACAGCTTTTCCTCAGCAGGATCATAGACATATGGTACTGAGCTCCTGCCATGCTGAGAGAAACTTATGCTAGTGGAAATATTAGGAAAAAAAAAAGTAATTTATTAGGAACAGCACCTCTTTTTCATGCTGGTTTAAATTTACAGGAACTTTCCATTGTGTGTCTTTAAATATATTTGGAAGGCTCTTTTTTTCTTTGCATCTGCATATGAACTACATAGAAAGCTGCACAGTTTGCATGATTCTGTTTCCACGCCAATTCTGCACAGGTGTGTTGTGCTAACATACCTCTTTCACTAATTAACCTACACTCAGCACAAGATCCAGAGAGGCCACCATCTACAAATACATTTATTTCAAACTCCACTCTTTCTGTTCTTACAATTGATTGTTGACTTGAACAGCTCTTCCCAGTAAACACCACTGTAACAGAGTAGAATAAGATTCTAGATGATCAGTGAGAATAGCACTAGAATAAAAGGACACCATTTTCAGTATAATGCTGAGGGGTGAACCAGGACATCACAGCAATGGGGGAAGTTATTAGAAAGGCTAATCAGGGACAGAAGGGTGGGGCACCTGAAAAGTTCATTATTATTTATGGCTTGAAGTTATTATTTTAATTTTTAGCACGTGTGGAGATGAGCTCCAAAGTGATGTACAAG
This sequence comes from Crocodylus siamensis, assembly GCF_052110815.1. Taxonomy (NCBI): domain Eukaryota; kingdom Metazoa; phylum Chordata; order Crocodylia; family Crocodylidae; genus Crocodylus; species Crocodylus siamensis. The sequence continues at coordinate 58,755,281 of NC_143395.1, forward strand.
AAATAAAATAACAGAATGATTATATAGTCCATTTCTACTTGTTAATATTGGTGGCAGGCATCTAAGCCTTTTATTTGAAAGGAGGATGGTGAGGCTTGCCTATTTTATGCGCAAAATAATTTTGCATCTTTGGTGCAAAAGCATGTAAAACAGTATCAGAGGGAAGAATACATCACATAATTCCAGGCCTTGAGTCTCCTTATAGTATCGTGAGTATCATTTGAAAACATTGCCAAAGCTTTTAATATTATTCTTTATTAATACAAACAATTTTGGTTATAAAACTGAGACTTTTTCAAAGATGTTTTCATTGGGGGGGAAGGGGGAATGGGAGGGAAAAGAAGGAATGATTAGAGATGTTATAGAACAACTCCTGTTGTTTATAGCTAACAGAAGATGATTCTTCTGGAAGTACCAATTCAGTATGATTCAAAAGGTGTCAAAGGTTAGGGCACTAGTAATGGACACAAGTTTAGCTCCCCACTGTGCCACCTATTTACTTGTCATCTTGACCAAGGGCACTACTACAATTCAACTTAAAGCTGGATAGAAGCCAGCTATAGAGTTATTACACATTTTTAAGCACTAACTTTATAGCTAGTTGGCTCTGTTTATAGCTAGATAGTCATTTTTATCATGTGATAATTACTTTGCATGTGTGGACAGTCTAAATGTATTGCATGATTAATCAGTAAATTGTGTAATATATGTAATATGCAGCAGGGGACCAAGCAGTATAGTCTCTGTTTTTCAAAATTCATCTGTAAAATATTAATTATCAGCCCATTCCTGCTTTAGGTTGTGCTGAGGCAGTTGCAGGCCATGGATCAGAGAAGGCATAAAAGTGACTTAGTCATCTTTACCATATCCTTTCTGAGCTGTGCCAAGCAGAAGCTTAGTGCAAGTCAGCATCCTAGGTAGTAAATTGTGTCCCAAATTTGATATTTTCATTTCTCATCCAAAAAAGTGAGACAAAAAGCAACAATCTTCCTGTCTTAAAGTATATCTCAAGTTTTTTTTTTTAACACTGGAAGCAAAAATTAGCTATAGGGACACAGGCTTATCTATCAGATTTCAGCAAGGCAGTTTTTGAAGATAAGCATGAAAGCTTTGAAAGAAATAAAATGGAGACACTGACCCAGCAATAAGTATACCAATGCAGGTAGCTTGGCAATGATACTATGTCTCTTAAAATATTTGTCTTCCTAGATTTAAAAGTAATCAGCAAATTACAATGCACTATTTTCTAATAAAAATGTTTTTCCTTTTTTGTTCATCTGCTGATTTTATGCAACATAAATCTATAATAGAAGACTTGGGCTTGATTGTCTGACAGGCCTACAGACACATGGATCTCTTCCCCAACTGCTTCCCACCCATCCCCAATGTTTCACCTCTTGTTTTTTGGGAAGCTCAGGCCCCTGATGAGCTCATGTCTAGAAAATGGTATTTCATCCATCACTCTTCTTCTCCAATCATCTTCTAAGACAAACATATACTCATATATTGAATACATTCACTCCCCAGTGGGTGAAATTCAACAAGTGAAGTGTTTAAGAGGAAACAGTCTACTCTAAAACCAAACCTGCTGTGTTTTGCTTACCTTCAAAATATGCATGTTCTACCTAACTTAATGTATGACCTCGTTTTACTCCTCTCCTGCATACCTCTCCACTGTGCCTTGTCTTTATTTCAGATTGTGAGCTGTTCCAGGCATGCATTCTTGTCTTTATATTTGCTGAGGCATGTAAGACACTTTTGAACATTGTAATTAATACATTAATAATAATGCTGTAACTTAAACTAGCATATTAAGGACAGTGGAGAGGGTTACGTAAATAGTGGGTACAAAGGCTTTTCTGCATGGCAGATTGCCTTCATCTCTCATCTCTGGAGAGCAACATGCAATACATAAGTAGCTAAGAAGATTTACGCAGGCCAGCTGAGCAGGCATGGAATCCGTTCTATGTCTTCCTTTGGTTAAACAGAACTTTTACCTGCAGTAGGGCATTTGGTCATTCAGTTGTCCTCACACTGAATGAATATGCTGTTTGGAACAGGAACTTTTTCTGTTATGTGCTATGTATTTATGTGGCTATAAAATAGTAATCATAATCATAACACAACCTGACTATCTATTAAATGTCTTCTAATTTTTCCAGTATTACCCACTGCCTCTCCTTAAAATGGAGAGTGTGATGAGGTAATATTGAGGTGGCAAATGGACCTGGACTTTGAATGCATTCAAATATGCTAACAGGAACAGGGGATGAATAATCTAATAAAGGACAATGACTTTTTTCCACTGTAATTTCTATTATTTCATTTGGTCTCAAAGTAAAGGTGGAAACAAAACCACACAACTGGGCCCTTTTTTCCCCAGGCTAGATAACACTGAAGTAGGTTTGGAAGGGTCTTCTCTGTCACTTGAGTCCAGTCCCCTGCCATCACAATCAACCACATCATATAATCCCTATCAGAAACTGATAGTACTCCATCTCCAAAGTAATTACTACTCTTTCTAGATGGCGATTCCAAAATCTTGCCATTTTCTGATGGTTAAAAAGCTATGGAAATGTACATTTGTTTTGTCTTAAAGTACTTGCTGTTTAGCTTTCTTTTCCTTCTTGCAGCTGATACCACTCTTGGAACAGATGATATTTATGATGAGAGAGGATGTCAGTGTGACGTATCAGTAGAAGATCTCACCCCAGCACTTAAAACTGTCATTAGAGCTATCAGGTAGGTAAAAAATAGTAAGTGAAGAAATATTTGAAAGATTTGTAGCTCACTGTTGAAATCATTATTGGGTTATGATCTTTATGTCACTAGTAAATATGTTCGTATAATTTATCTACCCATACCTACTCATCAATATTAAAAGTTAAACTATTTTGTCAGCTTTAAGCTAACATCTTTTCAACTTTAAAAATACATTTAGTACAACGTGTGAGTTTTGAATGGGACAAGACAGAGAAAAGTGAGGCTTGATTTCTGGTTTACTTTCTGTAATTCACAGTGTCCTCACCATTTTGATGCGATTTTACTGAATGTACATTGCCGTGCCTGGCAAATTTACAATATTTCTAATTTCAACGTACATTGTTTATTAATTTTATCATTTCTAAACCCCTCAGAGATGCTGGGGATTGAATCTTGGGCCTCCTACATTCAAAGCAGGCAGTCTACCACTGACCTGTATTTCCTGGATAATTCAGTTTTTTTGATTATCCCATGGAAATTCAGATTTTTAGCAAAATCCTGATGAAAAGTTCCCGGCCAGCTGTAGCCCTACCTCTCAGTACTTTCTCGTGCTTCTTGTGAGCCTCTTATGGGGAAGACTGTGAGGAATGTAAAAGTATTGAATGCACATATTAGAATATAAGCTAATATTTTTGTTTTGTTGAATCTACTGATGGCAGTTAATGCATAGCTTTACTTTATGTTCCAAATATATTCAGTGCTGGCTAGCATGGCCACATATGGCATGAATCACATATTTATGGCTGTATTTGGATGAACACAACAAAGGCAGTGACTATTATTGTAGTCTACTGTTGCACCATGGAGTTAATATCAGGACAGTTTCTTATCTCTCTCCTCCAAATCTTGTTCACCTGTGGAGCAGCTGGGGATAATCTGATCATGAATGTGGGGGTTTTTTTTCCTCTGGGCACATCTACACATGCGATTAATGCACACAAATAAACTCTGGAGCTTATTGCTCTGGAGTTTTTTGCTCCGGGAGCACTATTTGAATGTGTGCCTAGAAGCAAAAAACTCTGGAGTATATTGCTTCAGAGTTTGTTCATGTGCAACACGTGGAGCTCAGTTGGAGCTGCCTGGACTGGCAGGGGTTTTGCGGGGGGGGGTCAGCATGCTCCATGTGCAGCCAGCCAGGGGCAACATCTACACGTGTGCTGCTACACAGAAAAAAACTCCCTACCCAGGGTTGTACTTACTAGGCTGTAAAGTAACAGGAGCCCCAGCCTGTGCTTCTCTGCTGCAGCTCCACACAGCCAGCTGACCCTGCTGCACTCTTTAAAAGTAACAGGAGCCCCTGGTAAGGTGGCTGTGGGGAGTTGCAGCAGAGGACTACAAGTTGGCCCTTCATTAAAGGGGAACCTCCTGTGTCTGCCTGGGGAGTTACGTGATGGGAAGTGGGTGGGGCTTTGAGCCATATAAGCATAGGCCCTCAGCCAGAAGGGGCAGTCTGGCCCTGCATGCTGGGGGAAGTGGAGCTTCCAGGGAAACTGCCTGCAGGAAATGGGCCCGTGGACACCAAAGCTACCCACAAAAACAAAAGCAAGAGACAGCTAAGAAAAATAGCTGTGTTAGAGTATTGACCCAGAGTCGGGGAGAGCTGTTGTGGAAGCAGTTTGTTTACATTTCTGTTTGCTTATAGTTCATGTACTGTTATGCTTAAGTTTAAGTCCAATGGACTGGGCTGTGGCTACGGGGGTGGTTTGGAGGCCACAGGAGTGCCTGAGAGGCACCCAGTATAGAGCTGTTTTAGAGAGGTCTAATCAGGGACTTCAGGTGGGACAGAGCAGCATGCAAGCTGCCTAGCAGAGAAACATACAAGCTGAGTAGTGAGGGTTGGGGCCTTAAGGGCTGCCACATGAAGGCCAGGGGCCCAGAGCCCAAAAGGATGAGACAGCTGGAGCCCAGAAGCTGAGGTCCAGGACAGTGGTCACAGTAGGGGGGCCCAGCTAGAAGAAAGGGATGAAGTCAGGAAGGCGGAAGCCCCAATAGAAGTTTGATCCTTGTGGGGCCAAGTGCAAAGTCAGAGCCAGGGGCCCCCTGCCAAGACACTGATTGATATCTGCAAAGCATGAGCATGACTATGGGGGTGGCTGGAGGTCACAATGCTAGCCCCCTTAAAGAGGGAGTAGACCCATGGAGGGAGGGAAAAAGAGATAACAGGCACCAAGGAGTAGGCCACCGCAGCTTCTGTAGGCAGCCCCCCCCTTTTTATAGTTAACAGCAAGCCAAGGCAAGTGAGAAATAGGAGGCAGAGGAAGTGAGGGAACACCAACTGGCTAGTCAGGCCACTAGAGACACCAGACTACAGGGAGGGAGCTCACAAAAGCCTGTTATAGACAGTCACAGTTTTTAAAGGGGGCACACATCTTATGTATCTTCATAGTAGAAAAAGAAAAAACTGTCTTTGGCAGCAGAGGAGAGTTACTTCTGTATCTCAAAGACAATTCAGGACGTCAGAGTTCTTCTTTGGGAAGTTGTAGTTGAATTCTGTAGTATATGCACGGACGTCTCAGGTCCATGATACTAGAGGTGTTTTTGAATAACAGTGTCTGTCATGATGCACATGTGTCCTGTGGTACCTCATATACTTGTACCAGTTCATAAAGAACAGAGCAGCTGTGTATCAGTCTCAGTTCCCTCAGTGTCATCTTGCTGGCAGAACCTGCCGAGTGTGTCTACATACAACACTTTACTGCCCTGTAGACTAATCTACTGCACAGTAAAATGTTGCTCTGTAACTGTGGACATCAGCTGCTGTATATTAAAATAGGTGAACACACAGTTTTATACTACCTGTAAATACAGGAGGTAGATTTACTGTGCATTAGCTGATTAATTATGGCACTGTCACATAGCTGACTGGCAAATTGCTCCTGGTCGGTTCAGGTAGCAGGGGACAGGAGAACTGTCCCCTCCCCCAGGCAGCTGTCTGATTCCCAGGCCCTGCTTTGATCAGCTGATCAGAGAGGGGTCTGGGACAATGTTTCCTGCCCTGTGCAGTGGCCTGCTGCCGGGACCAGCTCTGATCTTGGAGCTAAGGCTGGGACAATATCTCTGCTCCCGCAACAGGCAGCTGCCAGCCCTGGCTCCAATCTCAAGATCGGAGTTGCGGCCGGGACATTGTGCCCTGCCCTGGGCAGCTGCCTGCTGCCGGGACCAGCTCCAAGATTGGAGCCAGAACAGGAGAAGGTTGACGAGCTCTCATAATTGGATGAGGCCATTGATGTGGTGTGAGTGAATTAAAATGTGAAGGTAGAAACATAGCCAAGCGTAACATGATGAACGTGTATTACTCCTCAAAATGAAATCAGGTAGAAATAATTCATGGGCTCCAGCCTGGTACAACCTACCTTAAAGTGTTCCAGAGTCTCCTTCTTACCAAAGAAGGAGCAAGTGTTGGAGGGCTTTTGGAACCAGGCTATAAACATACCTCTGTCCACAGCTTCATGCAGGAGCTGCCAGTTTGTCACTGGTGAGCATCAGGACAAAGTCTGAGTTCCTTGCCTGTATATTCCATGCCTTCTAGTTCTTTGCCTGTATATTTTGGAGGTGCATAGGATGGATCTGACAGAGCTTGATGAGGCAGTTTCTTGGTGATGACCTAGGTGGGCCCTAATGACAAAGACCAGAGGGCCAGTGGATAAGAGTGATTAGAAGTGGGGCCAGTGCTTAGGAGTGATTAGGAGTGATTCTCATGGGACTCACTGGAGACAGAAGAATGTCACAGAGCTAACTTTTCAGCTCCTGACATACACATTCAGGAATACCAACTCTGGGCAAGTCAATGCACTGGACAAACATCAGAAATACAACCGACTTGTTATGATTATATGCCACAGGTTCTCCATTCGCTGATACCAAATTCAGGTGTACAGAGGGGACCTCCAGCCTCTCCCAGGTGAGTCTTAAGAGCAAATGCTAGACAGCAGGATCTCTTAGTTGGGATATGATAACACAGATTGGGTCCCCCTGTGAGACTGACTTGTGTGAAACCTAGTTCTGGTATTTAGAGCACATCTGAAGTTGTTCCATAGCTAGTTTAAGTTTGTAACTGTTGCTTTAAACCCTTCTCCAGACTTTTGGTTTGTTACCTGGTTCCTGACTTTGGCTTCTGACTCTCAGCAAATACCCTGGTTATAGATTTTGGTCCTAACCATTTGGGTCAGACTCCCAAACCCCAGTTCCCTGAGACCCATTCACAGTAAGGAGTACTAATAAGTACCATATTGAACAGTATTTAATACTGTAACTAGTGACACAAATGGGGAAAAACATATGCAGCATACACAAGGAAAGATACAAATTACAAACAATGAGACAGAACTATAATTTTCTCATACAAAAAGAGTCTGTTTCTATAATGGGTTTTTTGTACTGCTTACATATTTGATAGTATTTAGATGGTATTGACAGTTTGCTGTGACCATCAAAGTTGTGTTGGGCAGGGGAGATATGATAAAGGAAGAAAAAAATTATTCAGAGGCACAGATGAAAGCATGTGGTGCCTCTTTTTCTTTCCTTCTGCTTCTGTCTCTGTAGGGATCACAGCCAGTGGAGACCTTGATCTGTCTCTGTTGCTATTTAATGCAAGGTTGGTTTTGAATAAGATATCAGTCATCATTGACCTCACCTTTGGATGAGGCTGCTAACTTTGCATGTATCACTGAGACCTGGCTGGATGAGGCATCTGGGCTAGTGTTTGCCCAGATGGTGCCAGCCAGGTACTTGGTGTAGCTTCAGCCTAAGATTGAAGGTCACAGGACTAGAATAGCAGTAGTCTGTAAATAAGATCTGTTCTTTAAAAGGTATGCAGTGCTTATCTAACATAGAGCTTGTTTATGTCATGTTTGAGGCTAAGGATAGGTTGGGAAATCTACTGGTGTGCTGACCACCCTGCTGCAGCACAGATTCCCTGACCAAGCTAATCAAGCTGGTTTTAGAAGCAGTGTTGAGGTTGGCCAGAATTATTCTCGTGTTTGAGTTCAACATGCATGCCGAGGCTGGCTCTTCAGGACATCAGTAGGACTTCATGGCCTCCAGGACAACCCAGGGGCTAGCCTGTGTAATAGGTGGGCTTACACATGAGATGGGGCACATGTTAAACGTAATGTTTTACACTTGCCTGGAAACAAGGGTCCCAATTAGTAGGAATGTCTTTAAGGTGCCTTTGTCATGTTGGACCATTACCTTCCAAGGGCATGTATCCCTGTCCTCTGATGGCCCTGTCAGGGTGGTAGACCAGTTAAGTTAGTCTGTCCACAGAGACTCATTGAGCTGGTGGGATTTGATAACTGTCTGGCAGATATTCCCACTGACGTCAATGGCTACTCTGTCAATGGCCAATTGGATTTTTAAATAGCACACTGGCCTTGGCCAAAGATACAGAGGCACCTAGACATCCATCCCCACTACTACAGCAGTACAGACCCCATTGGTATATGAAAGATCTGAGGCAGGAGGTCAGATGGTTAGAGTGGAGGTGGCTCTCAACTCATGCCAAAGCTGACCAACTGTGGTACAGTTGGTAAAGGACTGTGCCGTGGCAGCGACAGTGGCAGCAGCAAAGATGTTTTCCTTCTCCATTGCCATTACATCTGCAAAGTGCATTATGGTGGAACTGTTCTGGGTGGTGAGAATCTAAGTTGTCTCCATGAAACCAAGTCATCATCAGTGTGATGAGTTTGCCACCTACTTTGCAGACAAAACCATGCATATCCAGCTTGTCTTGGGGATCACCAGCTTAGCTGCAGTCAGTGTCTCAGATTGGGGAAATTCTGTCTTGTCTGGTTAATATGAACTAGTTTCAATTGTTGCCACCCACCAGTTTAGATGATGTGCTTGGGGGAATGCAGGCAACCAGTTGTGAAATGGACCCATGCCCATCCTGGCTTATAAAAGACAGCTGGCAGAAAAATTGGAGGCACTGCTGCTGAGTATTATCAGTATCTCCCTTTAAGGAGGCAGGGTTCCAAACATTCCTAAGTCTGCAATTTTCTAGACCCTACTCAGAAAATTCTCTCTTGGTGATGGCTCCCGAGCCAGTTATCGCCCTGTTTTCAACTTCCCCTTTTTGGGGAAGCTCATTGAATGAGTAGTTGCCTGATAGCTTGAGGGACATCTGGGTGCTATCATATTTCTGAACCCCTGCCAGTCCTGCTTTTATCCTGGATATAGTACAAAGACTGTGCTTCTGGCCTGGGTTGATGATCTTCCCATAGAGATCAGCAGGGAAACTGTACTCTGTTGATCCTATTAGACAGAGTACTCAACCCCTGGCCTGTGGCCCAAATCTGGCCCCCAGCTTCAAATCATCCAGCCCACGGGGCTCCCCATAAGTCCAAAATTTTCACAGTAGGGGAGCAGTGGCAGTATTCACTTGATGCCAAATTTCTAAACCCATGGGGAGCCCTGTGAGCTGGATATTGTGGCCCTGGGTACAGGGTGCCACAGGACCTAACCACAGTGCACGGGGAGAGCACAGGGCCAAATCCCAGCACATGAAGCCAGGTGGGGGCAGTGCAGGGCCCTAAGGTCTGATTACAGTGTGTGGGGGCCAGCTGAGTTCACATGGGGCCTGATCTGAGTGTGTAGGGCCAAGTGGAGGCAGCATGGGGTCAGATGCTGGTGGATGGGTGCCGATCTGGCCCACAGACCTGCCCCACACCACCCATCTGGTCCTCAAGGCAAAAAGATTGAGTGCCACTGCTATTAGATCTTTCATCAGCATTTGATACAGTTGATCATGAGATATGGATAATGTGTTTCCATGATCTGGTGGGTATTCATGAGACTGCTCTTAATTGGTTCTGTTCTTTACTAGCAGGGAGCTCCAGAGAACAGTGATGGGCGAGTGCTTATTGTCCCCTTGGGACATTTCCTGTGCATTTCCCAGAGTACCATCTCATTGTCCCTCCTCTTCAATGTCTATCTAAGGCCACTGGGCAAGATCACATGGAGATTTGTAGTGAAGTGCCAGTGTACTGATGACACCCATCTCTCTCCTTTTTTTTTGTCTTACCCAGGCCCTGCACTCTCTGTCCTTAACCAATCCCTGGCCACAGTTGGGAACTTGATATGGATGAACCAAATGAAGCTGAATTCAGATAAGACAAACTTATTGGTAGTTAGTAGACCATATGACCTGGGCAGGGAGCATAGGGAAATCTATTATTGATGTGGTTCAGCCATCTTTTTTCACTTAGGTTCACAGCCTTGGATCTTCCTGGATACTTTGCTGCACCTAGTGTTTCAGGTTGTGTCAGTGGCTTGGAGTGCCTTTCACCAACTCCATTCTGGTGAGAAGGCTACGGCCCTTTCTTTCAGACTGAGATGTGGCCACCATCATCCATAATTTTATAACCTTGAGGCTAGACTACTGCAATACATTCTACGTTTGGCTGCCCTTGTGGACCATCCAGAAGCTACAGCTGGTACAAAAAACACAGTTGCCTGCCTTCTGACACGGATGGGTCACAAGGAGCACATTACTCCAATGCTCCAAGGTCCAGTAGCTTTCTGGTTACATTCCAGGTGATGATTTTCACTTCTAAGGCTCTAAATGGTTTGGGCCCTACATACCTAAGAAAGTATCTTCTCTCTTATGTTCCATTGCAATCCATTGCCACATGAAACCTGTTGCAAATAGCATCTGTGTCAAGTTCATTTGGAGAAAACACATGGGACATTATTCTCAGTAGTTGCTCCTCAACTCTGGAATTCCTTCCCCATCATGGTCCCTCCAAGATCATCTGGCAACCTTCCAGAAGTGTTGTACAACCTTTGTATTTGGTCAAGAATTCAAGCTGGAGTGGTTAAGTTTTGGAAGCATTGTCTGGGGGATTTGTTCTATTGCATGCTATTTTAACATTTGTATCTGTCTTTATAATTAGACTGGTTTCTATTATAAGCTGCCCTGAGCCCTTTTTGGGAAGGGCAGCATACAAAGCTAATAAATAAATAGTATTGTTCTTTAGGGATCTACAGTATTTGTTCAGAGGAAACCATAGCTAAGCCTTACCTGGCAGTTTGCCTCAATAAATATGCAAAGTAAGTAATGAAGAAATTTTGGGAAACTAAATAAAGGTTGATGTGAAACGGTTTAATATCAAAGTATTTGGAACTCAGCCCAACCCAAAATAATGTAGCTTTTGCTCTCTTTTTGATAAAGTTTTGCTGAATTGGGCCATAATTTCTGGTTAATTTTCATGGTACAGTCGCCTTTCACTCCAGGTTGTTAGATGAGTTTGATACATAATGCATCATTTATCACAGTCTGTTTGGAATAAAAAAATAACCTGCTATATTTAATACAATGATTTGCGGGGGGGGAAACCCCAACAAGCATTAGGATTTCAAAAATCTTTAGGAAGTTCACCATTTCATGTTTATTTTTTAAATTACTTCTTCTTAGAGTTCAAATAGACTTAGGGTGTTCTGCTCAATTTACAGCTAGGTTTATGATGGGTCTTTCTTGCCCCCTTGTGGTATAATTAGAAAATGTACTAGTATTTATTGCCTAGTGATTACCATAAAACCCAATTCTTCAAATGCCTGATCATATAAATAATTGCTTATGTGTCAGGTGTCCATTTAATGCAAGTTTTCAAAATGTGTAAATGTTTGTGGAATAAGACCCTTCATTTTAGTGCATAAGACCATGTACAAATGGGCCAAAAAACAACTTTTAAACTTAAAGAATCTCAAATATCCTATTTATAATTACATTATTTCATTTTTTAAAACTATCAAGTTATCATAAACATGTATACTGGATGCCTGCACCTATTACAATCCTTACATAAATACATATTTCAGAATTTAAAAAAAATAGACTGACGTATATAGCTCCTTTTAAGAAATAGAAAGAGAGTAGTTATATATACGTCTCCTGCCTGCTGTCAGATGTTTTACATGTGTTCTTGGATTTTAGTAGGAAACTTTACACGTCCAAAGTACAAAATTAAAGGCAATAAGGGCCTATTCTGAAGCCTATTTAAATCAGTGAAATATTTTCCACTGACTTCATGGGACTGTGAAGAAAGGCCTAAATGCTATTTAAGAACCCTGAAAATGACTAAATAAGAACAGGTGTAATTACTGTAAGACCTCATTTATGGGTGTGATTTTGTCAAAGCAGTCAGCATTAGGCTAATTCTGCTTCCACTGAAGTAAATTATAAATCAATAGGCTCAGGGGACTTTTAGTTCCAGTGGAGGCAAGGGAAAAGACTCTCATTTTTAAACCATCAGATGATATAACAAAATATTTTACCATGAAGTATTGAAGAAATTGTGACATCTTTAAACACATCTTTCTCAAATAGCTGGATTCAGACTGAGCTGCAAAACATCATTGTTACTCAAGGCCACATTAAAAAAGAAAGGAGTTAAATGGCAAAAACCCAATTTGTATGGACTTTAGAACCAGACTATCCAATCTAGTAGGCACATAAATGGACATAGGTGCCTAACTGTGATTATATTCATTCCTGCTTAAGCTATCTGAAAAATGGGGAATACAAAAGGTGGGTAGGTTTCTGCTTTTTTGGAATTCAGTCTGAAGGGTGAGATGATGGTTGTTACAAAAACATGTATTAACAGATGTTTAGCAACTCAGGCAGGGTGGAATAGAATCACACTTAGCCACCTAAGTCCACTTACGTGCCTGCTTGGTGGTCCAAAATTGAAATCTAAAGAACACCTGCTTAACTCCAGAGACATCTTAGCTTGTGAGGCACCTCTCTTGACCTGTATGTTCCCTAGGCACCTGCTGCTTCATCTTTGGTGCATGTCCCAAACTACCCCAATGTGAACAACTCTTACCTAATTTCCCTTTGCATCTTAGGCAAAACAGCACCTAAATCCTTTGAGGGTCCTGACATGGTAGGTGGGCACTAAATACACCAACAGCATTCAGGACATCAGTAGGACTTCATGGCCTCCAGGACAACCCTGGGGCTAGCCTATGTAATAGGTGGGCTTACACATGAGATGGGGCATATGTTGAACGTAATGTTTTACACTCCTTCATTCAAAAAAAAATTACCAAGGAAGTTGTTTCGCCAGCCAGTGGTTAGAACATTTGCCCAGAAGTTGGGAAAACTGGATGCTATAGTCTCCTCAACCTGGGGGATTCAAACACTCACCTCTCTCTTCCTGTGAGGTTGCACTAATTATCAGGCTTTTAAGGTGCACTGGATGGTGGCTCCATCCACTCCTCTTGTTGAAGCTAACTACACTGCAGCAAAATTGCAAGGTCCAGGGAGCCAGAAGAAGAGTAAACAAGAGGGAGTGTTATTCTGAAAATCTTTAGTTAGAACCCTCTTGGGAGATGTAGACTTTGGCTCTGTCCCAGCACTACTTTTGTACTGTGCATAAAACAGTAATTAGATTAAGTACAAAAACAGTCCTAGGAAGAGGGACCAGAACCTAAGGCTCCCTTCTCCCAGCTGAGTGCTCTATCCACCAGACTACAGTCATGCTCTTTTTTACTTGCTCTCCTTCTGGTCCTGCAAATCTTGTATTGGTTGCTGCCCAGTGTTTCAATTTCAATAGCTGGAATGCCCAGCCTAACGTACAGCCTAGTGCTCCTTTACAACCTTGACTCAGGGACCTACGTACCAGAGAGGGATGGGAGTTCAGACACACTGCTGTGTTTAGCATTTCCTGTTGGTAAACTCTAAGTGGCTCTGCATTCAGCTTCTGGGTCTTTTGAATCACCGATCTTAGGGTGCCTGTACACATGTGGGGAGGCTACTCCAACATGATTAATCAAGTCTGCTGGAGCATGCTAATTAGTGTATTCCACCAGCCTCCATGTCTCATGTATCAGCATCTCTGCATTTCAAAATGGCAGGGGGGGCACTTTAACTAAAACTCATTAACCGAGTCAGGACCCTCAAAGGATTTAGGTGCTGTTTTGCCTAAGATGCAAAGGGAAACTCATTAACCGAGTTTTAGTTAAAGCGCCCCCATTGCCATTTGGAAAACAGGGACCCTGTTACATGAGGCACTGCGGGTGCTTTAATTGGGGCAAATCTTGGAACTACTTTAATTAAACCCCTCGCCCCCCCAAACACACACCCCCCTGGAGCATGTGTAAAAATGTCTTCGGTGCCTAACTCCCCCTTTGCATTATACAGGGAGTCTACATACATAAACTCTAAGGTTTATATTTCATAGTATGGGGCAGGTTCCTTAAATTTAGACACTGGGGCATTTAACTTGTCTTTTGTTAGACCTGATCTTTGCAATAGCATAGTTAATTGGGGGAAGGGTAGGCAGGGGGTGGGGAGGACCTACTTCCATGGCTTGACTCTTTGGCTAGGGACATACATTACACATAAACCAGTTTAAGTCATCAGAATAAGTTCAGTGGACATAAACCGGTTTCAAAATGGCTGAAACTGGTTTAAGATAAACCTGGTTGAATGTAGTATCATACTTAGCTGATCTGGGTCAAACTGGTTTATGCAGTCTGTCCCAGACCCCTTCATGGTTTGGTTTAAGTTAAACCAGAGTCCTCGAGCATCCCAGATGCTTTGCAGCCCTGGATTGTGCTGTCTGCTCCAGAGAGCAGAGCTGGCCTGACCCCTCTGCTTCCTAGCCAGAGCTTTGGCGGAGAATATAGGCACAGCTAGGTCTGCCTGGCTTCCTCCTACTGCCCCCTCCCCCCCCCCCCCCGCTCACTGCTCAAGCAAGAATCCCCCACCTCCCTCCCTCCCATCCTCCATAGCATGGACCCCAGACCCACAGACCCCAGGCACGTGGTATGCTAGTTCAGTGTTTCTCACTGGTGGGATGCAAAGGTCCTGTAGGTGGGACTTCAACTCATTGCCCGATCTAAAAACTCTTTGTGAGCAGGCCTTCTCTGTCCTGGCAAATCAAAGCAGCTCTTCTAGTCACTATTTCAAACATTACCCCAAGAACTGACATACTTGTCAATGAAACACAACCACAGGTTTCTCACTAATGACTAAATTATCTCATTTCTGCTAATAGAATTATTTTTTTTTGCTTTCTACAATTACAGCAATTAAACATTATCAACAAAATTATTAAAGTTTCTAGTTTTTAATCTTTAATGTCCTTAACATTTTCCATTGATAATTAATATAATACTAAAATGCATGTAGATGTAAAAATATACTTCTTGGAAAAAGTGGGGTTTTGTTTTACCATGGTGGGACCAGGTAGGGGCAATGTGTAGAGGGTGCACATGGGTGCATATGCACCCCCTGAGCATGGTGGTGCTCCTCCTGCAAAAAGGCACCGCCAACACTGTTGGTGGAACCTGCAGGCAGCCGCCACTCTCCACTCTGCACCCAAGACTGCCGGCAGTGTCTGTGGGCAGTCCACAATTCCTACTGGCCACTGCCGACACTGCCAGGTGGTCTGCGGGTGGTCACTGACCCTAGGTCAGTGCTCGCCACCCCACCCCCCGCCTGTGCTGGCAGTGTCTGCGGGAGCTCCCCCACTTACTGTTGCCGCACTCCTGCTGCCATGCTCCCACCACCGCCGTGCTGCACATGGGACTAGAGTTTTTTGACAAAATGGCTGGTGGGACATAAGGTGCAAAAGGTTGAGAAGTGCTGTGCTAGCTAATGCTGAGAGGTGTCTGTGTTTCCAATTTCACAGGGACAGGCAGAACAGTGTCCACATAGGGCTTTTTGGAGGTAATCAACGTATGGGTGACTGGTGCCACCTTAGTCAGAAGGGGCGCTTGCCCCCCCCCAGCGACCAGTCAGTGACCAGGGGGTGTTCCCCCACAGCCAATCTTGCTGACCGGGGTGGGGAGGAGGAGACCACAGCCAATTGCGAGACAACTGATTGCTGTGGCCAATCACTGTGGCCACTTCCAGAAGTGGCTGTGGCTGCTTCTGGGAGCACCACGGCACTCCACTCCCTGGCCAGCGCTTGCAGGGGGGGAAACCAGTTCTCCCACCTGCCACCCCTGCCCGTCACCTAAGTGGTAAGCACGGCTGTTCAGGGGGTACACCGGCGCTCTCAAGGGGTGCACATGTACCCCCATGCACCCCCTACGCGTTGCTACTGAATCAATAGGTCAGCTAGTAATGTCCCTCCATTCCTTCCTTGGAAAAAGCTGTTTAAGAAGAGCTTTTGTTTTGTTGAAGGGCTGATAAACACTGTGTTATTAGCCCCCCCTGCTGGCTCCCTTGCCTGTCAGGTTTGCAGACAGTATGAAGAGCAGGGAGAGCAGTTGCAATGTATAGGGGGTGTGCTGGTGCACCCCCTGACAGCTAGCACTCCCTGATTAGGTGATGGGCAGGGGGTGCACAGTTGGCAGGGGACTCCCTGCAGTTGGCAAGATCAGCTGCTGGGGGGGGCACATGCCCCCCGACTCAGGAGGCAGCAGTCACCCATGAGGGAGAGGGAGACTGAAAAGCTCAATATCATCAACAGATGTATGCACTGCACACCCCCACACACCTTTGCCTCAGAGTGCTGGCAACACTCCCACCCCTTGAGCAATGAGTGGGGAAAAGCCTGGGACTGCAAGTGGGGGAGGGGGTTTACATCCCTCCCTAATCAGAGCGTCCTTCTGGGGCCTGGCCACACCCCCCCAGCTTAGCACTGAAGAAGGGAAGGGAGGGCTGCTCTAATGTCCCCCAGCTTCTAGCCTGAGCCACTGCAGGCATGTGCTTGAATTTCTTCAGTCTAGAGGGACCGCCTGTGCAGTTGCAAACCAGTTCAACCTAAGCAGGTTAGACTAATCTGCAAAGATTAACTCAATTCAGGCTCAGGCTTTTTGAATGTCTGTCCCTAACTTTCCAGTTCCCACTCATGCTGTGTTTCATGAAAAGTGCAATTGACAATTGTATTTACCTGCCAAAGCAAAGCAAAAAAAGAAAAAAAAAGTATGACTATATTTTCTTGTAAGTCATCCACATTTGTGATATGAATTGTTTTAAAACAAGTCAGTTTTTCTTCATAATCTCAATTAATAACTGGATACACAGGGGATTAGGCTCTGATGAACATTTCAAAGTCACTATGGAGATAAGACAATAAATTCCGTGTTCTTGTTTCAGGTTCCTCCAGGTCAGAAATAAAAGTGAGATCTATCATTTGCTTGTGGAATTTGTCTCCCAATTCAAAAAGAGGAAATTGTAATACTTGGCATATTTAAAGCACCATTTCCACTACAAACAGGGGCAATCAGTTCTGAACTGGCAGGGTGCTGAACTAATACTAACCCGTCTTTTCATTTCTAATTTCTCTGTCCAAGGTTATATTTCCTGCACTATACCAACAACATTCCATTTCACCATTTCAACTGTGGATTTATGATGATAGGACAAACAAACTTAACATTGTGAAGAAAGATTGTGTACCACCAGAAGAACTGGTTTTTATATAGTGCAGAAACCAATAGGGTGCCATTATCAATTTCAAATTGAACTCTCTATACCTATCATCATAAGGCCATAAAAATATAAAGTATAATTTTCACAGAATTCCTTTTAAAGGAATATGAATCTCTATTTATTACATAGTAATAACCCTGGCTTTGTATCTTGTTATTTGATGTCTAACATGATGAAATGATGTAAAGTCTAATGTTCCCTACCTGTATACCTCCATTATGCAGCAGAAATTTCCAATGTATAGCTAGTATTCTCCTTTTATTTCTTTTACCCCAAAACACTGGGACACACGCTTCACAGTCTCACAAGTGGTAAGCTCCCACAACTCCCCCTTAAGCCAGTGGGAGTTACAATATCCCTGCCACTTCTATTTCGATGCTTTAAATTTTTAGCCTATGTTTCTTCAAATTTGTGATTTAATACAAAGATCACTTTTCCAGCAGAACAGGCACTTCGGCTCCACTGGGGAGCCTTCTGTGCCCCCCCCCCGGCTCAGCAACTGGTGCCTCCTTGGTCTGGGGTGGCACCCGGGGTCCCCGTGCTGCTGACTGCAGAACCAGGAGTTGCGGGGGGACCCCATGTGCTCCCTGGCAGACCCGGACGTGAACCAGAAGTACTTCCAGTCCACCTCTGGGTTCGCCATCAAGCATGTGGGGCGGCCCCCCCGTGCTCCTGTGGGACGCTCCACCCACCCCAGCATCACAGTGTTCACAAGCTATATCTAGTACCTCGGGGTATGTAAAAAAAACATTTAAAACTGTGTCTATGGCCGAATTGCTGATTCTTTGAATCAGCATCAACTCTTCAGATTCAGATCAGCCAAATTCAATTGGGGACAGTGATCTGAATCAACGAACCTGATTGGGACAGAATCTGAATCCAAATTGAATAGGGCCCATTTCACACACCCCTACTAAGTCCCTTAGCACTTATTAAAACATAGTTCCCACGGACCTCAGTAATTTTACTTGAATTAGATCTTTGCTTATGACATGTCTGGGGACTGCAGATTCCAAGACTTCATCCCACATCAGCAAAAGAAAGATTTAAAACAGGAGATTGCTGACCTGTTTGAATAATGCTTTTAATTAACAAATGAAAAATGAATGAGAAACAAATTGCAGGCACAAATTAAAGACCGTTTAAAAACTTAAATAGAACACAAGAAAATGAAGAATATTAATTACATTTCTTTAATTATATTTTTTAGAATCTAATCCCAGTCCCACTAAAGTTAGTAAGAATATTACTATTGATTTTGGTGGTAGCAGAATGAAAGCCTAATTTAAATTGCATACAAAAGTACTTCTTTATCTAAATTGTCATTCAAATGTATAGCTATCCATGCATTTATCTGTCAAGGAAGACAGAATGAGATGTATATCCTACTTTTTCATCTGTAGAAAATATAAAACCTTTCCTTTTTTAGGCCCAAATTGACTTATGTGGAGAGGTTTACAATTATCCTGTCAGTGTTAATCATTTTAGTTATTTGACAGTTAAAAAACAGGCAGAATCAGAAGAATATTTATTCCACTACATGCCAAGACACGTTTATTCCTTTGCTTAGATTTACTTGTGAAGGTTCCTTGGAAACTAAGGTTCTATCTAGTTCAAGTTGTTTAAGCCGAGCCTTATGGACATGAGTAGTCCCACTAAAATTAGTGGAATTAATCACGTCTAAACACGTGCTACAAAATTTTGCTGAACTGGGGCATTATGGGAGAGGACACCTTAAAGGGTATATACTTTTAGCTATAAAGAAGTTACTATATTTTTAAAAGTCATTGTGACCTTATCTCTTTTTCATGACGATCTGGCACCTCCAAAGCAATGACCTCACTAGTTATAAGGGTCTCATTGGGTATACTGCAGTTCAGAAGAAAATCTCCTTGGTTTAGATCATTTTAAAGTAAGCCAGCTGCCCGTATTGTGATTAGATAGAGCTGACCGGGGCTTTATGACTTCAGAAAAGTGTATGTCAATTAATCTGGAAAATGTTTCTTCCATAGAATCATGAAATTTCATGTTGCAAAGAGAAAATTTAAAGAGACATTACGTCCATATGATGTAAAAGATGTCATTGAACAGTATTCAGCTGGTCACCTGGATATGTTGTGCAGAATTAAAAGTCTTCAGTCACGGTAAGAAAGGAACAAACCTTTATCCTTTCTATATAAAAAAATCTTATCTTGTCATGTATTACAATCTTATCTTGTACATTTTTACACATCAAAGTTCTTTTTGGATAACATTTTTGCACGTACTGCCTACCTTTTTTTAGGATGCCATCAGGCCAGCAATTGAACCGTATATGGAAAAAATGTGAGCATAAATTGTGCCCAAAAAATGAAAATCTGAAATTTTTTTAAATATACCCTTGTTGTCTTCATAGTGCACGCAAAAACTGGTAGGCTGTTCATTCAGATGCTTCAAGAATAATTCAGTCACTACTGAAAATTGTCTGTCTGTTTTCCCATCTCAGTCTCATCAAACTGAACAGCACTCAACTCCACACAAGACCAAATCTAATATTTTTATATGCTTGACTCCAGGCAACAATCACTGGGTTAACACATGGTGCATATGAGCACATGCAGAACTAGGATGAGGGGTATCAGAACTGGGCTATCTTCTTAGTTACTCAAGTTTCCAGTTCCCTCCACTGAATGTGAAGATCAAGTTCATTGCTGAGTGACCATGCAGAATGAAAAACAGCCTCTAAGGCTATAACTGTCAACTGAGGTGCTGTGGCAGGGCAGACCCTGAAGTCTCCTGTGGGCCATCCTAGTCCTACATCTACTCCAGGTCCTCCGTATAACCCACCTTTCTATCTCTCCTGCCATGCCTTGATGTTCCTTTTATATTGATTGGGAGACTGCCCCTGAGTCCTGGAATGATCTCTTTGGTGCCTAGTGGATTCACTCAGTCTCTGGGCCCACTGTCCACAAACAGGATTTTGCCTGTTCTCTGCAGGCACCCACACCCACACTCGAGTGCCCCTTACTCCTGATCCACAGCCTCTGCCTGCCCTGCACTAGCTCCCTCCTGGCCACAGCTCTGTCCCAACACCTGGACGTGAGTCCAGCTGCAGCTGTACCACCTTCTGCTTTGTGGCTGTGAGCAGTCCCAGCCCTTGCTGTTCTGCTTCCTGCACTTGTGTCCACACCATTCCTTGAAAGCCTTTGACTGGGGCTCAGGGATTAAGCTGGGCAACCCCTTCCCTCCCAGGTCAGCTTCCCACTGCACAAGCTGCTTTAGGGGGGGAGAGGGTCTCTAAGCCCAGTTTTGAGGGCTTCTCCTACCTGGAGTGCTCCCCCATCCCCGACCCCCATCTCTCTCTCTCACACACACACCCCTGCTTCCACCTGCTCCCAGCTCATCACACACCTAAGTGGTTCCTAGGACCAGGAGCCCACCCAGGCAGGGACTCCATGTGTGGGCATGGGGCAGGGTTGAAGTGTGGCAGTTGCTTCTGCCAGCAGGTCC
The DNA here is from genome assembly GCF_052110815.1 of Crocodylus siamensis. Lineage (NCBI taxonomy): Eukaryota > Metazoa > Chordata > Crocodylia > Crocodylidae > Crocodylus > Crocodylus siamensis. Next base: position 58,775,922 of record NC_143395.1, read on the forward strand.
CATCCCATCCCATTTGGTGGCTGGACACACAGGGAGTGATTTGTAGGGGGGATATGGTGTTGTAGGGGAGGGGCGTGGGGTTTGTGGGAAGGGGTGTGAGGGGTTTGCCTCATGTGCCATTGGGCCAGGCAGGACCCAGCTAAACCGGAGAGTAGACGTCTCCTGCGTGTGGTGCCAATCTGACACCAGGCAGCTGGGGCCATGCTGTGCTGCCAGGGGGCTCTGCCAGTCAGTAGCAGGCCATGAGTGCCCTAATAGCCACTGCTGCTGCTGCTGCTGCTGCTGCTGCTGCTGTGGGGGAGCTATGGGCCATGCAGGGAGACTGTGCACTGAGCAGGGGGCGCTATGGCCTGAGCAGGGGGGGTGGGCAGAGGACCCACCCCTCCTGAGCAGTTCCTCCATCCACAGTCCCCCCATACCTACATACACAATCCCCCACACCCCCACAGTCCTTTCACCCACAGTCCCCCCATACCTCCAGTTCCTCCCACCCCCACATGGGGGGACTGTAGGTGGAAGGACTGTGGAGGTGTGGGGGATTGTGTGTGTGTGGGGGAAACTGTTCAGAAGGGGTGGGTCCTATGGCTCGGAGTCCCCTCACTTGAGGGACTCCCACCCACAGGGTCACCCCATACACCCTTGCGGCTTGGTGATGCAGCTGCCAGGATCTGCCAGTCTCAGGGGTGCACCACAAGCTGGAAGACAATAGCAGCCAGAGCAGGATCCAACCTGAGCAGGGTGCAGGGCCCAGGACAAATCAGCCTATGTGGGGCCCCACCACTGCTCCAATCCCACCCTCCCCGGACCCAAAGAAGCTGCTGCAGCCATTGATAGCAGCTGCCTTGGCAGCCGAGGGGGAGGGGGTTAGTGAGTGGTGAGCACAGAGTCACTGCGGCTGCTCCACCCAGCTCCGTGGAGGCCCCCAAAGCCTGGAGTGGTCACCCTGATTTGCACCCCCCCAGGGATGGCTTTGACAGCAACTGCAATTTCCCAGTCCTGGGGGGGCTCCATGCACCCCCAGGGCTGGAAGACAGCAGCCACACCCTGCAGCTGCCATGACCCAACTGGGTCCTAGCACCAGGAGACGCACTATCAGGACTCAGTGTCTGCCCTGCATCTGGGAGCCCCGTCAGCTGACAGGACCAAATGACAGGGTCTGCTACTGGTACAAATTAAAGCTCAATAGCAACCAGCTATAAAGTTAGTACACATTTTCAAGGTCTAACTTTATAGTTGGAGCTTTATATGGCATGATAAGTACTTTGCACACGTTGCTGGCTTCAGGGTAATTGTGCAGTTAATCAACTGGTTGTGCAATACCTGTAATGTGTAGAAGGAGCTCTAGACACAGACGGTGGGGTGAAAATTCACACCTTATTTTGAATTTCCTCCCTCGGGGAGATTATCTACAAGTTGCATGTAGTACCCACTGTATTTTTAACATCCATTTAACATAAGATCTCTCCGGACAGTGCAAGAGAGCTAGGAAGGTTTTCTAAAACCTAGAAAGCCTCACAGTTTATTCATCCAGGTCCCTAGTGCCCTTTATATTAAGTGGATCTCTTTTCTGATAATTGTTTTATGATAATTTTACTCTTCCTACCACATGTGGAGGGCTCAGAGAAGTATACTGAAAAAGTCATAGGTCTGTAAATTAAAGAACTTAACAGCTCTGGTAATTCTAGAAAATTGTCCCCCAAACACATAAATATAGGGAATTATCTAATATTATAAAAGCCTAAGTCTTTCTGTCTGTCTGTCCATAATGCTTTATTTGTGCTCTGATTGGGTGACAAACAGCCAATCAAGAGTGGAAAGAAGCATTTGGACAGGTGGCAGCATGCCCTCATGATGGTGGGGACACAGGGGACAGAGCGGGGGGTGGGGCAAGGTCAGTGCAGCTGGCAGTAGTAACAAAACAGATGGAACGGGGATCGAGGCCAGCAGTGCTGGTCTCACCCCCCGTGCCCTGCTCCCTGAAGGTGGCAATGATGGAGCAGAGGAGGGGGTGAGGCCACCAAAGCTGGCCTCGCCCCACCCCTTGCTCCTTGAAGGTAACAGCAGCAGGGGGGCGTGGTTGGGACACCGTGGGGGGGCCAGGGCACCGGCACTGGCCTCGGCCCGCCCCTCCCCTCTTCAGTCGTCACCGCCTGCAGGGCCGACACAGGGGTGGGGGGGGGGGAGGAGCCGGCCCAACAAGGAGCGGGGAGGAGCAGGCATCCTGTTGTGGCGGCAGTGGCAATGGGGAGTGGGGAGGAGTGGGCCAGAGCCTGACATGGAGGTGGGGGAGAGGAGGACTGAGCCTGAGCAGGCCCTCCCACCCTTGGGCCTAGGCCATCTCCTCCCCTGCATTGGCCCGAAGCCTGCTTCTCCCATCCCTCTGCCACCACCAGGTCAACCTGGGCCCACTGCTCCCCCACCACCCCTGCCACGATGGCTTGGCTTCTCCCCACCCTTGGCCGTGGTTCTCCCCTGAACCAGGCCTGAGCCCACTCCTCCTCTCCCTCCACAGATGCGGCAGGGAGCGGGGTAGCAGACCTGGACCCCAAGATGCGGCAAGGGGGAGTGGGCCCAGACAGGGGAGGGGCATGGGGCTCCATCCCCGCCCCCTTCCCTCACCCCATCATTCTTCACGGGCAGTTGACTAGTAAAGGAAATATTGCCTCAACCCAAAACCAAACTAAGACTGCTTACAGACATTACAGCCAGAAGTTTGGAGGGGTTAGATCAGGTTAAGAATGGACCCCTGAACATAGTAATTAGAAAGATGCTGGGAGCCTGAGCTAAAATTAAGTTGGAATAGAGGGAGGACCAGGTGGGATGGAGGGACTAGCAGAGGTATTTGGGGGGATTAGGCGGCTAACGGGGTCTATCTGGAGGCTTGGGGGGGAATCAGCAGAGGTAGCTGGGTCCATGGGAGACCCTGGAAGGTCAGGGGTGGGGACTGGCAGGATCAGAGAGTCTTTCTGATCCCACTAAACCTCCCAGGATCCCCACCACTTACCCCCCTGTTGCTGCCCAACTGCCCCCAATCCACAAACTAATCCCAAAGCCAGTTTTACTGGATCATCAATCCCAGGAGCCTGATTTAAGTTAGGTTGTGGGGAGGGGTGGGCAGATTGGGGGCATTAGCAGGGCTGATGGGATTGTGGGGGCTGGCAGCTCAATGGGGAGGCTTTAGAGGATTGAGGGAGTTATTTCCCCCTGACCAGTGGCTATTTTTAGCCCCCCAAACTCTTCACCCACAGATGAACAACCCTTCCCTATCAAACCAACTGCTCAAGACCCTGGCCACCCCTACCCCTGCTTGCTTCAGTTAGCTTTTGGCACCAGTGAATGCTGGTAAAACTAGCATCAGGAACAGCTTGTGGAATTGGAGGGTTTGGCAGGTTTGGGCATGGGGCTGGCTGGTCTGCAAGTGTGGGGCTTGTCCATTTGGGGATGGGAGAAGGGGTTGGGGCAAGGGGCTGGGGAAGGACTCAAATACCCTGGTACTGGGCAGGTAGGAAAAGGATTTCCTGGCCCAGGGGCTACACTTGGAATGGGTACAGAAGTTCAGTTACATCAATCTTGCCATAGATTGGGTCAGCCATTTTTTAACCAATCTAACTTTCCTGGTACTTTCCCCTGCCGCAATTTAAGACCTTTATTCCATCCTAACAAAGTGTAGGATGTTATACTTGTCTTTGTTCCATTTCATTTGATTGATTTTGGACCTTTTTAGACCATTTCTCCAGTTTATCAGGTTATTCAGAATGCTAACCCTACCCTCTAGAGAGTGTCTGCAACTCTCCTTAGTTTGGTGTCATCTGCAGATCTGCTAAGCATGAACTGTATCCCATCCTCCAAATCATTAATGAAGATATTAAATAATACCAGAGCCAGAATAGACCCCTACTCAATACTTCCTTCCACCGAGCCATCTATTGAGCCATGACTATTTGTTGAGCACAGTGATCCATCTAATTGTGTATCCACCTTACAGTACTTTCATCTAGCGTGTATTTCCTTAGCTTACTAATGAGATACAAATTTAGGACCCCTGAAACATGAATAGCTATATTTGGCCAATGGGACTATTCCTGGTAGCTAGCAGTGCACCCAGTAGTAAGCGCCTACAAGATTGTACCAATAACTTATGACTAAAATATCCATCACAAATGTGTATGTTATATCATGTATTAGATATTTAACATATCTAACAAATAACAGTAAGTATGAATTCATTGCTACACAGGTTCATATTCTGTACTCCCTAAGTATTACAAACTTCATTCCATGTACTTTATTCCACTTCATCCTTCTTAAGGATTTTTATACCAACTTATATGGCTGTCATTATGACCATTTCTGGTTTCTCTCTCAGTGTTGACCAAATTCTTGGAAAAGGACAAATCACAACAGATAAGAAAAGTCGAGAAAAGAATACTGTGGAGAATGAGACAACTGATGACCTTAGTATGTTAGGGCGTGTTGTCAAGGTGGAGAAACAGGTACAGTGACTGTTGTGACTGTGATTTTGTTTTATTGTATAGGATACATTTTTTAATAGTTAATGATAGAAGTTTCAGATTTCAGTGAAAAGTAAAATCAGTTTTTCTGGCATCTGCACCATCTTAGTCCTAAAAATAAAACATCAGCAAATTCTATTACCTTACATTTGCTTTGTATGCAGAAATGTAGAAATGGAAAAAAAACCCTGATGTTACGGGAATCTTCATCTTTTAATAAATAACACATTACCTTGCTGCTGAACAGTCTGTTAAAATACTGTGTTAGTTCTGAAGACTAACTAGCTACTCTTTAGAGAGAAACAAAGGATCATTTGCTTATATTCAAGGGGTTGTTACATTCCTTTTATTTGCTTAGGTTTAAAGAAATTCTGGAAATACAATTTTAAGTAATATTTTGTACTCAACCTTTTTTCCCAACCTGCAGGTACAATCCATAGAGTCAAAACTAGACAGTCTATTAGATATCTATCAACAGGTTCTAAGGAAAGGATCTGCATCAGCGCTCACTTTGGCTTCATTTCAAATGCCAGCTTTTGAATGTGAGCAGACCTCTGATTATCAAAGTCCTGTGGACAGCAAGGATTTATCTAATTCTTCACGAATTAGTGGATGTGTATCCAGATCAGCTAGTGCCAACATGCCACGTGGCCTACAACTTATACTGACACCAAATGAATTTAGCACTCAGGCTTACTATGCTTTTAGTCCAGCTATGCATAGTCAAGCAACGCAAGTGCCAAATGATGGACCTGCAGCAGTAATAGCTAATAATATATCAAACCAAATAAATCAGGCCAGTAAGCCAACAACTCCAACCACCTTACAAATACCACCTTTTTCATCAGTCAAGCATATCAGCAGACCTGAACCTATTCATATTATCCCTGTGACTACACAGGAAAATATTTCTGATGTCACCGCTTGCCTTGTTGCATCAAAGGATAATGGACAAGTTGCACAGACCAGTGTGACAAAGAATCTTTCATGGAGAAAAAGCCTTGATACCGAAGGAGAACCTTTGGGCTCCGTTAAAACAGCGCAAATGGATTTAGGAAAATCATTATCTGTGCAAACCCTTATACAGTCAACAGAAGAACTGAATGTACAGATTGCTGGTAGTGACCCCAGTGGTTCAAGAGGTAGCCAAGAAGTATACTCCAAATGGAGAGAGTCCAAATTATTTATAACAGATGAAGAGTTGGAAGTAGAGGCAGAAACAGAGACTACTGAAGCCATCTCTCACCCCTTAGTGGAAACAACTCTCTCCACTGACTCTCTAAGGACTGGAATATCAAGATCATCTCAAAGCATTTTCAAGCCAGGGGATGGTACAGATTCACTCAGCCTGCCTCATGTCAAACTTAAATAACAACTTATGGGTTTTCTTCACTGGCTGAGTAATTCCTTTAGTCATACATATCATAGCATGAACTATTTTGAAAGCCTTTTTAATATGATAAACTTGCAAGAATCAGGAAGAATCTGAAAGGCAGTTGTGTATAAGCCCATATCTTCTAGCTGCATGAAAATGCATGTTTAAATGATGGCTAAAATTCAAATTTATACCTACAGTACATCAACACTTTCATGTAGTACAGTAGGTTTAAATAATGAGTAATATACAAAGCTAATGCTGCAGGATTTATCAAAAAGCAAAGATCTGAGCATTTAGAAATAGTGCTGTTTCTACAGTGCAGAAGTAAAAAAAACAAAACCATAAGACTTAAAGCACTTTGCTTCTGGATTAAAAATATGTATGTCCTGAATTAGATAATAGTTTATGTTTACAACAAGAATATTATCTACAGCTGCTAGCGAGGTACCAAGGAAACCAGTAATATGGGATTAGAAATGGCTGCTAGTTGCAAGATATACACATTAACTCATCATTAATCAGTTATTTTAATGCTCTGAGACATAGAATGTTAATTTCTGTATATTTTTTGGTGATTTAGTGTTGTGGCAAAAGTAATTTGCACACCACTTTCAAGTTGTTCTTTATAAGAAGAACATTCTTTTGCTATGAAATGTATAAATTCTAAGGATCAGGGCCAGCCTTAAAGGTGGATGATCTAGGAAATTGTATAAAAAATTCAGGGGTAGCTTTCCTTATTCCAGTCTTACTCATGTGCCAGCCGGTGGATGTGAAGCATTTTGACAATAGTAGTATCTACAGAAGAGGACTAGGTACTGCTGTTATCATAGAAGCAATACCTCCTTCTGCCCTGAAAGTGGCACAAGTACTCACAATTGCAACCTGATGCTGCTTAATAGTACTTCAGAAGTCTGGGAATGACAAGAAAGTGACAACATATGGGGAACTGAAAGAGGGGGAGGGAGGCCAGTCAGGGAGAAGGAAGAGAGAAAGAGAGACAGACAGACAAACTATATTGAAGGTGAGGAGAAGGAGAGAGAGAGAGAGACAATAAGAAGGGAAAGAAAATATGGATTTAAATGGAGGGAAAGAAAATAAATAATGAAGGGAGGTATAGACAGAGGAAAAAGATTTTTGAATTCCAGTCTGTCAGTCACAGACAGCTAATGCTTCTTCCCCAAAAAACCCATGCCAGGAATTAGGAAATGAGACTGAATTGACTAAATTAGCTAGAGAGGGGAGTAAGAGATAAAGAAATATTGGATCCATTTTTATAAATGTTCCAGAAAGAACACTCACACTCCTCCCCCATACCTTCTCCCACCCAGTTTTTAGATTCAGAACCCACAGCAAATTTGCATTCTCCCTGGACATCTCTTCCTTTCATGTCCTTCCTATATTTTGCTTCTGCTGAGATTCAGCAGCAGTACTAGTGCCTATATGTCCTTATTGGGGCTTTGCCACTGGAACCCTTTGGTAGCCTAAAAACTGCCCCATGAAAAAAGGTTTTTGTTTGTTGCCCCCCGCCTCTCTTTTAAGCTACATGCACAGTGGACTTTTGGGTAGTCTGGCCTGGGCTGAATTCCCTCTAGCAGCAGGAGCTCCAAATGCACAGGGATGCCAGTTCCAGCTCTCTCAGGGCACTGTTTGTTCAAGGCCCAAACCAGATGAGGATTTATTATCTATCAAAAATGTCACTATAGTCTTAACAATGGCTAAATGCTACAGATTGTATTGTGAAGGACTTGAACTGTTTACTATGAATCCATTGTAGTTTCTGCCTCCATATTTCCTTTACAGAAATATTCCTGGATGTTACATGATAACCTTATTATGTGAAATACATGCAAACTTTAGAGTGTATATATTGTGTTATTGCTAGGGGTTCTATGGATGATAAGCTGTGTTCTAGGATTTAGGCTGGAACAAAGCTCAGCTGGTAATTACTGAAAGACATCTTGAAGCACAATTAGCTATCACTGATTTGCCATATAATTTATCGCCTTTGACCTTTATTACCTTCTTCAATGTGCTGTCTGATCATATTAAAGCTTGATTGCTAAGATATTTTTGTGACGATAAATAGTTTTTTCCACATCTCAGATCATTTAAAGATTAATTTAATTGAATGTCTGCAGTTTGTCTGGCCAAATCTGTAAATTTAAAGTATAGTATGGTATCTAAAAACGATATGGTTTTTAGAATTTTTCTTTTCTTTTATCTGATGTTTTATGGTGCCTTTTTGCCTTTTAAGTGAAGTCTCACATTGTTCTAGATATAAGGCTGCATTTAGGTCCAACATAGGGGCAAGAGCTTGGGCACAGGCAACTAATGTGTCAGTAATTAGCTTGACCTCCCCTTTTCATCAAATCATCATGAACTGGGCCCTATCTTGCAACTGCACCTGCAAGAGCAGACCCTGACATCTACTGCCTGAAGATGATGAAATGTCATAGGTGTACAGACTCAGCCTGCAAGTGCAGTTGCAGATTCAGAGCCTGGGTTTTTACTGATAATTTTTCTCCCAGAATGTATCTTTGCCTTAAATGCTTGAGTCCTTCTGATTTTAAGTTAATTTATTTAATACAGTTTTGTGCGCATAAATGAACTCTATAAATTATGTATGAAAATGTAAATGTCTTTACAGAGTACAAATAAATCAGCAAGACCTCATTTTATGTTACAGTTGAAAGTCCCTTTTTTCTTTTATTCTCACCTTGACATTTTTGAGCAATTTCTAATTGTATAGTAAATGTATGAAAACTATTGATAGAAAATTGAGACAATAATATACAAACCTGTGGAGGTCTGGAGAGACTTGTTTGTTTTGATTTTACATTTCCTCATCAGGAGTTCCCTGTGTCCAAAGTATAACTTTAATTACAACAATAGGAACGACATTGCTTCCGTGGAAATCAATAATTTATTGATTTCTGTGGGACCAGGTTTGGCCTTAAAAGTCTTGTCCTGAGCTACTTACTGGTACTAATTCAAAATTCGTTGTAGGTAATAGGAATTTTTCATGAGTAGTCAGTAATGAACAAATTCTGCCTTGATGTACAATCTGTTGGAAGACTGCATGGGACAGAATTTGGCCCTAAATAAGAGCTTCGGGATTTGGCTTTACACAAAGAACTGTTTTCTGATTAGTGTGTTTGTTGTACCTGACTGAAGAGAGAACTGAAAAGAATAGTTTTTGATGATGAATATACATTTAAAAATTTGTATTTGCTCCTGGCTCATATGATCTATAGTTTTATTTAAATATGAATATAGTGTTTTAGCGTAGAGTTCAAGATTGCAAAGATCATACACTTTTATTCACAATGCCCACAGTTATATAACGTATGTTTTAAAGATAATCCTATTTAAAGTGACAGCTGTCATTACAGTATGGTGATAGGCAATCTACCCATACACCTTCTGTGATACATCAAGTCATACTGAATTATTGATGTATTGTAGGACATCTACTATACAATACTATTTATGGGTCTGGACCTGCAGTCTCTACTCAAGCAAAAACCCCATTGACTTATACAAGAGTTTTGCTTGAGATAGGAGTCCAGATTCAACCCTTCATTTTGTTGGGCATCTGTTTAAAGTGAAAATGATAATATTCCAGTTATTTCCTGAGGAAACTAATGCTTAGCTGAATTAACCCATATGTCACATTGACTATATAAAAAGTAACGCACAACGTACTAAGATACAAAAGGATGAAAAGAAGGGAATCTTTTTAAAAAGCACAGAGAAAAGTAGAGTAATCAGAAAAGAGAATTTAGCAGGGAAAGAAAATGCAAGAGCAAAGGAATGAAAAAAGTGATTAAATGTCTGAGGCCAAATTCAGTCCTTGTGTGATTTCACTGACTTCACTGGAGTGACAGCCCAACTGAGCTAAAGTCAGCCTTTTTCAGAGTAAATCAGGCTCAGCTCCATCCACCTCAGTGGAATTACATCCATCCAGGAGTGAACTTGTCCCACTGGACCCAATTTTTTCCTGGTTCATACCTTGTGTAATCCCATTGGGTTCATTGGTGTTGAATGAGAGATAAATCAGGAAAGAATTTGGCCCAGCTATTTCTGCTTCACATTTTAAGTGTGTTAATTGATTTAATTAAAATGGATTGCAACATCACACAAGTTGTTATCATTGTCTAAAAAGATTCATCCGTTTTTAAAATCTGAATCAAATCCAGCAGTGTCAAAGGAAGTGCATAAGATCTTTCCCATTCATTTATTCAGAATAACATGGAACACTTTCATAGATACCAAGCATTGAAAGTGTTCTGAGACACTTCTATTGGCCAATGTCTTATGTGGCAGTATTAAAATGTTGGTTTTATAATGGTTATGAAAAGTATAAGGGACACTTCCACTGACGCTGCAATGGCTTTAGCCGTTACATTATAATGTTAATTGTAACTTCATGACAAAGTTGAATCCATATTGTTGTTAATAAAAATGGTTTGGTTTAAAAAGTAAGTCAGTTTCCTTATTTTTTTATGAAAGATAAATATTGGTGATTGTGTGGACACAACTTGGGCAAGGTAGCAGACATACAAACACCTAGAAAATGTCTGAGATTTGTTTAAATATGCTTTTAAGTTCTATACAGCTTTGGATCAAGTGGACCAACATATCACAAAACAAGTTTAAATAATCAAAATTCATATGATAGATAACTGTGATGTTTTAGTACTTAGTTTTCATGGAATACAATAGTTTGAGATTTTGGAAGCCACTAATAAAATTACCAAGGAATTCCAAAAAAGAGATTTTTTGAAAAGAGAAAGGCAACTAGTAGAACTGCATTAAAGATGATTCAAGGGCTTGGGTAAGGATTTCTCTTCTGTTTCAAAAAGGAACCATATTGTGTCCAAAAGGAGCCCTACTGAAGTCATTTTTCAATATTGGGCCCTCAGTAAATAAATATATGCATCTTGGCTTTCCCTTGCTGCCAATCACCAAGAGGCAAAAACCACAGCAGAAACATAGCTTTTGCCTCTTGCCAACCAGAGACGAAGTGCGGGGGCCCCATGGTCAATCAGCTACAGCAGGGTGCAAAAAGGCAAATTCCTTGTTTTTCTGCAGTTTTCCATGGAAAAGAGTTTTCAAAGATTCCTGTTAACCACTACAGTCTACAAACATGTAAAATTGAAGCTATTCACTAAAAAGCAGTGCTCATAAACAAAATGGCTACTACTGATTCAATGGCTAGATTGTATACTGTGAAGATGTGAACTGAGAGGAGCAGCAGAACGGGGAACAGGGAGAGGGAGGCACAGGGAGTCAAGGGTTGTGGGATAGGCTGGAAGGATACAGTGATGGCAATAGGAGATGAAGGAGGTTGAAGACCAGATCTCTGACCCAAGGGGGAAAGGAGATCTCTCTGAGCAGCCATAAGAAGACAGTATAGTATTGGCTAGCTTTTGCATAATGATCATGAATCATAGTATTGAGGTGCCTGCAGGAAGCCCTGTCATGATAATACAAGAAGCCCGGCCCTTTCTACAGTTTCCAGGGCCAGATACGCAGACTAAGGTCCACTCAGGAGCAGTGTTCTAGCACCAAACCTTCCATGCTGCACTGAGACTTCTCTTCTTCCTGGGATCTGAGCAAAAGAGAAAAGTGTAGGGCAATAGAAGACAACAGGAAGGGTTGGCAGGGAGAACTGCTGTGACCTCAGGCACTGGACAATCTCAACACAATGAAAGGGAAGGATAATTAAAATAAAAGTATTTATTATTAACCTATTTGAATAAGCAATTTTAATTAAATTTCTTTTGAAAAAATTCTTATAATTATCGGATAATGTATACATTGTCTTATAATCTCAAAGAAGGAAATCTCACTAAGTACATTGTCTACCATTAAACTGCTGCCAAAAGCAGCATGTGGTCAGTACTAGAAATCAATTATGAAGTTGATTAAACGCAGTCAGCACTGAGCTGACTACATTTAATACATATATAATACACATGACCCATCTTGGACAAAGTGTGTGTGTGTGTGTGTGTGTGTGTGTGTGTGTGTGTGTGTGTGTGTGTGTGTGAACTGAGGTGTTCCCTCCACAGGGAAATGGTGTTGCAGAAATGGCTGTGGTTCGTTTCTCGGGAGGCGAAGAACTCTCAGTCTCAGACACACTCTATTAGCAACACAAAAGGTATATTTGCACATAGGGTTGGAGCGGAAACAAAGGATCACTCCAACCGCTGAGGACAACTCTCAGCTGGCTTTTATCCTCTCTCTCCTGAGCACGTGTGCAGAAGCAGGAACTCTTACGTCTCATTTCCGGTTCATACAAACATATATGAAATGACGTCACGTCATCCGTCGCATGTGCATTATAATTAACTACTTAAGTATGCGGGGCGGATAGGCTTATATGCATTAGCTAATTACGCCTGCTCAGAAAGTACTTTAGGTTACCAAAAGTTCAAACCTTCTCTGTCCCAAGGACAGGACCATTAAAAATTGCAATTTACTCTTATATGCATGAGAATGCTAAGGAGTATATGCTTTACTGTAACAAAGAGATAGTAAATTTGCAAAACAAAGAGACAGTGATACCTTAATACAAAGAGCCCTTAGTAACTTCTCCTCCAACCTCCTCCTCCCACCAGGGAAAGCTGGCAGCTGTGCTGTTCTAACAACACTATTCATAATGCATTTTCAATAATATTTCTAACAATATCCCCCCTCAAGATGCTTTCTGCTCTTTACTTCATTTAGGCAAATCAAGATAATTACGAGGAATTTTTCTGAGGATCATGACTTTTGCTGCAGTCTGTGCTTTCAAAGGGACTGCTGCGACCTGCATTCCTTCTACTGTGGTGGTTATCAAACTAGTGAGACAAGGAATAAGGCAAGGGATAAAAATCAAACCAGTCAGAGCACACAAAAGCACAAATCCTACTTTTTTCCACCAGGGTCCTCCAAATAATTTAAACCACCAGTCTTTATTCCATGTGGTTTCCCACGTTTGTATTGGTACATGGGCTATTTTCCTGATCTCTTTGGCAATCTCTAAGACTACTTTCCCGTTATCATCTATTTGGAGACAACAATTAGAAAGGTTGAACTTTCCACAGACTCCGCCATCCTCTGCGAGTAAATAGTCTAAAGCCATTCGATTTTGGTATATGGCTTCCCTCATCTGAGAACTCTGTCGGGCCAGCAACTCGAGAGCAGTGGCGGTCTGGTTAGTAATTACTTCCAAGACTGCCTGCAACCGGATGATTCTATTTAGCATATATATTGGTGTCCGGTATCCCCAACTCCCATCATTAGCCCATGTAGCTGGTCCATAATACTCAATGATCCTTTGAGGAGGCCACTCATCCTCCTTCCACTTTTGGGAGCCACCCTGTGTCAAACTTACATCAATACCTCTCTTGGCCCTTTTCCAATCATCATACAAAGAGACTCCCAGCTTATTTCCAAGCTCAGATGGTAGCAAAAAGAAAGATGGTACAATTACTCCAATATAGCAGGTTCCTGTCCACCCTCGTGGTAGTACCGTATAGGCTCGCCTTCCACAAATCCAATAATGTCCTTTTAGGGCCCTGTTTTCCCCTCCCAAGGCTAGGGGGTCACGGCTGTGGAAAAGAAGGGGATAGTATTTGTTGCCCCTATGCCCTAAAGGGCCAGTGTAATAGTTACTCAGTTTAAACTGACATTTCCATACGCCATCTTTATCCCTATACTCGCACTCGGTTTTTTCATTTGTGTCATTTAAGGCACTCCAATATGTATTAAACCTTGCCACCGTGCCATTCGGGTGTGCCCATTGCCAATTATAGATGTAGGTAAATCGTTCACTTCGGGCCTTTTCATATGCCTGACATCTGGTAGGGTCAGGATCGAAAGGTAATATTCTTGTCCTTTTGACCTTTTGCATCTGCGTGGAGATTGGGAGCCTAACAGCAGCAGAACTCCATTGATCAGCATACTTGCTGCATATTCGGGCCCATTTCAATGTCCATGTACACTGACTATGTCCCAAACTCCTCCCTGTACCATTACTGCTAATACAGTACTCTCCTAATGCCACTTGGGAAAGATCCCAGCTGCGGTTCTCATCCCATTCTTGACCAGTACTCTTAACATCCGCCTTGTCACTGACCAACCATTTTGGGGCCAAAGGAAAAGCCCTCCAAGGCCACTGTTCTCCGGCCTCTCGGAGCCCCCCACAGGCCCAGCAGTTGGTAAGATTAAAAGTACCTGCAAGTCTTTCCATCATATCAACATAGAAATTTGTCCCTGGGGGAGCAATTTGGGAAAGCGAGGGTGTGGGCCAGCGGCTAAGGCCGCTCAATTCTGCTTCTTTCATTATGCAGATAACAACAAGGCACATTAAGATTCCCACCATATTTTCCCTTTTATGAGATCAAACACAGCCTAAATGTTTCCCTTTTACTTTCTTGTCTAATTTTCTGAGCTCTGATTAAGCCGTCTCAGGCGCACTTGGAGATCACCAATAGGTTCACAGCTCCACTTGCTGGCTTCTTGTACCGAAGACGACTCAGCTTCCGGAGTGAGCTCGTCTTGGGAGTTGATGTCCTCTGATGCTCGTGGATGTCGTTTCACACGGGTATGGTGTATCCAACGGTCATGGCCAGCAATCTTTACAGCGGTGTGGGTTGTTAGAAGTACCTGGAACGGGCCACTCCACCTCTCAGTCAAGGGTTCCTTTTTCCACCGCTGCACCAAGACCCAGTCTCCCAGGGAGAAGTCATGTACCGGTACGTCTAAAGGCAGGCGCTGAAAGGAGGCTGCATACCTGTGAAGAGAAGACAAGACAGACTGCAAAGCAATAACGTACATATGAAGCTCGCTATTACCTAATTCAAAAGTTACATTTTCTCACATCCCAGGGGGTAAGACTCAAGGGGGCTTGCCAAACATAATTTCATATGGGGTCAATTTGAGGCCCCGTCAGGGAGTGTTTCGAATGCAAGTAAGAGCTAGCGGCAATGCTTGAGGCCACTTAAGGCGTGTCTCAATACAGATTTTGGTGAGCAGAGTCTTTAAAGTCCTATTCATGCGTTCCACTTGTCCTGAACTCTGTGGTCTCCATGGTGTGTGTAGTTTCCAAGTAACCTTGAGAGTTTGCGCGACTTCTTGAACCACTTTTCCCACGAAGTGTTGTCCTTGATCCGACTCAATGGACTCAGGCAGGGAATACCGGGGAATGATCTCCTGCAACAAATACTTCACTACTGTAGCCGCAGTGGCAGTCCTGGTGGGCCAGGCCTCGACCCAACCAGAGAGCTGGTCTACCATGACAAGTAAAAACCCGTGATGTCCGGACCGTGGGAGCTCGGCAAAATCAATCTGCCATGCCTGTTCAGGGTACGCTGCCCAGGGTCTACCTCCATTGGCACAGGGGGTTTCCTTCGAGGGTTTACTTTCTGGCATGTGATGCACTTGGTAGCAATGCGCTGAGCTTCTACATATAGCCCTGGGGCTACTGCTTGGCGGATCACTAGATCACCCATGGCCAAACCTCCCATATGGGTTCTTGCATGAAGCTGTTGCAGCACCTCCCGAAGCAATGGCCTGGGTATCATGACTTTCCCTCCCGGTACTATCCACCACCCCTGGGAGTTCTTTTCTGCACAAGCTTTCTGTGCAAATTTATCTTCTTCAGGGGAATACTGTGGGACTAAATCCTGGACGTATGGCCATATGGCATGGGACATGGCCTGCTTGGATACCTCCTTCGCTTTTCCCCCAATAAATGCGGCTTCCTTTGCTGCCGCATCAGCCTTTGCATTTCCAAGCTTATGCTTTTCCTCAGCAGCCTTCCCATGGGCCCGCACATGAATGACTGCTACCTCTTTAGGCTGGTAGAGTGCCTCTAGTAGCTTGATAATCTGGGGGCCATTAGCAATCTTATTCCCAGAGGCCGTAATGAAACCCCTTTCTTTCCACAATAGTCCGTGCGCATGGACTGTAGAAAAAGCATAGCGAGAGTCAGTGTATATATTAACCCGCTGGTCTGTCCCCAGCTGTAATGCTCGGGTGAGCGCAGTGAGTTCCGCGGCCTGTGCCGACCATGAGCTTGGCAATGACTCCCTCCATACTACCTTATCCAAGGTTACCACTGCACATCCTGTTCGTCTTTTTCCATCGATGACAGAGCTGGAGCCGTCTACGAAGTATTCAACATCTGGGTCCTCAATTGGGTCCTCAGCAAGATCAGGT
Organism: Crocodylus siamensis; assembly: GCF_052110815.1. Lineage (NCBI taxonomy): Eukaryota > Metazoa > Chordata > Crocodylia > Crocodylidae > Crocodylus > Crocodylus siamensis. The sequence goes on from NC_143395.1 coordinate 58,792,023, forward strand.
CGCACCTGCGTGGTTTGATTCAGGACCTCAAGGCAGTCATGCGTCGGTTTCCCTGACTCCGGCAGCAAGGTTGCAGGGTTTAAGGCTGTAGCATGTTTGAAAGTAAGTCCTGGATTAGAGAGCAAAAATATCTCATACCGTGATTGTCTGGAGGGGTTAAGAAATTTCCCTCCCTCAGTCCCTAGGATCTGGGGAACTCCATGAGGAGTGAGTATTTCCATATCCGCACCCATGACTATCTTCTGGGCTTCTTCAACAACCACTGCTGTGGCTGCCACAGCCCGAAGACAGGCTGGCCACCCGAGTGCAACTGGATCTAGAACCTTTGAATAATATCCCACGGGTCTCCAGGTCGGGCCCGATGGCTGTGTCAGCACCCCTGATGCAACCCCTCGATTCTCATGAACATACAGTCGATATGGCTTTTTACTATTTGGGATGGCCAGGGCAGGGGGCTGGATTAATGCTGCCTTCAGCAGATCAAAGGCATGCTGCATTTCTTTATTCCATTTCCATTTAGTGAGACTCTCCTTAGTCAGGGAGTCATACAGTGGTCTAGCCTTCCCACCATAATCTGGTATCCATAGTCGACAGAACCCAGTTAGCCCTAGGAATGCCCACAGCTCCTTGGGTGACTTAGGTGGGGTTAGACCTTGGATTGCCTGTATGCGATCTGCACTCAGGGCTCTGACTCCTTTTGAGAGCTTATATCCCAAAAATGTGACTTCAGGCTGACATATCTGGGCTTTCTCTCTAGAGACTTTATATCCTTTTTCCCCCAGAGTGTTTAGGAGTGACCTGGTGGCTTCCTCGCAGAGCTGCAAGTTTGGGCTGGAGTACTGGAGGAGAGTCACTGCGGGGTGTGATCCCTTCCACTCCTCCAAGTCCTTCTGAAGGGCAAGTCCGAAAATATGGGGGGCTGCTACGAATCCTTGTGGGAGAACTGTCCACATGAGTTGGGCTTTATGGAAAGTATCTGGATCCTCCCATTCAAAAGCAAACAATTTTTGACTCTCTCGGTGAAGGGGAATAGAGAAGAAAGCATCTTTCAAATCTAGCACTGAAAATATTTCAGCTTCCCCCAGTACTTGTGTCAAAATCGTGTGAGGGTTCGGGACTACAGGATGGTCTGAAAGGACCTTCTTATTTACTGCTCGTAGGTCTTGGACCAGTCTGTATGAGACCCCATCTGCCTTCGGCACTCCAAGGATGGGGGTGTTATAGGGTGAGGACCCTTCCACTAACCATCCGCACCTCTTGTATTTCTCTATTAACGGCTTGAGTCCAGCTCTGGCCGCTCGGCTGAGTGGGTACTGCTTTACCCGAACGGGCCCCTCCCCATCCTTGAGTACGATGCTTACCGGGGAGACGGACTTAGCTCGCGCAGGGGTTCCATCAGCCCATACCGAGGGGTCTACTCCAGTCATGTGATCTTCTGGACTTACTGCAGGGCATCGGTCCTCCAGGAGAGCCATCTGATAGTTCAAGCTCTGCTTGACAGGTAGCTGGACCACCATCTGATCGTCTCTGAAAAAGATCTCAGCTTGCAATTTTGTGAGTAAGTCCCGCCCAAGGAGTGCAACCGGGCAACTTGGAGAATACACAAAGGAGTGCTCGAGCAAATGGTCCCCCACTTTGGTGAGGAGTGGTTTACAAACAGGGAGTCAGGATTGCGTTCCCTCAATCCCTTCCACAAGTACATGCTGTTCACTAGTTCCTGCACAGGGGGTTTTTTCTGGAATCATTGAAAATGTAGCCCCAGTATCCACCAAGGCTTCAAAGTTTTTGCCACCAACCCTAATGGTTACCATGGGATCTTCTCAGGCTCCAACCCGAAGGGTAGTGGTCTTAGATCCCCGTCCCCTTCATTCTGAATCCTCACCCTTTTCTTCTGCCCGCATGAGGTGACCTCTCGGTTCCCTCTCTCTCTTCTCCTTCAACTTCGGGCATTCCCTCTTCCAGTGTCCTTTCTCTTTGCAATAAGCACAAACCTCTGCTCCCACTCTTTCTCCTTTCCCCTTCTGTATCTCAGCCTTTCCAGGGTTACCTCCAGTTATAGCAGCTGCTAGTGCTGCCATCTGTCGCTGAGCCTTTTTATCCTCCTTGCGCTCCTGCACTTGCTCACGATTCCCGTACACCTTATATGCAATTTCCACCAGCTCTGAAATCGGTTTCCTAGCACCTCCCTCAGTTTTCTGTAACTTCTTACGGATATCAGCAGCAGATTGACCAATAAACATAAGATTTACCATGCGTTGATTATCTGGGGCTTCTGGATCCAGATCCGAAAACCTGTGAAACGCCTCATACAGCCTCCCAAGGAAAGCTGAGGGATCCTCCTCTCTTCCCTGTCTCACTTCATACAACTTAGACAGATTAGTAACCCGAGGCACTGCCTTTCCCATTGCTTCCACTATAATTCCCAGATACCATGCACTCAGCTCTCTTCCCTCTGCAGTATGATTATCCCATCTTGGCTCCTCAACAGGGCAGGTATCACGCAGAGTACGACCAGCAGCACCCTCTGACTCAACTCTGGCTGCCGCAATACGTTCTGCTGTTCCCAACACTAATCTCCTCTCCTCCGGGGTTAGGAGGGTCTGGAGCATCATCTGGACATCAGCCCAAGTGGGTCGATGAGTCTGCCCAATAGATCGAAACAGGTCCCTCATCTTTTCAGGGTCTTCACGAAAAGAGGGGCTCTGATTCTTCCAGTTAAATAAATCTGAAGTACTAAATGGGGTGTAGACAAAAGTTGCATTGCCCCCTTCCCCAATAACCTCTCGCATCGGGCAGTTCAGCACCGGCTGTGACTCTACAGGCTTGCGCAAATAATAACCCTTATTCCCCGATTCAGATGGGGCACTTGGCTGAGGCTCACGCTCTAAATCATTAGGTATGCTTTGATATGTCGGTGATGGTCTCCCTAAGGGAGGGGGCGGTGGTGCAGAGGGACTGGATCCCGAGGAGGCGTCTGACTCATCTTCGCTACCTGACAGGGCAACTGGAGCGCGGGTCCGATGCTCAGCCAATTCAGAATCTCCCCCCTCATCAGACTCAGGGAGTACAGGCAGTCCCTCTCGAGTCTTTTCCTTAACAACCATCACATGAGACTTTACTAAGTAATTCTTAATCCAAGGTGGCTGATTTTGAACCACCCACAACCAACAATCAATATAAGGAAACTGATTCCAATACCCGCTCTGCATAACAATTTCATGGATAGCTATCACTTCTTTTAGCACAAAGGATCCTTTCGGGGTCCAGTGGACCCCAAATGTTGGCCACTCGAGTTGACAAAACTTAATTAAATCACCTTTTTTCATTTTTACTCCGTAATCGGCCGGCTTTGCAAATTTATTAAAATGACGTAACATGAATTGTAGAGGCGCATCTGAATTTTCTACACGAGAGCGACTCGTACCCATTTGCCCACAAGAGTGCGCCCAAGGCACACCAAATACCAAAAGATCCTTATAACAGAGGGTTTACTGAAAGCCGAGGCCAAACAAAAAATTCCCCAGCAATCATGCACGCCCCCCGCTCTGGATCCAGAACCAAATTGGGCAAAGGGAATTTGTATACTCACTCAGATACCCCAGAGATCTTGATCCAAATACCAAAGTGTGTCTGACCTCTCCAGAAACTGAGAATTTTGCACAGGATCCTTTAACTTCCCGAATATCCCGACCCATGCCTCAAATTCCAGGGGCGAGCCCAAAAAGTCGGCTCGGTGCGCACGTCCCCTGGTACCGGAGGCGCCCCGCCGCCGGATTTCGGGGTAGTCCACGAGAAGGTCCCAGCGGAGTCGCCAGATTTGTTGCAGAAATGGCTGCGGTTCGTTTCTCGGGAGGCGAAGAACTCTCAGACTCAGACACACTCTATTAGCAACACAAAAGGTATATTTGCAAATAGGGTTGGAGCGGAAACAAAGGATCACTCCAACCGCTGAGGACAACTCTCAGCTGGCTTTTATCCTCTCTCTCCTGAGCACGTGTGCAGAAGCAGGAACTCTTACATCTCATTTCCGGTTCATACAAACATATATGAAATGACGTCACGTCATCCGTCGCATGTGCATTATAATTAACTACTTAAGTATGCAGGGCGGATAGGCTTATATGCATTAGCTAATTACGCCTGCTCAGAAAGTACTTTAGGTTACCAAAAGTTCAAACCTTCTCTGCCCCAAGGACAGGACCATTAAAAATTGCAATTTACTCTTATCTGCATGAGAACGCTAAGGAGTATATGCTTTACTGTAACAAAGAGATAGTAAATTTGCAAAACAAAGAGAGAGTGATACCTTAATACAAAGAGCCCTTAGTAGCTTCTCCTCCAACCTCCTCCTCCCACCAGGGAGAGCTGGCAGCTGTGCTGTTCTAACAACACTATTCATAATGCATTTTCAATAATATTTCTAACAATGGCATCAGACCTAGAGGTACTGTAATACCCGTCTGGCACTGTGAGGGCCAGAGCAAGAAGGCCTGACATGCTTCCCTTTGTGCCAAAAATGCTTGCACTATATGATCGTAGTCAAAAAGGCTGAGGTGCTGATGGGAACCCTTTTTTTTTTTTGTTACAAATTTTATTAAACATACACATCACCCTACACTTACAAAGCTATGCGTATTAAGTATCCTTGTTTTCCCAAGACTTCATATCATAGAAACAACTACATATAAAAAATATACAGCTATATATATTAAACGTTTAAACAACATACATCAACTTCCCACAAAAAACAAACCTTTACAGAAATCTTTTTCTTCATATATAACCCCATGAAAAACCATTACTTGAGCACGCACCTAAAACTCTTTGTCCCTCGCATTAGTCCTCTCTGCTGGAGTAATGATACAAGTGTGTTCAGTCCTTTTTCCTCCACTTCTTCTCCATGTCTTCGTCTCTGATCTCTTCCTTGTCCCACCTGACATAGTATTTCAGTTCAGGCACTCTCTTTCAGTGAACGTTAACCCCTTAAACACCCAGAGGGTCTTACTTTGCATAAACTAGTTTTAACATGTGCTAATAAAGTTCTTAATAACATTTCCTTTGGTCCCTTTGGTATGAATCCATATAGTACCACCTGTGCTAATAACAGGTTTATTTTGGTGACACTCAGAAAGCGGTGGACCCTTTCCCACACTCCCACAATACGTCCCACTGTTTTCGCTTCCGCGCACCTCTCCTTTGGGCACCTTGGTTAGCTCGTTAAGCCCCATCCGTACTGTATTTCTCTCACCAGCAAGTTATTTCGTACAACCATCCACACTAGGTCAGTATGTTTACCTTTTAGTTGTTTACCCGCCACCGCTCCCCACACCTTCTTGTCTTTCTGTGAAGTTTCCCACCAGCACCATCCTGTCTCTCTCCCTTACCACTTTCATCAATTTCTTACGATCCTTCAGGACCTCCAGCCCTACCTTCCCTACTTTATACTTCTGCATGAATCCTTCCATCCTAATGTAATGACTCAGTGGTTGCCACACACATACACTCTTCAAAAAGGTCTGATATGCTCCCTATTTCCTAAAAATTGCAGCTGCATGAAATGGGGTGATACACGCTGCTTTCCCCTCTCTCTCCACTACTGCCTTCCATATCATGCTTACAGATTTCACATAGATGAACAATCCCAAGTCTGGCAGCTGCCTTTTCCCCCATCTTTCTTCCTTTGTACACTTTACCGCTAGCCAACCTTTTTCTTTTTGGCGTTCCAGAAGATCACACATATTTCCCTTTGTACTTTTACTATCTGCCACCACATTGGTGGGAATACAATTTCTATATACAGAATAATCAGCAGTAGCACAGCCTTAAACACTGACATGTTTCCAGCAAAGGATAGTGTACCTCAAGGCCATAACCAAAGTATTTGCCATAGCTTTGCCATCACTTTTTCCCATGCTGTATTACCTTTCCCTTCAGTGTCCATCAAGATCCCTAGCACTCTGATTTATCTCTCATATTTGAAGGCCCAACTTCTCCAAGTCCCTGAAGTGTCCCACTCCCATTATGGTGCTTTTCAATCTATTTAGTTTAGGCTGTATCGCTTCTCCATAGTCTGATGTATACTTTAGCACCTTTTCCATCGAAAGTCTATCTCTAACTCAGTGGTTCCCAAACTGTGGGTCGCAACCCCAAATGGGGTTGCAACATCAGCAGATGGGGTTGTGGCACAGTGCTGTCTCCCATGCCAGGTCCCACATGCTGGACCACAGAACCCAGCATGTTCTTTACCCCTCATACTGTCTTGTGTATACTTGACATATCTCTTCATCTTGTAACAGCATTTAACTTTGATAGTTCCTTCCCTTTCATGAGGCTTTTATCAAAACTCATTTCTACTTTCAGCATCCAGTGATCACTAAAAGCCATGTGTTTCTTTCTTCCTTATCCCTATTTCTTTTGATACAAGCAGAAAGTCAGTTCTGGATTATTTCTTTCCACTGGGGTCTAGTCTAGTGAAAACTTTCCACCCTGTCCACACACATCTCTTCATGACTCTTCTTTTATTATATTTGTTAACAGTCTGGATGAACTGTTTAAAGCTCTATTTCCTCCTTCCCCTGTTCTGTCACCCACATTCGCTATACAATTGAAATCTCACACTATTATGCACAGTCTCTCACTCACCATATAAACTGCTAAGCTTTCAAAGTGGTTCATTCCTTCCCTTCCTCTCCAATGGTGCATATACATTGAAAATTACTAATTCTGTTCTCCCATCATTTGTTGCAATCTGCCACTGATGACTTCTACCTGCTTTGGTTCTTAAATAATATCGCTACCCCTCCCACTTTGTTCTCATTTGTCCTTGACTACCAAGATGGTCCCTATCTCCACCTTTTCTCAAGGGATTTATAAACCCTCCCCCCTGTCATATCACATTATTGTAGGCAGATTATGTCTGCCCTTACTTGGTTCAATCTGTTCCCATCTTTTCTTTGTTAAGATACTCCTGACATTAAGTGAAATTAGTGTTAATGTCACTTACGCTTGTTTTAAAATGAGTGTGCCTGTCCCTGTAAGGAATCAAAACTCATGGCAGAGCTGAAATCTTTTATTAGACCAACTAGATATTTGCAAAAAAAAATCTTTATTTGAAGGCTTTTGGGCATAGGAGATGGCAAAGGTTGTAAAAGTTCCCCTAGGAAGAAATGAAAATTCATATTTCACAGGAGAGCTGTGTGTGTGTTAGTCTCCTGTTAGGAACAGTTCATTTTGTGCAGATTAGGCTCAAAGAAAACTTGAAAAAGTCTTTTTACCTCAAAGTTATCTGGTGGTAAGCAGGATGTAGAATTATATTTCCTTCTGGTTATGATGTTTCATATTTCACACAAAAATGGAAAGATGGAATGCTCTTCTGGGCAGGAAACTCTTTTGTGGAGAATCCTCCGTGTCTGAGTTGTTTACTGTTCCTACCTTCCCTTCCATTCCATCTCCGATCTCCTAACTCCTCTTGCACTGCCTCAATCACAGATATTTTGCCCCCTCCTTCTCTGTTTCGCCCTCCTGCAGGGTTCTTTCCATCATTTCTACCTGTCTCCAACTCTTCCTCTCCTCTGCTGTCTTCCTCCAGATTTTACTGTTCCTCAGAGAGTCTGACTATACTTGCAAAGGCTTTGGGCACCTATGATACCTCTGCCATACAAACAGGGCATTTGAGGGACTCCCAGCACTCTGCTGCTATATGTCCCATGCCTTCCCATCTGTAGCTCCACTTTTCTGTTTCTAACACTATTCATGCCCTCCAAGACCCCACCCAGATACCATATTTGTCCCTAACTTTCTCTACCAACATTACCCTTTGGACATATTTTTCCATCTTTCCCATCTGTAGCACACCATGAGAGGACAGTGTGCAGACAGGTAGTCCGCCTCTGGATCACTGACAGGAAGTGCAGCACCCCACCTGGGCACCCTGGCATGAAGATGAAATATAGAGGCTTCTAGGCTGACCATATGGGACAATGTGAACTCCAGAACACTGCCTGGATCTCTACTTCACTTTCATTTTGGTCTCTTCCCCCACCTTCTTTCTGTTTAGCTCTGGGTCGAACTCCACCCTGAAGAACTTCTTTGTAATTTGCCTTGCTTGTGAAGGAGATGGGGCAATCTTTAAAGACATGCCCCTCTTCCCTGCACCAGTTGCAGTGCCAGTCTTGCTTACAGTCCTTGGCTTTCTGACCTTTTTTCTTTGCACTTGGCACAGATTTTATTTAAATATCTCTGCTTACTGCATTTACAGCAGAGCTTAGGCCACTGGCGGCACGTAGGGGGTGCATGTGGCCATGCCCCCCCACAAGAGAAAACCAGCAGCACTTCCAGTTTTGCTGCTGGCACTTCCACCAGTCGGTGATTGGCCGCTGGGGGATCCCACTTCACCCAGCTGATGATCAGCCACTGGTGCCCCCCAGTATTAAGAGGCACCAGTAGCCCATGGCTTAGGCTGCTCCTGGTAGAAGACAAAGCCTCTGTGGAAGCCCAGAGAGATCATTGTGGGGACCCCTCCCCCTGCTCTGGCTGGGGAGAAGAGGGGCAGGGCCAGACTGGCTGGGCTGGAAAAGAGAGCCCACCCCAGAGAGCATGTCGGGATGCTGGGGGTCTCTGGTTTAACTTAAGCTAGCAAGGAGTCTGCGATATACATCGCATAAGCGATGTCTGATAAATCAGTTAAGTCTGATACTACATTCAGTGGCTATGCGTAGGGGGTGCATGGGGGTGCACATCCCCTGAGAGTGCTGGTGCACCCCCAGACCAGCTGCGCTCACCGCTTAGGCGATAGGCAGGTGGGAGCACTAGTGCCCCCCTTGCAAGCGCCGACCGATTGCTGGAGCCACTCCCAGTACCAGCTGCAGCCACCTCCAGAAGCAGCTGCAGTGATTGGCTGCCACGGGATTGGCTATGGGGGTCCCCCCGGGAAGTGAGATCAGCCACGAGGGAACCCTCCCCCTGGTCAGCAGGATTGGCCATGGGGGACCCCCTCTCCCCCCCAGTCAGCAGGATATGCCACAGGAGGACCCCCCCACCAGTTGGCAAGACTGGTCACAGGGGGAGGCAAGTGACTAAAGTGGCTCGAGTTGCCCACGACTACATTCATCCAGGTTTATCTCAGACCAGTTTCAGCCATTTTGAAACTGGTTTACGTGCACTGAACTTATTCTGATGACTTAAACTGGTTTATGTGTAATGTATGTCCCTAGCCGTAATCTGTAACTGATATATGCAAGCACTCAGGCATATTTGCATTATGTGTTGTGGGCACGTTGGCGTTCTGGTTACAGGTTTAAACCAGTTTCTGTCCCTAGCCTGGGAGAAAAGCACACAGTAGAGCTAAGTAGCAGATGGAAGCTGTAACAGATGGAATCTGCTTCTCTCATAAAGGTTGAGGAAGAGTACCATGATACCCAAAATCTTGCCTATATCTGTCCCAACCATGCAGTTGTTCCAATAAAAGATATCACCCACAGGAATTCTTGTCCCTCACTGCAACTACATCACCTCAGCACCACCATACCCGTGTACATTTATTTATGTGTGATTAGATTTATATGCAACCCTTCCCCAAAAAGGCTCAAGAGAGGTAATACACAGCAAAAAATTACAAAAGCAGAATAAAATATTAAAATAAAATACAAAAATATTGTGAATTATAATATTGTAAAATATTATTAAAATGTTGTAAAATATTATAATAAAATACAAAAAAAGACCCCTCCACCTCCAGATTTCTAAGCAGTCTACCCTAACTCCTTCTGCTCCCCAGGCTCTGACCAAGACGGCCACCCTCTTCTCCCCACCACCCAACCCAGCCTCCCTTTGCAACCCACTGAAAACAGCAGCCATTTTTTTTTCTGCCCTGCACATCCCTACCCACTCCTACTCCTCCTGCCCCACATGCTGGGGGGTCCTTTCCCTCCTTTACAGTCTCTTCCAACCATATCTCCTTGTTCACAGGAAGACCATAGCTAACCCCATACCCACTCATCTCCCTCCACTTCCCCTTAAGACGCATATTATTCAAAATCTAAACAGTAGCAACAGGATATCATGCTGCCCCATCTCTGTTCATGCCAAAGGAGACCCTCGAGCAGCATCCCACAACTCTCCATGGTTAGAGAATGGCTCTAAGGCAGAGGTTCTCAACCTTTTTGGACTTGAGGCACTCATTCCTAACTATTGTGAGTTGCGGAGCACCCAGTTTCAAAAGCTAATTTATATATTACAGATCTTATTGCCTTGCAGAGGGACCAGGCAATGGAAGTGGGACATAAGCCAGGTAAGGACAAGCTTGAACCTGCCCTTATCTGCTTAGCTCCTCATGCATCATGGCACCCTTCACATAGGGTGAACTCTGTTTGAATCTATTCTGGGAGGTTTACAGAACACCAACGTGCCCACAACACACAACGCAAATATGCCTGAGTGCTTGCGTATATCAGTTACAGATTATGGTGTGTAGACTTTACATCAGGAAAGCAAACACACATTGCTATTACATTTTAAAAACCCAGTGGACTACTGTATAAATCAGATTCAATATTTATTTTAATGAATGCCCTTTCATTTATCTCCCAGGTGACTTTCAGCAGTCTCCTGGAGATTTATATCTCATTCCTGGAGACTCCAGGGCAATCCTGGAGGGCTGACAACCCTACTTTCAGAGGATCTGGCAGCACCCCCAGGTGCTGCTGCTCCCCAGTTGAGAACAACGGCTTATGGGGACGAGATTCCAGGTGGAGGAAGGGATGTGGGGAAAGTTGCTGTTCATCTGTAGCCTTGGAGGCTGCAAGTGAAAGAGCAACAGCGGAAAAACTCTTGTCATGCCCTTTTCACTCTCTCTTTCGGCAGCCGCTCTCTGCCATTGCGTGGCACAAACCTATTTGACATGCATTGGGAACATAGGCCAATGCCCACCAAGTGAAGCTGACACATAAGCCAGGGCAAGAGGGACCCAGAGCCTGACCCAGTGAATGGCAGCTCTCATGTTCTTGTGGGTTCACGCGTGGTACTTCCATGACCCCAGAGGGAAGGGGCACGATGACACGTATGATCAGTGTTGCCAGGTGCCTGATAATTACTGTATTTGTATAATAATTTCAACTGTTTTATGATGCAAGATCAGTAACACTGAAAATGTATGATCATTTTTTGAGTCGGCTACTTAACGCAGTATATTCAAACCCCAAGTCATTCTCAGGGAGTCTTAACCAACTCCTGGGTTTGCTGTCAGCACTTTCTCATGAGTGCTCGCCTTCAAACCAAGAAACGCTTCAACTTTGACCCATTTCTCACTGACTGGGGGATACAGCAAGCAAGAGAAAGTAAATAAGGCTTATTTGTGTTAGAAATATTATTAAAAATGCATTATCAATAAGTCTTGTTAAAACAGCGCAGCTGTCAGCCCTCCCTGGTGAGAGAACTGGGAGAGCTACTGAGAGCTCTTTGTATTCAGGTATCACTCTCTCTTTGTTTTGCAAAGTTACTATCTCTTTGTTACAGAAAAGCATATACTCCTCAGCTTTTCTCATGCAGATAAGAGTAAATTGCAATTCTAGCCTTGAAGCAAGGAAAAATTCAAACTCTTGTAACCTCAAATATTTTCTACCCATGCGCAATGAATTAATACATATAAGCCTATCCGCCCCGCATACTTAAGTAGTTAATTATAATACACATGCGACGCATGATTTGACGTATTCACATACATGTTTGTATGAATCGGAAATGAGTTGTAAAAGTTCCTCCTTCTGCACACGTGGTCAGGAGAGAGGGGATAAAGCCAGCTGGGCAGTTTCCCTCGGGGGCAGCAGAGTGTTTCATCTTTTGTCTCTCTCTCTGACCCTATTTGCAAATATATACCTTTTGTGTTGCTAATAGAGTGTGTCTGTGGCTGAAGGTTTTTTCCGCCTCCCGAGAAACGAACCGCAATTTTTACATCATTTGCATAATTTTTTTCAGTGTACTGTCACTTTTTTCAGCAAACGTGATAATTTAGAGCGTCCGGTTTCATATTTGAATACGAGTACAGATCGTTGCATATTTAAGATCAGACAAGGCTGCCTATGATTTCCTGCGTGGGGAGGGGCATAGATGTCCTCATGAGGCCAGGACTATTCTGGACTTTATCCCTGTTTGCCGGAGCGCGGGCATATCAAAGAGATATGCGTTGTGGAGGCACCTAATGGAACCGCCCGAGGCCTCTGCTCAGTCCCGCAACTGGGAAGACGTTGCGCCGCCATCAATCCTTCTCCAGCTGATGGCAGGGCAGGCGACGCCATTTTAGCCGTTCCCGCCTCAGAGCCCTTGGCGGCAAAACAGCCAATCGCGTCGCAGGAGCTGCAGCGTTCGGGCCAATCAGAGCGCTTTCCACCTAGCTCCCCCGAAAGCTCTCCGCGTGGCGCAAGAGCCAGGGCGACGGCTCCGCCATGTCAGACTGGGAGGCGGACGGTGATAGCGACGGCGGGGGCCGCGGGCCCGCTGCCCTGTCTGAGTGGCGGCCGCTGCCGGCCCTGTGCGCGGGCGGGGGGGAGCGAGCGCAGAGCCTGGGGTCCGAGCGGGCGAAGGTGCGGGGCGGCCGGCGGCGGGAAGCTTGGCGCCCGCCCGTGCCTGAAGCCGACTCTGCAGCCGCCCGGGGGCCCCGGACCTGGCAGCGCTGCGGGGAGTGGGGCGGCCAGGGCGTGGAGCCGCTGCGATTCCGCCTGGACAGCGCTGTCATCGGGGCGCTCATAGGTGCGGAGCGCTGCGACCCTCCGCCGCCTAGCGCACGGGCAGGCTGGCGGGGGCGGGGGCTGTCCAGCACTGCAAGGGGACGGGCAGGCCAGGCGCCTCCTGCCCCGGTGGGGTGGGAGGGGTCTCTGCCTTGCACCCCCGTGTGTTTGCCTTGGGGTGTTCTCTGCCTCCCACCCTTTCTTTCTCTTGAGTTTCCACAAACCTGCCCCCTTAAAGGTGCTGGTGGGCTGGGTTCTGCCCCTCTTGGGAAAATGTAAGGACCTTATTACAGGGTAATATGGGGCACTCCTGGAGCTTTGAGCCCCTGGATTGTCTCTCTGTTAACACCTGAAACTAGTCTGAAGCACTGGTTAGGTGGTTCAAAGTTATGCCACTGTGGGACAGGATCATCAGATAAGTGCTGCCTAGCTTGTGTGGCACAAAAGTATAACTGTTCCAGGCTACATGTTAGTGTGAACACCCCCCCCCCCTCTGCGCTGGCCTGGATCTGGCCCACTGCTTCCCCCAACCCCCTTTATTTTCCACTATCCATGTTGTCTGCCCCAGGGGAGCAGAGTTAACCGGCTGCCCAGCTGCCTGTGTTACTGCTCTGGGCTGGGATCAGGTACAGAAGAGCATCAAGCAGCCTGGCATCTCGGCTGGGCCAGCAGATAAACCCTTCTCTGCCTGTTCCTTCAGAACAAGCAGCCACAAGTAAAGGGGAAGGGGGAACAGTGGGCAGGTCTGGGTCATCGAGGGGAAGGCTGGAATGGGGCAGGGGGATTCTTACCTTTCAGTTCTCCAGGCCTCTGCTTGCCTGAACATGTGACTGCTCTAAACTGGAGCATTAATGCCAGTCAACATTTGGCAGCTCATGATATGAGATGTAATGAAGGCCCTTAGATGTTCATTTTGGCATAGTAAAAAAAAAAAAAAAAATTCTAATGGCAGTGACTGATAATTTTGAGATGCAGGGCCTGGTGGGATGAGGGCAGGATTGGTGTAATCTGTGTTACGTGTTTTATAATAGGTCGAGGGGGAGCTAAAATAAGGGAACTGGAGGATTTATCGGGGTCAAGAATACAGGTAAGGCGCACCATGCTTGGGCAAGTGTTTTTGCTGTGGCTCTGTCCAGAACGTGCTGATTCTTCTTGGAGAATCATAGCAGAGAAGTAGGGCTGGAAGGTACCTCTTGAGGTCATCTAGTCTAACCCCCTACCTGAGGCAGGATCATCCCTCACCAAACCATCTTGTACAAATCCAAAACTACACAGTCAGCCCTGATAAAGCACCTTAATTCAGGGGTGGGCAAAATGCAGCCTGTGTGCCGGATGTGGGCCACCAGGCCATTCAATCTGGCCCATGGGGCCCCTAAAAAATTTGGGAAATGAATATTTATCTGCCCCTGGCTGCCTGTCATTTGGCCCTCAATGGCTTACCAAAACTCAGTAAGCGACCCTCTGCCCGAAATAGTTGCCCGCCCCTGCCTAAATCGGTCCTGGGTAAAGCAGGGGGACCATAACAGCCAACACCTTGCTCTGCAGCAAAGGTTGCCAAAAATATTCTTCAAGAGATTCCAGAAGGGCCAGAGGAAGGCAACCCCCCCAGTAGTCCGTGCTAATCTGACCATAGGGTAAAATTCCTTCCTGACCCCAAATAAGGCAATCAGTCTGACCCTGAGTGGAGGGGTAGGACCCTCTAGCTTGCAACCTCATGACTTAACTCCTAGCAGGAGCATTAGTATAGCTCAATCCCAATCTCCAGCCTTGGCTGTAGCCAACATCCAGTGCCTCTGAGGATGGCTTGGAAAAAAACCCAACAACACTGACACACATAGCCACAGGAGGGGAAAAATTCCTTCCTTGCCCCATGTGGCAACCGCTAAAGCCCAGAAGCGTTATCCAGAGTAATAGCTGTAGGGTTAACTGAGAAACTTGTTTCTTGACCAATTCTTCATCATGAGGTTGCTTATATTATCACTGTTGCACCTTTTCTGGGGGGAGGGGAGAACAATTAAGAACAAGAAAATGACCACACACATTTATTCCATCTGTAAAAGACAGTTTGGTAATGTGGTGTTTCCTTTTCTTGTAAGCGACAATAAGAATGAACAAAATATAAAATTTGAAACCCCATCATTTGTTATACATTTTGCTTAATACCAAACTTAAAGAAAAAACAATGAATGGAATTATATGCATATGTTATAATTTATGAGTGGAGTGCTACCTAATAATGTACAGCTTTCTAAATCTAGATTATAAGGGGAGAACATGAGGCTGAAGTAAAGATTTTTGGCAATGATGTTACACAGAACAAAGCAAAAATGTTGATTGATGATCTTGTTAAAAGGTGCAGCCAAACCTACCCAGCAGAAAGAACTGAGAAAGGTAAGAAATATATGCTGCACCCCAGGTCTTTCCTGAATCAAGTGCTTTTTAATAACATTGGAATTGTAGTTTGTGCCAAGATGGGGGTTATGGGCTGTACTGTAATACAAGAACTTTTGCTTTAAGCAGCCTTACAGGTTTGTTTGGCATTATCAGGAATCATTAAAGCCTGAATAAAGTTAGGGTATCTTCTTTAACTTCATAAATGGCGTATATACTGTTCCCACGCACCTTCAGCAAATATAGAAATATACTATGTCACAGTCTTTACTTCATTGCATGATAATTCTTAACATGTATATGGTCACTGCACTTAAAGATGTGGACAAATAAGTGTCCAGCGAAGAGCAACAAAAATGATTGGAGGTCTGGGAAACATGACATACAAGGAAAGGCTGAAAGAACTGGTGTTAATTAGTCTTGAGAAGAGAAAGTAAGCTTCAAATATCTGAAGGGTGTGTATGAACAGGATGATAGACTGTTCTCTGGACACCAAGAGCAAGACGAGTAGTAGTCTTAGATTACAGCAAAGGAAATTTAAGAGAAACATCAGGAAGAACTTTTGCTTTTAGAGAGGTTAAGCATTGTGACATGCTACCTGTAGAGGTGGAATCTCCCATCTCTGGAAGAGGTTAAGAGTAGATTTGTTAACCTTTGTTAGAAATTATCATACATTGGACTAGATGACCTTCAGAAGTCCCTTCCAGCTCTACTTATTTATGCTTTTGTATTAGGGAACACAGCATAGGTCAGTGGTCTACAGCCTTTTTAGCTTGGAGATCACTTTTGGAAATTAAGAGGAACCGAAGATCTAGCCCCCCCCCAACTCCCGCCTAGCGGGTAAGTGTGGGAGGGGGGAGGGGAAAGGGCTGTTGGGGGTGGGGGAGAGAGGCATGGCAGATTGAAGCCCCAGCCCTATCCTACTCCCTCCCTCACTGCTGAGGCCTCAATGCCCCCCCCGCCCCCCAGCAGCAGTGAGGGTAGGTCAAGTGACAGAACCAGGAGCGGCTCGTTCTGGGGGGAGGGGGCACGGCACGGGGGAGCACTTGCCTCCAGGTCTGCACATGGGGCAGGCGGAGCGGGCTGGAGCCGGGGAAGCTCTGGGCTCTTCCTGGCTGGGCTGCACTCAAACCAGGCAGCTGCGGTGGTGGCACTGGGAGCAGGGCGTCCCCACTCACAGCGTCACCACCATCTAAGACGAGTGAAGCGCAGGCCTGGCCTAATGGGATCAGCCCGATGCACCTTGCAGACTGTATCTTCAGCTGCCTTCCCCCTGCGCCTGCCAGCCCCCGACTCCCATGTCTCCGGGGAGGGAGCGGGTAGGCTGCACCAAGCTGTTCCTGCCAGGCCTGGCCCGCACTGCACGTGGCAGCAGCACTGGGAGTGAGGATTGGGTGGGGGGAGGTATGGCCCAGCACCGCCACTGCAACCACACAGCTTGAGAACAGCCCGGAGCTTCCCTGGCCTCAGCCTGCCCTGCCCTGTGTGCAGATTCCCCCCCCACCCTCCCAGGCTGCATGCCCCCCTTTCTGCACCCCCCAGACAAGCCACTTGTGGCTCCATACCCCATCCCGCCCTGGCTGTGCAGGGCCTGCCCCCACTCCCTACCTGCAGCCACCAGTGCTGCCCCACGTTTGGAGGGGGCACACGTCCTCCGATCTGTGCCCGGTGGAGGTGGCTGTAACAGCGGGCTGCACTTTGTGCCCTGAGCCCCAATGCACGTGCCCCCTGGGCCTCTGCCCTTTCCCTCCCCCACAGACTGATCTGCTGAGCTAAAGGAGTGGGCATGTGCACATGACATGCTCAGCCAGCCCAGGATCAACTTCAAGAGGCTCTGATGACCACTGGCATAGGTAAATTGCATGGGTTTTTCCCAAGAAAAGTAAAGAGGGCTGTCTGCAGCCCCCAGGCACCCACTGTGCCATGTAGCCTTCTACTCCTCCCCCACTGTAATGCACCAGTGCCCTGAGTCCCCAGGCTGCTGACTGCAAGTGGGCCTGCTTCCAAGTGTGGGGGCAGGCAGCAAAAGATAGAGGAGGAGGAGGAAGAGGCCCAAGGACCCTGGCAGCAGAGCCTGGTGGCCACAGCTTAATCCACTGGGGGCTGCATGTGGTGCCAGTCAGACAACTGTGGAATAAAAGATCAAGTAAGGTTTCATGTTACAGTGTAATAAAGTGAGAAATTATCATGTGTGTTATTCCTATACTTGTGTTGTATATAGCTGAGTAACAGCTGTTTTGTATTGTAACATTGATTTTGTGCTTATGGCTGTTTTGTGTGTTTGTAAGCTGGCAAAGGTTATGTGCATCTTCAGCTCTGGTCTGAGGAACTGAAGGGGAAGGCAGAAGTTGGAGCTGAGAGTTGGGTTCCACATTTTTGAGAGGGCGGAAATAGAATATTTAAGAGTTGTATACTGTGATGCCTGGAGAAAGTAGTAAACTAGCAGCTAGAAATTCTCAGTATTGGGTTCTTTAAACTTGCAGGATATGTTGCAGCTAATTGCAAGCTGCTGTTTAGGAGCACAGTAAACCAAATGAGGATGAGGTTGAGAGATGGCACTAAATTTTGGAACTCGAGTATCTGTGTTGCACATAATTCATAGCTCTCCCAGAAAACAGTTTTAATTTAATAAATCAGTTTAAATAAAGGCATTATACATGTCTTATATCTTTGGGGAAATTTATTCATGCTTTTGTTAACTGTTGTAGAAACTTTATCAGGGGTTGAAAGAAGCAGTCTGCCACTCTGAGAATTCAATTCCTGTTTTATTCCAGGTTACATTCAGTTCCTCAAAACCCAAGTAAGCCTTCATTCTACCCGATTGGTCTGCTTGGGACTTGCTGGAAATCCTATCAGTGTTTGTGTTAACTAACCAAAGATTGTTGAAGTGCCCCATGCTC
The DNA here is from genome assembly GCF_052110815.1 of Crocodylus siamensis. Lineage (NCBI taxonomy): Eukaryota > Metazoa > Chordata > Crocodylia > Crocodylidae > Crocodylus > Crocodylus siamensis. The sequence continues at coordinate 58,810,033 of NC_143395.1, forward strand.
CCAACCTCTTTCCCTTTTTTGCCTTTCCTAAAAATGCATCTGCAGATCTTTCTGTCCTGAAATAAAACTGTTTGTAGATTTATCATCTATTTCTCGAGAGGATTTATCCCAAATCCTTATTTTTCTACTTTTTCCCCCCTCTCCAACAGCTTTCTTCAAACATCAGGATTTCGGCTATAATGATTCCCGTGAGAGCAGTTGTGATTTTGTAAAGTGTAGAAATGTCCCACAAAAATCGGTGATTGACTGGGCATCTCTACGAGAAAATAAAGCTAGATATGAAGCCATGAAGTGGGCAGGTTAGTATTGCAGGTTTTGAAAGAGCATGTGATCCTGGGCTTGAAAATATGGTCTTAGATATCTTGCACTTAACAAATCTGTTACAGGTGGAAACGGTTTTAGCTTATGATGTATTGACAGGGCTGCATATTCTTCACTGTCTTCATATCTTGTGGGACATGGAGTGTCTTCTTCCCACTGCCACTCACAGGCATGTTCCAAACTTGGAAATATACTGGTAAAGATCTATTTGTGCATGCTCTTGGTGGTGGTGGCCATCTTTAAGGGCCTAAGTGAGGTTGGAAGAAGGCCCAATTATACTATTAGACTGGTGTCGACTTAGCAACTGTTCAGGATAGTGTTTAAATGATTACATAAATTTATTAGGTTAAGTAAGAAAGGCATAACAATCCAGCTTTCTAGAAAGTCTTAGATGAAAGTTTTTAATTCCTAGCAAAGTATTAATAAATAATCAAAATTGCATAGGAAGCATATACCTCAAGGATGTAGACTTAGGTGTTTTGTTAGTAGTGAATTACGTCCCCTGTGTATTGCTGTATTGTGAATATAATCTCATGCTACATTTAGTTAAAAAGTTAGAAACTTTAGGGGCGAGTAAAAAGGGTAGCTCTGTTACTGAGTCTGTGAAGGAAAGGAAACAAGAAAGTGATGAGGAGGCACTCCAGGCCAGCCAAAGAAAGAATAAGAAGTCCTCCTCAAATCAGGAAATACAAATTCTGGCCAGTTTGCACCTTCCAGGATTACTGAAGAATAACTAGTTGCCAGGAATATGATGAAACTTGAAACAAGTCATCTTGAAGATCTGTTAGAGAGAACAGTGTGTATGGGCTACATCAGGGTAACATCATAACATGGGCTACATCAGGGTTGTCTGACTTGTGGCCCTTGAACTGTGCACAGCCTGTCTGGAATTAACTTGTGACCTGTGAGCTCCCACTCAGCTGTTCTCCCAGCTACTCTTTCTGCTGCTGCTAGGGTCCTTGGGCTCCCTCTCCTTTTTCTGGCTTCTGTTTCCTGCCCCTGGGGATAGAGAGCTGCTTTCATGATCCCGTCTTCCTTATGGTGGTCCTCTGCTAGCTGAGAAAATGGGTAAGAGGCAGCTTGAGAAGCACTAGGGTAAGCATACATCTTGGAGGTGATAAATCCTTTGTCATATATGCTACAGGCAACTTCTGTGTGTGGTGTGCAAGCCCTGGTCTGTCAAGGGAAGTGCCAGAATGCAGGCAGTGGGAACAGGATATTGCTGAGAGAGGAGGTGTCACTCCTAGAGCCAGGTTTATTATGTAGGTGTTATTGCCAAGAGCCAGGCCTAATCCTGAAGATACTAGTGAATTCTGGATTTTCACTCACTATAAAACTACAGCAATTGCAAGGCCAGGGAAGGAGTGACACCTCTCACAGCAGCATCCTGCCTCTATTCTACTGTGTGGAGAGGGCACAGAGCTTAATTTACAGCACATCTGCCAAAAAGGTTGGCCACTACTGATGTATCTTGTGCTTTAAGTATACACAACCAAGCTGGATTGTAGACCTGCCTTGTGTCTTTGTCAATGGTTAACCAATCAAGTCATGAGTATCTTTGTTGTTATTTTTCTGTGTTTGTGTGTGGGAATAGCTAGGCAGTGGCGGGGTATGCCACCACCATGGTATAGACATGCTCTAAGTCAGTGGTTCTCAACCCCCACAGGGATGCCAGAGCATGGGTGCTGCAGCCAAGGTGGTAGCCATGTGAGAAGTCGATGTACATCAGAAAGAGTTGTGGAATGCATATGTTCTCTTGCTTCACTGGTTCTTTGATAACTCTGAAACAGGAAGAAGAGTTGACTAATGCTGCAGCCCCTACTGGTCTGCACCTTCCATCCCCACCTCTCCCCTCCCCAATGTTCCTCAAGGAAACAGGCAGATGCTACAGTTCCACCTGCCCCATGTATCTGTTTCTCAGCCCCCTAAAAGGAAGATGCAATAGGATTTGATGTGCAATCCCAACAGTTGCACCTCTTGTCATGCAACATGTAGGTTGAGGGACTAAGCATACTATTGAGCAACAGAACCATGTTGCAAATCAGATTGAGCCCAGAATCATGATCCCAGATTTCCTCTGCACTTACAGTCTTCACTCCTGTTGCTGGGAGCCCCATCAGCTGACGGATCTCCTAGCTGCTGGAGCTCTGATTGTTGCTGAGATGCCCAGCCATGGAGGCATGTGGTGCACCTACTGCTGGGAGCTCCAAATCCTGCTGGGGCACACCATGTGCTTCTGTAGCTAGAAGCCGTGTCTGTGATAGAACTCCCAACTCTGGAAGGGGCACCCTGTGGTCCTGCACCTGAGAGCTCTGTCAGCTGATAAGGTTTCCCAGCTGTTCCCCCAGCTAGGATCTCTGCTCAGCTGACCAGTGCTCCCAGCCTTTTCAGTCTGGGAGCACTGGCCATACCACACGTTCAGTTAAAAGTGTGATCAGAACCAGTGACAAAGTTAATACATGCATTTTGTATAACTTTGATGCTTATGCCTGGTTTTACCATGCCATTAATTGAATGAATGTGTGTCCAGGTCACTAAGATGTGATTAACAAGTTAATCTAGTATTAAGTATAATGTGTCAGTAGCCAAAGAGGCACTACAGGGCCAGACTAGGAAGGGCTGCAGCACAAGTTGGCTCTCCCACCTTCTTTAGGGTCATCAGAGAATTCTAATGAGGCAAGAGAGCACTTGCATGCCACAGCCCTTCCTGGTCTGGCTGTACAGCAGACGTCTGGGGGTCTTATACTAGCTGGCAGTAGCAGGTCACTGGCAGTTGAGAACCACTGAGGTAAAGTAAGACAGCACCCTTAATCATTCTCAACTGGGGCTGCTACTAAATTTAATAAAGTTGGGGTGCTCTGACTCTAAAAAGGTTGGGAACCACTGTTCTGAGTGGTCACTTGTGCTTTTTATGTATTCAACTAAAGCTGCTTGTTTATTGTAAAGTGTTATGTGAGCTGTTAGAATATTTTTAAAGACTCATAATTGAGAGGTAATTTTTTATACAGAATTTGATTTTTTTTTTCCCTTAATTTTATTCTGTTTCTATATTCCCAGCAAGGCTTCTACTTCTAATTTGTTTTGTAGTGTGAAGTACGTGAGGATTCATGTATTGAATCATTTTGAGCTTTTTAACCTTAAATTTTGATTATAATATTTTTAGGCTTTTATCTGCAAGAATTTCTGTTTAAACTAGTATGCTATAGAACAATGGGAACCACCTTTTCAGCAAATTAGCTCTATGCCCTCCTTGCATGCCACTCTGATATCCTTCCTCTGCCCAATCTACTGCTGTGCTTTATCCTCCCAATTCCCCCTCCTTTGTTTTTGGCTTCCTGCCTGTTGGCTCCTGTGCTGTCTGTCCCTTCCCTGATGACAGGTGCCACACGTGTGCTGTGGGTTGGCCATCCCTGTTTTAGAAGATGCATATAGTATAATCTTCAAAAACTATTTTTTTTATAGCAGCCTGTCTTTTTCCTAATTCTTGTTTTAAGATTTACCTCCAGTTGAGAAAAACTTCTACAAAGAATCACCAAAGGTTGCTTCCATGTCACGAGAAGAAGTAGAGAATTGGCGGTAAGATTTTTTGGTGTGAAAGTATATATTTGCTCATGTATTGGAATTGTAAACTTTCATGTAGATAGGTCTTAGTATGACAGTTTCTGAATATTTTAAAGTGTTGTTTCTGGCAACAGTTCTGCAGATCTTTATTTCAGGTTGAATATTAGTTGATAGACATTACTATTTTGTGGATTTGTCAAGAGCAAATCATGGTTTATCCACCAGACTTCTTATATGGTAGGTGAGAACAGCAGATGTGATGCATCTCCTCAGTTTACATCTTCACTGACTGCCTGTCTTGCATGCAAATCAGCCCAGGCTCCGGCTTTTTTACTATTCATTCCATCCAAGAGCAATACACACCAACTGCAGATGCTGCCTCAGTCTGATGAAGGGTATTTAAACCCAAAAGCTTGCTGAGAACAGTTTTTTTTCAACTATTTGAGTTAGTCTAATAAAAGATAACAGATTTACCCAAAGAAACTTGTCTATCTGTTTCCAAATCTCACTGCTTTTTCTGTCCCATCTTACTTGTATATGTGTATTTGCTGCTGTAATATGTTTGACATAATTGTATAATTCTGGCACTTTTTTAAGTATAGCCTGAAGGAAGGAGGGAGATTTGACAGCACCCAGTTAGAGCTGAAATATTGGCTGAATCGTGTATTTTGCATAGGAGTAGGAAAACAGTGAAAGCAAACAACTGATAACTATTCCCATTTTTAAAAGGCCCTTGTATCTTAATATTTGAGGTTACTATAGGTTCTAAAGGTTTTTAAAACTTATTTAGTTATTTTTAGACTTTTCTCCTTGTTAACCTAGACAGGGGTGTTGAATTCGCCTTTTACCCCAAGCTGGATCCAAACTATGGGTCTTCTTTTCGGTCAGATCTATAGGGTAAGCAATAGAGACTGTGGTGGCAGTGATGGGACAAGCAGCAGCCAGGGATGGCCAGAAGCTACTGTAGAGGCAGTGGTGACAACATAGCCGTCAACCAAGGGGCAAGCAAGGCTGTGGCAGATCAGCTATCACTCATCTCCTGCCTCCAACAGCCATTTCCATTGGGACCCTGGATTCTGTGGCCAGCACTGCCTCTAAATTCCTTAACTCACCAGCAGCCCTGAGAACTGGATGTAGTGGCTCTACATTCTCTATGCTTGACACCTCTAACCCAGAGTATGGACAGATTTAATCTTTTAATGTACCAAGCACTCCATACAGTAAGGGGATAGATACTACCAGATGATAAAATGTTTTAAATTGGTCTACTCTGTCTCAAAATTACCCCAGGAAAAGAGGACAACTTTTGAAGTGTTTCCAGTTATATTTACATGCTTGAGCAGAGTTTAATAGGGAGGGTCTGTCTGCCAACAGTGCTTGATTTCCTTTCCCCTTCCCACTACTCCTGAGGAGCTGCACTCAGACCTCCACTGGTTCAAGGACACAGGACTGTATTTAGCATGTAACATTGTCTATTTAGACAGGCCTGACAGCGTGCCAGGCCCTCCATTTGCTAATCCCGCTTCCAGTCTGGGATCTGTCTCAGCTTCTCAGGTGCAAAACAGTCTTGAGGATCCTTAGTGTGTCACCATTGGCTTTCATCCACAATATGTAAACCAGCATCCTTGGTCACTTCTGTGTGGTCCACAAACTGAAAGCAGATATGGGTTATTGGCCTCCTTGCCATCTGAGCAGAATACCCAGTGTTTGCTGCAAAAGAGTCATACATGGCCTGGTTCTGGTGAATGGATAACTTCTGAATAGCTACTTGGCAACCAGCATCAGTGCTTCACCAAGATCAAGTTACTTAAGGAGCTGTATAAGAGAGCCTATGATGCTAATTGTGTCTTGGTTGCCTGGAGTGTGATTTGCCACTGTTAAAACAAGTTGTTCTGGACACTGTCCAGTGATGATTTTGCCTTAAAGCCCTACTCTATTGTTTACTCTGGCAGTCAGTCCAGGGCCATCTGATAACTCCAGCAAAACCAAGCATGAGGAGCCTCTATTTTTTGTCCTGCCCACAGCTGAGAAGACCTACAAGGGTCAGGATAAGTTTCAGGAGTTCCTTCTCCCATTCAGAACTAATCAGCAGGAGGTGTATCAGCCACTGGAGCGTGACAGTTCAGATCCCACTGACATGAAGCATCTGGGGCCATCCTGACAGAACATCCTCTTGACTTCCCAGCTGAGGCTCCCTTTCCTGTTGGCTCCATCTTCCTCTCCTCCCTCCCTCCTCCCCCACTCCCCAGTCATGGTAAATGGGCAGCCAGGAGGGAGTGCCAAGATGGCTGCCCACTCAACCATGTGGTGAGTTGCCACATTCCAATATGGTGATAGAATTCATGGTCATCTTCTTCCCCCATCCTCTCCTCACACCCATTGCCCTAGTAATTTGGCAGCCTGCAAGTGGCCTATTGAAGGGTTGGATAAAAGGCACAGGTTACCTCATGTGCCCGCTTGCGGGTGTATGTTTTTTGCAGTATGGGGAGCCAGGGCTGCCTCTTGAGTTGGGAGTGGTGAGGCAGCATAGGTGTCAAGTGGACAGCAAGTTAACATGACAGGATGCTCCCATACTACTTTATCCTTGGTCAGGCAATGAGCGAGCCTTGGAAGGGTTGGGTAACAGTTCAAAAAACACTTTCTTTTGGTTTCTGTTAAGAGCAGACATGTTTTGACTGTATAATAAAAGGTTCATTTTGTTCACAAGTAATCACTTAACATGTCCCATAACTTGTTCAGTCCTTAACAGAGTGCTCTCCTTTCACTTCACAGCCTCGTATCAATAAAAGTTTGCCATGACATCTGAGAGTTATGTTCCAGGAACTTAGCTTTTGATGCTCAGTATTAGCCTGCAAGCCCCCAGACCTCTAGAAAGGTATTCCTTGGCCTTGCAAATAAACATCCAGAGCAGATGGCACTCTCTGGTATCTGGATATTCCCCTTGTGCCCTCTATGTTTTGAGGCATCCAAAGGTGCATTTCATGGTCATCTGGCAGCTGCTCAGTTGGTAGCTGAGCAGTTCCTTTCTGGTGTTCAAGGCTTTCAGATGGCAAATCTCTGTGGCCAAGAGTGTTCTTTTGCTGGTGACTTCATGCTGGAGCAACACTGGCCCATCTCTCTGAAGGTGTCCTGGCTTATCCTGAAGTCTTGCTGCTACTACTTTGTCATTCCAAACCCCTATGATTATGTGCTCCCACCAGTTGTTATTAGTCTCCCTGGCCCAGAAATAGCACAGGGTTTACAAGTGGTTCTAGAGGAAGCTGTCCTCTCCAGTGTCTTGGCTTCATCCTTTGACATGGTAATTTGGTGAAGATCAAATAAAGTATCTAAAAGAAATGCCTTTCAGGTGACTTGGTCGTGCTACTGTGTGTTGCCATGTTGGTGCCCAGCAGCTAGGAGATGAGCAAAATGGAGAGCATTTCCCTGTAGGGGATGACTCTCAGGCAGGAGAGGAAAGACAACCTCACAGTGCTATTGGGAAGGGACTGCAGGGTGAGGAAATAGTGGGCTTCCCTTCCCAGCACCTCTAGGTGACAGCATTACTTGTATAACTGACAAACCCTCATGAGGGGTGACTAACCAAGCCTGTGGTAGGGAGCATTCTGTGGAAGCTGTAGAGGGTCAGATGGCAAGTAGGCTTTCTTCTCTCCCATTTGGCCATCCCCAGGAGCCTCCATACATCAGTGATTCTCAGCCTTTTAAGAGTTGGGGTGCCCCTCCATAACTTTGGAACTTCACAGTATCCCTAGTTGAGAACACCATTGTTATACTACTGCTTTCCTCAGTGGTCTTAGCGAAAGTGCTGCCATGCATTCTTGGCAGTGTTACATGGTTGTATTTGACTTTTCTGATTTAAAGTAGACAGGAACAGAAATGTAACTGAGTTCTGTCATGCACAAAACTCCCCTGTGCCCCAGGGGTTAGAGGAGGAAGTGGAGGGGAGAAGGATAGGTTTTACTTGTCATGGTTGTACCTGCACCCAGATGCTTCAGCCAGGTGGTGCACAGGGCTGCTCCAGCCCAATCTGATCCTTTTGGACAGCCAGGGTAAAGGGCTGTGGCCAGAGTGCGCTGTTGCAGCAGTGGTTCCTGGTCCAACCCTATGTGCTCTTCCCAGAAACAGGCACAGGACAGTCCCACCTACTTGATGCATATTTGCTTCCAGGAGGAATGCGTGGGATCAGACTGGGAAGGGCTGCAGGAGGAGCATGAGCTCCAACTGCAACTGCTTCCTGGTCTGCTTCTGCAGGAGGTGCACAGGGCATTTCAACCTGGTGGCGGCAGCAGCCCCCACATTATAGAACCCCTTGAAGGGGCTTGTGGCACCTCATTTGTGACTCACTATCATAGTTTGAGACTGAGATGCTGGGATCTCTGCTTTCTGGCCCCTAGCTGCAGATTTCTGCTACAGCATGGCCTTCCAGCATCTTTTGAAGCCCTTCAGCTGGGAGGGGCCTGTACCTTTATCTGTGCAATGCTGCAGCACTTTAAATTGGAGTGGTATGTGAAGCTGTTTTCATGAATGTTTGTCCACATCTTTAATAGCAAGCTCTTAAATCTCAAGCTTTTGTTCTGTCCTAAGTTTGTAAACTTTTAAAATTGTTTTTCATGGATTTTCTAAGGACCTATTCTGGTGAAAGCCTTTTTAGGGATATTTTCACCATTAGAGCTACTCTTCTGTGACTATCACATTTACAGTACAATAAGAAAGCAGCACAGTGAGGTTTGTTTAGTAGTTTGTCTGTACCTCTCCTCACACAAAAATCCCATATTCACTTCTGGGTCACGCTTTCATTCAGTTGCTAGAACATACAGTAAATGTTCCTGTTTGGTCTTCTAGTTTTCTGGTTGTAAAACTACATAATTTTTTTTTTCTAAAAAAATTATTCTGTGCAGAAAAGAGAATAATGATATCACTTGTGATGACTTGAAAGGAGGTGAAAAGCGTTACATCCCCAATCCTGCGTGTAAATTTGAAGATGCTTTTAAGCATTATCCTGAAGTTATGGCTAACATCAGGAAAGTTGGCTTTCAAAAGCCTACTCCAATTCAGGTACTGTGGTGTTTAAATTCTGGTTAATGTTGTCATAACTTCTAAGAAAATGTATTTTTGATGTCAGACTTTTTTTTTTTTCAGTCGCAAGCTTGGCCAATCATACTTCAAGGAATTGATCTCATTGGTATAGCACAGACAGGGACAGGGAAGACATTAGCCTATTTAATGCCTGGATTTGTTCATTTGGATTCACAACCAATGTAAGGACCTGTTTAATTTATATTTATTTATATTATAGCTAGGCTATCTGCTTTATTGTAAAATGGCATTAAAATTCAACCTGAGGAAGTTCATAACCAGTAAGCATCATACTGTATCTACTCATACTACTGATGAGATGCACACTTTGTTTTCAGAACGTGGATGGAGAAGAAAAGACTTACCTTGCTCTTGCCAGCAGTGAAAACACCAGCAGCTGTAGTAGCAAAGAGCAACTACCTATAGCTACTCCGTTAAACCCCTAGCAGCTGACTGACTGGACAGTTCCTTCCTCTGCAGCATCAGGATTTGCCTCAGAAGCACCTTGAGAATGTCACTTCAACTTGTGCAGAAATGCACACTTATTTTCTTTTCTCCTCCCCTTTGCCTCTACCATTTAACTTTGTTAAAGGGATACCCTCAAGCTGCTGCTTGGGCAATCTCTTGTGCTGTGAACAATATTGCTGAGTCAGTATGATCTTAGCAGCATTCCCTTGTTTAACAAATGCATCCCGCATGCATTTCAGCAGCTGGTTTTGTTTTTTTGTTTTTAAAAGGTGCATATAGTATGTGAGAAAATACAATACGAAACATATTGGTTTAAGACATTTAGTTGTTTTATCTAAGAAACTCTAAGATGATAATTGTTTCGTATCTTACATGACTAGTTTTCTGGGCATCTAAAGTTTCTTTCTGAATTGTATTGATTGTTATTTGCAGTCCCAGACATCAGCGTGATGGACCAGGTATGTTGGTTCTCATTCCTACTCGAGAGCTGGCTCTTCAAGTAGAGGCAGAATGTTCGAAGTATACATACAAAGGAATTAAGAGGTAATCATTATCCTTCCCAGTTTTTCAGTAGTTGAACCATAAGATACAGACAAAATACATTATCTTAATATAGCAGGCAAGTCAACATGCATCAAACTTTGAGGTTTGGGGAAAGTGTATTTGAGTCTATCACATTCCTTATATTCCACTTGTCTCTTCTTTCTGGGTTTCTTTTCAGTGTTTTCTCAGTAGTTGGGTTTCCTCTGAGATGAATCTCTTCCTTCTGTGTTTTCTGATGTCAGAGTTTTGTGCATGTGTATTTTCTGTTTTTCTTTCAGGATGAAGTTTATCACAATAGCATATGTCCTTGTCTCCCTCCCCCCAGCCCTTCCTCTCTTATCTAGTCTTACTTCATCTTGCTGCTTTAATTGATTCAAGCTTCCCTATCTTTCCCCTCAGAGTTGAAACTTCTAGGAATTACATATTCATGATATTCTCTTGTAAATAAGGTATTGAACATTCTTCCCAACAGTAACTTTGTTGCATTTATTGTTTACCTCAGAAGGTTATCTTGCATGTTGAAACTAATGAGGGATCTGCTATCCAGAGAATTCCAGTTCTCTGTTACAGTGCCTTTTCAGTGATAAGCTTTTTAAATGTTAAATGTTTCCACTTTGTGATAATGGGGAATTTGGGGGTAGACAGCTTGTTCTGGCTGTGTGCTGGAATGACCCATCCCAGGTACAGAGGCGGGCAGACAGGCAGATGCTAGGACCTGCCCACAGTTAACACTCATCTATGTAGTGTCATAAGGATTCACCCCCACCAGCAAGGCCCCATGCCCATCCGGGGCTGGATCCAGGGGTCTGATGGGCTGGACCTGGGCTATAAGCAGTAGGCTACTAATCCCTGGTGTAATTTGCTACATCAGGTGATCATGTCAATTTAGAGTCAGCCTTAGTATCCTTATTCTGCGCTCTTATGTTGTTAGGTTGATGTTCCCTCAACTTCCTTTCCATGTCCTACCCCTCCCCCTTAAATCATACATCTCTCTTCTCTGTGTCTGTGGGTCAAGTTTAATAACATAGTTGTCAACTCAGCTCATATTTACACTGTTTAAATTTCATGTCCAGGTTAGGATTTCTAAAAAAAAATGTTGAGAAATAGATTTGATATATTTGAAATAATTGTATTCGATGCATCCCTTGCCTATTCTAAAGTCTTTCCTCTGGAGAGCAGGGTAAAACAAAAAGGATAACTTATAAATGGTAGGTAACATGGGGATACTTACTTTCATCTTAAAAAGAGGGATTTTAATTGAACCAAACTAATCAGCTTCTGTAAAATTTTGCTTTTTAGTATTTGCATATATGGCGGTGGGGACCGAAAAGGACAGATAAACATGGTTACAAAAGGTGTGGATATTGTTATTGCTACTCCTGGTAGACTGAATGACCTTCAAAAGAACAACTTCATAAATCTGAAGAGCATAACATATTTGGCAAGTAGTCAGCATGAAAAAGTAATACACCAAAGGGGGTATGGGTAAATTAAACACTGATGTTTCTTTTTAAAGTTTCATTTATTCTAATTAAACTGAGATTATAGATACAATCTTTGAGTTTTGTTTGGTACTGCTATTTTTACTATATCCATTGTGGACCTTGAAATAATTTCAGGGAACATTAGATTCCTGGTACAAATAGTCTTTCTAAAATTGTAAATAATTTGTGGTGATCTTTTTAAATGTCACTTCATAACAAATTTTTAAAAATCTCTATTGTCATACTAAAATTATTGTACTGTGAATGCTTCCAGTCTCTGCCAGTCCTAAGAAAAAATGGAGACAACAGTGACTTTAGGACGTCAAAAGGTTGACATTTATTATTCAATATTCTTGCACAGCTACCACATACTACATACAACAGCTATTTTGTTCCTTCACATTTTGAAATTATTTTTGATTTCTTATTTAACCTTCAGGACACAAGCTAATTGCCAAGTATAATAATTTGGACTGGTCCTTTTTACAAGATTCAGCTTGGGTACCTTACCAAGTAAATTAGGGCTGTTAAGAAAATAACTGGCAATAGGTGAGGCTTGTTGCATTACTTTACTAGCAAGCTAGAACTTGCTAGTAAGGTAATGTGGCATGCCTCACCTATTGCCAGTTCCTTTCTCCATGCTCAGCTTGGAAATAGTGGTGGGCAGCCAGGTACATAGCTGGGGAAAACTAATAATCAGTAAAGATGTTTGCAGTCCCCATCAAGGTTTTAGCCAAATGCAAAATGGGAATGATAGTGGAAGACTAGAGAGTAACTTAACTTTCTCAGAGTAGAAATGAAGGTGGGAGGGAGGAGGAATGTTTTGGTTTTTTTTCAAGTTCTGTAGCCAAAGAAAAAATTATTGATGTTTCAACAGTGATACACAATGGTCAATTTTATAGACATTTGCAGTTTTTCAAAACAAACAACGTGGTGGTGCATATAAAAAGAGAATGATACAAGTTATAAATCTTTTAACATGATGTAATCACAATTAAAAAGCCTGTACTGTATCCATGGGACATTTGACTGTCCCGTGGATACAGTCTTTCCACTACTCATTATACCTTTGACCTTCTTGAAGGCAGCACTCAGTTCTGCCCTCTCCAGAATAAATCAATATGCCCTTACCTGGATTATTGCATTCAGTTTTGAACATCTTGAAATTGGAGGATCAGGTAGTTGGAGACATTGGAGAACCTAAAGAGAAGTAAGAAAAGTAAAATTGATTGAAAAGGCAAACTTGAGTTTTCGTATTTACCCCTCCCAGAAAACAAGAACTATGGAACATGGTAAAATTAAAAGAACATTAATGCAAAGCCAACAAAAGGAATTAATATATTGTAGAACTGGCCTCTGAAATTCATACCAGAATACATAACAGAGACATAAGATAACATAAGATTTTAAATTCAGAAAAACAATGGATGTATTACTAACAAGACTGTTGAGGTGGTGCAGGTATTTGTAGTTTAGAAAGTAGTATTAACATTTAAGTTTCTGCCTACCTTTCAGAAGGTGGTTGTCAGTTTATTTCCTAAAAACAAATGGTGAGCTAGCCATCTTTAAATGCCTTTTGCAAGCATTTATTCCCTAAAACAATTACCAAGGGCAGGATACAAAACTGGGGCAAACTTCTGGGCTGACCTAGTATGACTGCTCATATGCTGCCTTTCCCTTCCCATCCAACTATATGAAAAGCCAATTTTTTTAACTTGGGAAATACTTTCTGCCTTGTCAGAAAAAAGATATTGTAAAAAGAGCTGGCTGCTTTTTCCCATCTACAAAGTATTCCAACCTTGAAAACCCATCAGAACATAAATAGCTTAATAAAAGCATCCTTAAATACAGGCAGTAACAGGTTAATTGCATCTTAAGTGTAGCATCTGCTAGGGTCTGAGACAGATGGGGCTGGTATAACTAAGGGGGTTACCAGAAAATCTCTGAACCTTAGGCATAAGGGAATAGAGGCTTCAGACTTTTTTAGAATCTCACACTTAAAAGTTAAAGGAGAAAAGTGTGGTGGAACTAAATGTCCTTATTCTTAATTTGCACAGGAAGTGGGAATAAGTGATTCTGAAAATGACTTTAAGAATAAAACTACCTCTTAATGGGAGCCTTATATGTAGTGTCTTGCTAAATGCTTTTAACTAAGGAATTGTAGATGCTAATCTTGTTCCATGTAGGTTTTGGATGAGGCTGATAGGATGCTAGATATGGGATTTGAACCTCAAATAATGAAGATCTTAATAGACATACGACCTGACAGACAAACAGTCATGACCAGGTATGTGATTTTTTTTTTTTTTTCTCAACAGCTTAGAATTTGGGGTGGTGTGCAAGTATATATTATTTATAGGGATAAACAAAGTAATATAATATTAGTAGTTTAATAGAAGGCTTTTACTAATCAAATCAGAGATTCAAAGGGTTAGAAGGGACTTAAAGGGTTCTCTAATCCAGCCTCTTGCTGAGATGTAGGCTTTACGGTTCTTAAGTCATCCATTTGGTTTTTGAAATCCAGAGGTTAACAAAGTAACCTGTTTTTAGCAGCATTTGGCTGAGCTGCCAATTGGGCAGCAGCTCTGACAAGGCTGAGCCTTGGGAGCTGGAATGAAAGGGTGAGTGATGTATGGGTCCAGGAACATTCAGCCATGGTGGACTCATGTTGTGGCGGGGAAGACTGGAAAAAAATTCTTTTCTGCTTTCCCAGACTAAGGTGTTTATCTTATTTAAAGTTGTGTAGTATGCAAGCGAATGCTGTAATTGGGTAAATCTTTTGTCAAGGTGTGTCCTTTCCTAGCATATATAGGGGGAAAAATTAACTCAAGTAGGGTAGGCTGTCAATTTCTAAATTAGTATTTGAGCTGCTGTTACTTCTTTTTGAGAAGAATTAAGTAATGGTCTAAGTAATTTTATCAGTTCTTTGATTTTTGAGTTACTGGTCATATTTTAAACTCATCTTGGACTTGTATGTCTTAGAGAGAGAGATGTCTCCTGTCTTAAAAGACAACTAAGGTTAAGTATTTATATTATATCCAATTTGTAACCTAGCTGTGGGTAGTTGACCATAAAGTGACACTGACATGCCGCAGGAACTTTGTGAAGTTTCAGGGAGCACTAATCGTCTGATATTATGGCCAGTCTCCCTAAGTGGAATAGTACAATGTTTCACTCGTCATTCCTCCCACATAGTGTCTGAGGGCCCCTGGAAGAGTGTTTTTGCGATTAGTCCATCAGCATACGGATATTCAGCCCTAAATCACTTCAGAATTACTCCATTCCATGTAGCAGCCTTCTTGGGGTCTAGTTTTCTATGGCTCGATAAACTTTGCTGAAATGCTAACCCAGTGAGATTGAGGTGTTGCTTGTAGGTTGAAGTAAATGCTCAAAGTCAATGGTAGAGTGGCTAGCTTCAGCATTAGCTTCTGGGGGCAAGTAGCATGCAAGAAAATATGGTCATTGTTGAGGACAGTGTGTATATTCTGAATGTAAATAAAATTTACATTGTTTGTGCCCAAAAGCTTGGAATTAAAGAATTTTTTTTGGTCTAATAAAAGATATCATCTCTACTACGAGTCCTGATTGCCTTTTCCTCTAGACCAATGTGGCTACAACCTGGATACCTGACACATGGAATATATCAAATTTTAGCCAATTTTTAAAAAATGAAATCTTCATATTTTCCCAAGCAAGAAGCAGCTGAACCTGAGACCTGAGATCCTCCTCCTGCCTTTGTTTCAAGGTAATTTGCATCATCACAGATCCTCACAGGAAGTTAGAAGCTCCATACCAGGTATAAACTGACTGCCAGAGGAGTTTTCCATCTGTTGACTCCTCTGTGAAATCCTCTGAAATATGAACTTTCATTTCTACCCAGGAGAACTTTTACAGTCTTCTCCAATGTGCCTGAAAGCTTGCAATTAAAATTTTACTTCCCCAAAAATCTTGTTGGTCTAATAAAAGATATCATCTCTACTACGAGTCCTGATTTGCCTTTTCCTCTAGACCAATACAGCTACAACCTGGATACCTGACTGAATGTAAATAGTCATTTATCCTATTTTCTCACATACTACATGCCAAATAAGATGCACCTTGGTTTTGGCATGATTTTTCAAGAGTTATGGATCCATAGACCAGGAACAAAACCTTATCTTTATCTCACAGACCCTCCCTTCCCTGCTCAGGCAAAAGCCACAATTAACCTTTTCACAGCTGAATTGACTGAGCAGACAAGATCTGCTGACAAAAACTGAAACTGTAGCTGCTGCTGAAGATAGGACTCCATGGGTGGATCTAGGGTTTTGAAAAAAGCAAAAAACATTCTGTAGGGCTGTGAAATAAGAGACGACAAAAGTAGCTAACAGCAAAAATGCTGAAGAAAGAATAGCTTGATTACTGCTGCTTACAAACGAGGAAGAATCGGTCAGGAATGTAGTAGTGGATGACATCTTGGGCAGCAGCAACCACAAAAGATGGAGTTCAGGATCATGAGGGAAGGAAGGAAGGAAAGCAGCAGAGTATGGACCCTGGAATTCAGAAGTATAGGCTTTGATTCACTCAAGGAACTGGTGGGCAGGATCCCTTGGGAGGCCAGTCTGGGGGGCGAAGGAGTCCAGGAGGCCTAGGTGTACTTTAAAGAAACCTTACTGAGGGTTCAGGAACAAAACATTCTGATGTGTAGGAAGGCTAGAAAGTATGGCAGAAGACCAATTTGGCTTAGCAAGGAACTCTTCAGTGAGCTAAAACACAAAAAGGAAGCTTATAAGAAGGCGGAACTTGGACAAAAAAACTAAAGAGGAGTATAAAAGTTGTTTGTGCATGCAGGGATGAAATCAAGAAGGCCAAAGAACACTTGGAGTTGCAGCTGTCAAGGGATGTGAAGGGAGTTGACTGATGTGATTGCAGAGACATTGGCCATCATCTTTGAAAACTCATGGCAATCGGGAGAAGTTCCAGATGATTGAAAAAGGGCAAATTTAGTGCCCATCTTTAAGAAGGGGAAGAAGTAGGATCCAGACTGGTCAAGCCTTACCTCAGTCCCTGGAAAAATCATAGAGCAGGTCCTCAGAGAATCCATTTCTAAGCACGTGGAAGAGAAGGTGATTATATACAGTCAGCATGAATTCACCAAGGGCAAGTCTTGCTTGACCAACCCAGTTGCCTTCTATGACGAGATGACTGGCTCTATGGATGCAGGTAAAGCAGTGGATGTGATATACCTTGATTTTAGCAAGGCTTTTAATACGGTCTCCCACAACCTTCTTGCAAGCAAGCTAAGAAAGTACGAGTTGGATGAATGGTCTGTAAGGTGGATAGAAAACTGGCTTGATCATTGGGTTCAAATGATAGTAGTCATTGGGTCAATGTCTAATTGGCAGCTGGTATCAAGTGGAGTGCCCCAGGGGTTGGTCGTGGAGCCAGTTTTGTTCAATATCTTCAATCACCTGGAAGATGGAGGGAGAACACCCCCAGAAAGTTTGCAGATGACATCAAGCTGGGAGTAAGTAGTGGATACGCTGAGGGTAGGACTAGGATTTAGAGAGACCTCAACAAATTGGAGGATTGGACCAAAAAAAATCTCATGAGGTTCAATAAGGGCAAGTGCAAAGTTACATGTACCAGTACAGTCTGGGGACTGACTAGTTAAGCAGCAGCTCTGCAAAAAAGGACCCTGGGG
Source organism: Crocodylus siamensis (assembly GCF_052110815.1). Lineage (NCBI taxonomy): Eukaryota > Metazoa > Chordata > Crocodylia > Crocodylidae > Crocodylus > Crocodylus siamensis. Next base: position 58,827,166 of record NC_143395.1, read on the forward strand.
GTTACAGTGGACACTAAACTGAATACGAGCCAACAGTGTGCCCTTGTTGCCAAGAAGGCTAACAGCATACTGGGCTTCATTAGTAGGAGCATTGTCAACAGATTAAGGGAAGTGTTTCTTCCCCTGTTTGGCACTAGTACTGTGTCCAGTTTTGGGCACCTGCTACAGAAAGGATGTGGACAAATTGGGGAGTCCAGTGGAAGGCAGCAAAAATGGTTTGGGGCTGGGGCATGTCTTGAGAGACTGAGGGAGCTGTACTTATTTCGCCTGGGGAAGAGAAGACTGTGGGGGGGGGAATGGGGGGATTTAATAGCAGCCTTCGACTACCTGAAGGGTGGTTCCAAAGAGGATGGAGCTAAACTGTTCTCAGTGGTGGCAGATGACAAAACAAAGAGTAATGGTTTCAAATTACTGGAAGGGAAGTTTAGATTAGCTATCAAGATAAACTTTCTTATAAGGAGGGTAGTAAAGTACTGGAACAGGTTACCCAGAGAGATTATAGAATCTCCATCCTTGGAGTTTGTAAGATCTAGCTAGACAAATCCTTGGTTGGCATGATCTAGTTGGGGATGGTCTTGCTTTGAGCAGGGGGTTAGACTACATGACATCCTGAGGTCTCTTCCAGCCCTCATTTTCTTTTCTGCTGGAGTATCAAGACCATTAAAAAGGAGAGAGTGTCATTAACACCTGCAGAGTGAAGAGTGATCAGCAGGAATGGGAAAAATAATGAATATGAAGTCAGTTGACTCCCTCAACTCTGCCTGAATAGAAATGTCATGCTGTTGTTTTTTTGGGTAATATGGTTGACTTTAAACTTTGGGTGGAGCAGGAATAAAAGTGGGGTATGTTGCTTGAGCCCCCCCAACTGCTGCTCTGACCCAGTAGACTGTACTCAACCTCTATGTGGCTGCTGGAGGGAAAAGATGAAAAAGAAAAAAAAAGCATTGTGCAGTGTCTCTGTGCCTCTATTCTGGGCAGATAAATCAGTTTCCCTGCTTAAAACATAGACCCCAATTTTGGAAGGCTAAATTTTTGGGGAAAGATGCATGTGAGTAAATACAGTCTTTTGACATGCTGTCTTGCCAGTCATTCTTATTGTTTACCTTCTTTTGATTTCTCCATGAGTTCTCTAACCAAAAGTTCTTCAGATGAATAAAACCTTAAAGTAGGGGTTCCTATATCCGAAAATCATCCTAGAAATCCTTTTAGCGTATGTACAGCCATTCGGGGAGGTTATATTGGGTTCAAAATGGCCATGTAAGTCAGAATGGGAGTGGGGTAAGCATGGGCTTTGAGGAGGGTTGGGAAGATCGGGGGAGGCAAGTGGGGTCCATGGGAGGTCTCGGGGGAATCAGGGAGGTTGGTGGAGTCCGGGAGAGTTTGCGGGGGCTAGCAGGGTCTGCTGGGGGCCTTGGGAGGATTGATGTGGGGTTAATAGGATTGGAGAGGCTTTTGGATCCTGCCAATCCACTTCTGGACATCCCCAGCTCCTCTGACCCACCCCCACCCCTGAAGCTGCTGACCTGCCCCTAATGCTAGAAACCATTCCCAGGGTCAGCCTTACTAGTGTCTGCTGGTCCTAGGAGCCTGATTGAAGTAAATTGGGGTGGAGGGGTGCAAAAATCAGGGGGGCTGGCAGCTCTTAAGGGGGGGGGATTTGGAGGGATAAGAGGTCTCTCTCCCCCAGAGACCAGGGGCTATTTTTCACCCCTTGAACCTCCCACCTCTAAATGAACCAAACCTGCCTTCCCTGATCCCACCCACTCTTCCCCCAACCCCAGCTTACTTCCATTGGCTCCTGGTACCATCGAATGCCAGTAAAACTGGCACCTAGGGCATTTTGCACGTTAAAGGAATATGGTGGGACATTGTCCATCTGAGGTTGGGAGGAGGGGTCAAGGGACTAAAAGTAGCCCAATGTGAAAGCAGGGGTAGGAAATTTGCAACCCCAGAGATGGGGCCGGCAGCTGAGCTTTCCCAGCTACAGGGCTGTGCTGAGAGCTGTATAGATGTTCGGTTACATTCTTGCTGGACCCAATCTAAGTTAGACTGCCTCTGAGATCCAGCTAACTTATGGTAGGTTGGGTATTTTTTTAGACCACTCTCACCTTCCTGAATTTCTGTACGTTTTGTACTTAGATTCACCTAACTAGGGATATAAGTATTAAGTCCTCACCTGGGCAAACTAATTTAGATCGGGTGGCCATTTTTGTTGCAGTTTAACCTCACCAAACGTATGTATCTAGCTCTGGAATTGGAGAGCTTTCAGTAGCTTTCTTATGGAGAGTTTATATATATGTACAGCTATTTGTAATTTGTCACTGTTTTTCAAATTAACGTTGAAACCCAGAATAACTTGTGGGTATAGATAGCTGTTTTTTCTCTTGTCACAGGTCATATTTAGCCACATTTCAGGAGATGCCCACAACTGTCCCCTTTCTCCTCCAAGGCTGAGGACTTTGACAGGGGTGTGCCAGTGTTCCTGCTGGGGCCTAAGCTGGAGGTTCTTGGCTAGAGGGTCTTACCCGTCTGATCAGGGTCAGACTGATCACTATATTGAGGGTCAGGAAGGAATTTCACCCCATGGTTAGATTGGTCTGGACTATGGTACGGGGGTTCTTGCCTTCCTCTGTAGCAGGGGGGCCATGACCCTCTACTTGGAAACATATATTAACAACATTTCACAGAAGTAGGACATTGACTGCCATGGTTCCCCTGCTTTACCTATGTCCTATGGCAAGTTACGGTGTTAGGTGTGTGTTGTGTCAAGGTTGATGGTAGCCTTACGTAGAATTTAGATTATGGTTTGGATAGGGATGATCCTGCCTTAGGCAGGGGGTTGGACTAGATACCCTCTGGAGGTCTCTTCTAGCCCTACTTCTCTGTGATTCTATGAACATTCCATAACATAAGTTTGACCATTAGGAAAGAAAAGGCACTAAAATGCTTATCATGCTTCTGTTGGCATATTACAGAAGTTATGTACACATTCATGACGACCATTGTTGGTGTAAGAGCTGTGCCAATATATTCATAGATTCATAGATTGTAAGGCTGGAAGGGACCTCGGAAGATCATCAGGTTCAGCCCCCCTGCACCAAACAAGAAAGGCAACTGGGGTCAAGTGACCCCAGCAAGGTGACCATCCAGTCTCCTCTTGAAGGTCTTCAGGGTAGGCAATTGCACCACCTCTGGAGGGAGCTTATTACACAGTCTGGACATCCTATCTGTGAAGAAGTTTTTTCTAATGTTGAGCCTGAAATGGTCTTCCAGGATGACCAGGTCTTCCTGGTTTTTCCCAAGGGTGCCCTGGTGAACAGTTGTTCACTGAGTCTTTGACGTATGCCCCTGATGTAGCAGTAAGCTGCTACCAAGTCCCCGCTCAGCCTTCTCTTTTTCAGGCTGAAGAGTCCCAGGTCCTTCAGCCTTTGCTTATATGGCTTGTCATGCAAGTTTCTGATCATACGGGTGGCCCTTCTCTGGACTGTCTCGAGCTTTTCCATGACTTTGTTGAAGTGAGGTGCCCTTTCTTATATATGATAAGAAAGAAAATGATAAAGGAAAGGGATGAGAAAAATGTACTGGAAGAGTGTTTTTCCTCTTCTTCCCACCAGTGCTACTTGGCCAGATGGTGTTCGTCGCCTTGCAAAATCCTATTTGAAAGATCCCATGATTGTATATGTTGGAACTCTTGATTTGACGGTAGGTTATTTTTACATAGTAATTCTTAATACCAAATTATTCTTCATTTCATAAAACTTATTGTTCAAAAATACCTAGATAATACTTTAAATATATAACTTTATCTGGACTTTTACAAAATGCCCAGGGTCTAGGTAGAAAATAGTGGAATTTTTCACTGAGGAATAGCTCTCCTGTAAAGCTCAGAATATATTTTATGACCTGTAAACAGTGAAGGATTTTGAATGAACACTGCATATCAGCTTTCTTAGGACAATACCCTTGAACCTGCAATGGGCAGCCTGCCCTTGCCCCATGCACGTGCCCTACATGCCCTCCCTGGGGCTGCATGCAGCAGGAGGAGCCAGCCTTCCCCCCCACCCCCGGCTACCTGAAGCTCTGTCCTGTGCCCCACCTCACCCCAGCTGGGCAATGCCTGCCCCTGCCCTAGCCCCACTTCCTCACTGCGGGGGCCTCAATCTGCCCTGCTCCCCTATGCCCTTTCCCTCCCTCACGCAGCTTTCTCCCCACATACTTACCAGCTGGACACTGCTCTCCAGGCTGCCAGGCTGTGTTCCTGGTCATGTGCATGCTGCGGCTACACGCATGCATACGGAATTTATCGGTGACATTATTGGCCACATCAGGCAAAAAAAGCCAATTGCTGAAAATGTCAATTTTCCTTTTAGCAGTACTGATACGATATAGACTGATGTATTGGTGCACCTGTAGTTCAAATACTATCTTCATAAATATTAAGTGACTGCTCTTTGTCCCAAACGAAAAGCAAAATATGTACTTCCTCTCCTTTATTTAAAATTTCTGCTGAATGCCTGTTCAAAAGAATCCCGTTAATTTCTGGTGTCTGAAGCATTAATTACCCATTATCTAGCTAAGATTCTCTGGCAGCTTCTGTAATGCAGTTGTCTTTTTTTTAACTGGCTGATGTGCAGTGATACCATATTACACTGGGATGCCATGGCAGCTGCCCTTTATAACTTCATTTTTCATCTAATGATAAACTTCCTTTTAAAACATCTTCATTGCTATCTTAAATCAAAAACTTTAGAATTTTTTTGGTGTAAAATTTTCCAAGCTCACAGTGCATATGCTGATTTACCTTTACTTTGGCTTGTATAAACCTCATGATGAGGTTCACTTTCTGTAGTTCTGCATAGACAAGGATTTCATTTTTCAGTTATTTTGGATAAGACTTGGTTCTATTCATTATTATATTCCACTGTTTCATGACATCCTCAGGATATTTTTCAGCCCACTACTATGGTTCTCTAGATCAAGCAACTTCTTTTACAAGAGCCTTCCTTCCTTGGAAAGTTAACCTCTGCAACAGTGTTGCCAGATAGAGAAGTAATCAGATATCAGTTCTACAAAAAGTAATTAGCCTATTGCCTTTGTATTTGGCTTCTTCTAAGATTCTTTTTTTGATTCCTAGTTTATGATGGTATGAAGACACCTATGCCAAACACCATAGAATACAGATGTTCAGATAGGTTATTTTAGGGTAGCCTCCAACTATGTTGGAAGAAAGTTTTCTTTGCAAAGTTCTTGAACAAAACCAATGAACAAGCAATTCAGTATTGTTAGACTTTTGGTACTTCTTCCCCTTGAAATTTGTCAAAAGGAAAACTTTTTATTCAGAAGTATGTGGAAACAGTTCTAAATGAGAATAAACTCTTTTACCCTCTTTCCTACTAAGAAGGTAAGTAGGCTTCTTAATATATTAATCTAGTAGGCTTTGTAATATATTAATCTATACCGAGGAGAGCAAAATACAGCCTACAGGCTGGGTCTGGCCTACCAATTGATTGTATCCAGCCCAAGACTGCCCCTGTGGTGCTCTGCATGAGGCTGAGACCTACCTGTTCCTTCCCAGAACAGCCTGCACCCCACACACCAGCCCTCACCTACCCTATGCCCACAAACAGCACTGCCCCAGCCAGTGTACACAGCTTCTCAGCAGGGCTGCTCTTGCTGCTGCTGCAGCTACCCAAGTACTGCTCCGCTACTTCTGCCTCTAGCAGCTCCTCCTCTTGCCCCTGCTGTGCTACTCCAGGTGGTGGGGAAGCTGCAGCCAGGCAGCGGAAGGTGGCCAGAGGAGTGCAGCAGGATCAGAATGAGGAGGAAGAGAAGCTGCTGGAGGTGGGCTAGCCAAGCAGTACCCAGGCAGCAGTGGGACCAGCCCCTTTGGGAAGCTTGTGTGAATGCTGGCTAGGGTGGTGCTATTGGCAAGTGCAGGGCAGATGCAGGTGGGAGCACACTGCAGGCTGCAGTGAGCAGGGTATGGCCCCATGCCGAGCAACAGGGGTTTGGTGGAGGGAGTAAGAGAAGGAGCTTGACCACATCTGCACCACACTGCCTGGGTGACCTCTGCCACACATACCTCCTGCCCCCCACCTCCCTTCCTACCCCTAGCTGACTCCTTGGACCTAGTGTGTGGGCAGCCCCCAACATATGCGCACTCAGCCTGTCCACGCTCCATAGCTACGCACACTTTTCACACATGTGCATACATGCCCCCCCCACACACGCACACTATACAAGATCAAGGCTTTATTTTGAGCTATTATACAGTCACATTATATACACACAAAAAATCAGGACAAAAATTATTTTCTAAAATAAAATATAGTAGAAGTTTGATTTTTAGTATATGATTTGTTTTTTATCTGTAATTTGTTAAAATGATATCTTCTGAAAGATTTTGTTTGGCCCTTGACAGCTTACCAAAACCAAAGTGGCCCGCCAATTGAAATAATTACCCATCCCTGATCTATACCCTCTGAAAGATACTGTTAACTTGATTCTTCCTAGATCTGTTCAGAGAAAAATACCATTTTATCTTTTTGGTGTTTCTCAAAGCTGATTCATAGGAAAGGGGGTTTAAATATCTCACAGTGACATTTACTATCATTGCATCAACTCCAAATTAAATAAAGTTATACCAGTTTTGAAATGTGTGGTCTGAAATACTGTAATATAGTGTTGTCCAACTGGGTGCTTACAGGCTACATTCAGCTCACAAGGGTTTATGTTGCAATCTTCAAGCTCCTATCTGGCTCCTGCTCCACTTCTTGCTCTGGCTGCTACAACAGCTGGGGTGGCACACTGCGGTGACAGGGGTGTCTACAGCCCAGGGCCAGTGGCTTACTGTTGCATAGTCCATTGAGCATTCAGCCCTCACTGGTATGGTTCAAAGGGTGTGTAGGCCTGGCTCTTTGGAAGTTGGGACAACCCTGTTGTAGTATAAGAATAAGTTAAGTTGACTTGAACATCTTTAATCATATTTGTTTTCACTTAACCCTCCTTTTGCACATTTCACAGGCAGTAAATACAGTGGAACAGCAAGTTGTTGTTATCCCAGAAGAAGAAAAGAGGGCTTTTACCCGGTACTTCATTGATACTATGAAGCCTACAGATAAAGTCATCATCTTTGTTGGAAGGAAACTTACGTATGTAATCAGTTATGTAATACTACTTTTATATATTTTTCTACCAAAATTATACTTAGACCATACTTACTAAGCATGGCAATTATATTCAATCAATGTAATGTTATAGTTGCTTATTACATTTTCTTCATTATACATAAGCATTATGTTTATGCAAGGTTTTTTTGTATTTTAAAACTGACTTTAAGGTTCTTTGAGTTTTGTCCACGTTGGACATATTTGTGTAGTTCTGTGATTTTTTGGATAGGGCTGCTTTTGTTACGGCAATAATTTCCTTACACTTGCAAAAAGTCAAAAACTTCAGATCAACTTTTTATCATCATCTTTAAAAGAGCATTTTCATGTATCAGAGGTCATATTAGTTTCTAAATAAGACACCATAAAGGAAAGTAAACCTCAGAAGAAATTTTATTTCCACAGATACTAACCTGGAGACCTTCATATGTCAAAGAAGTTTGAAGACTTAAAGAATTCTGTTCCATACGGAAATTCTTCTTCTTCCTGACTTGCAAGCATTTGCACTCGGATATGTTCACCAAAGAGCTTTAGTTCCCCAGTTTAATGAGACATCATTTTTCCCCAAGTTTGATAGTTACTAGTTCTGGTAGGAGGTGTTTCCTTTTGATTGCAACATGGCTAATTGCATGTTCTTGACCAAGTTTCTTCTAAATTATTTGAGGTCTGGGGAAGATGTCTTGTCCTCCTTAATTTTCACAGACATTCAGACGATCAGCAATATAATACTAGAGCCTCAATTTTGTGACCATCATTCCTGATTTTTGTATTGGACCCCCAGCAGATCTTACATTTAAGACATGATTAACAAGTAACCAAGCCAGTTGTTCATACAATTAATGGCATGATAAAACGGTAAATAAGCCAGTTTATTCCTCAAATTATGCGGAATAATTTTGTGTTTGGTTTCCATCCTGTCTTAAGTTGAAAGTGTGGCATGTCTTAAGCTGCAGCCTGATGCATGGTTGGGCTCTGATACCAGCCCCAAGTACAGTCCCAAGGCTGGAACTCACAATCAGCTGATTTGCTGGTCTCAGCTGTGGACCACACTAGAGGCTTGAACTAGCTTTGGTGCAGTCCCAGGACTGAGACAAGCAATCATCTAATTGGCATTCCCAGCCCTGGGATCACACCAGTTCACCTGGCACCTGACTTTATATTTGGACTGTTCTGTTTCCTCTGCCTGAGCAAGCTGTAATGGTGCAGTTGGGATCTAATCCGCAGTCCCAAAATTGTGCTTCCTGCCATGCACATTTGGCGTGACAGGAGGTGTGCTTCTTGGGATAGGGGAAAAGATTTGTTCCATTACGTGAATGTATGCCAGAGACATCAGAGGTGCAGAAATTTCACTTATATATTAAACTAGACACACTAGACAAATTACACCGGTTTTTGCGACAAAGCATGTAAAACTCAGATTCTATATCTTGAAATAAATTTGCTGAAATCTGAGGTTTCTAAGTCTAAATGGAATAATTTCTTTATAAAAATTAAGGCATTTTATAGAGAAATGTATTTTATTGATTTTTATTTAGAAATAAAATGCAACTGATGACTAGAAACTTACTTTGTAGTAAAGATGCAGATAGGAGAGTTGGTAGTGAAGTGAACCAAAAGGGTGTGGAAAGTTTAAAATTGGCAGCTGTTCACCTACTGTTTTGCATGAGACTTGCAACTTTTTTAGCATGCTAGAGAAAGTGTTTCATATTTCTTATGATCAATATTTTGTAAATGAATAGTCAAAGCGACTGTGGTCAACTTGCTCTAAAAGATCTGGTAATAGGAAAGAAACATTTTTGAAGCCAGGAAAATATAGTGATAAATCCATAAAAATAAACAAATTCTAACAAGCAAATTGGCTGAAGTGTCTCATAAATTAAATGACAAAAATACTTTCTAGTTGCTGTTCTGTCTAAAATAGAGAATTCTTAATCCTTAGTTTATTAGGATTTGTTTTCTTTTAGTATGTTGCAACAATTTGATTTATGTATAAAAATATCACTTTACATATTTTTTTTTTTAAATTCCCAAAACTAAAGGCTAGTTGGGGGTCGGGGGGGGAGGACAGGCCAAGGGGAATTTAGGTTCCTAATTTGCACCGTAGGCAGAATTCAGTTGAATGATCTACAAAACCTCTGCCAAAATGTACAACTTGGATGCCATGGACACCTCTAACATTTTTCTGACCAAAACTGACTCAGATGCCTAACTATCAGGTACTGCATCTGTCCAGAATGATTTCTTGCTTAGCTGAGCCAAAACAGTTAAGTACTTGAATTCTACCTCAAGTCATTTGGCCTGTTTGTGAATCCCTACAAGTAAATCCATGTAGAGGCTTGATTATAAGTAGACAAACATGGAATATTTCTAACACCCATTGATAAACATTGAGTTTAGCATTCTACTGTACCTGAATTACCATACAAAAAGGAATGAGAAAGTGTTCAGGAGAGAGGCACCCTGACCCCATGGCAGTGCTTGCCTTTTGTCTAATAGCTATTTTAATGTAAAAGGCACAAACAACCAGGAGCAGGGACACACCCCAGGACTTCTTCCCTTCCTCTTGCTGGAGCACCTTCATTGGACTACAGTTACGGTCTCTTGCTTGTTCTTGCTGGCTCCCTGACTTGCATTCCTTTCTGCTCATTGGCTCAGTTATAAGAGGGAAGGGTGTAGTTCCTTTTATCTCTGCTTAGCTTACAGCCTGATGGCTTGGTCACGTTCTTCCAGGCAGTGGGAAATGTTGGTTAAAATTTCTGGATCTTCAGCTTCTTGGGTGAGTGCTGCAAGTACTAGGGCAGTGGTTCTCAACCATTTTAGACTCAAGATACCCCTCATGAAATTCAGAGCACCTTTCCATAACTTTTATAAACTGAGCAGCACCCCATTTCAAAAACTTAACTTTTCTACTGCAGTGCTTACCTCCTTGCAGAGGAGAGGTGCCAGGCAGTAGTGGCAAAGGAACAGCCAAGCAGGGATGAACCTGAGCCTGTGTTTATCTGTTTATCACGTCACATCTTATGGCACCTTTCGAAGGATCTAATGGCACCCTGATGGAAAATCACTGCACCTAGGGTATTATGCAAAGAATGAACAGCAGCACTACCGTCCTGTGAATTACTGTTCTGTACACAAATCAAGGTTGATGTTTGGGGCACAACTGCGTACCTCTTCTCAGCTATATGGAAGTACAATCAAGATGTTATACGTATCATCCATGAATGGATTTTAGCCTCGTAAGTCACAAAAGGCCTTCTTTGTTCTTGAGACATGGATTTTGATGTTAGTGGCCTATAACAGTCAGTGGCCACTTTTCACAAAGTAGTTGTGTGTACATTCAGTGACAGACAATCCTTGACTCACCCCATGACACTGTTTTTGAAACAGAACTTGCTGTCAGGAAAGAGTTAAAACTATTATCCAGTTTCATGTGTGTTCAGTATACCATCAGGAGTGTAGCCTTTCCTCTTCACTGGTAATCTTGTAGTCCACTCATCTGCTGCATAACAAGTAACTCTGATAGCTTCTTCTGCTATGACTTTAAGCATAATACTGTATTTCTTGAATTGCTCAAAAAACCCATTGGAACACTTCAAATCCAGCAGTCTTATCTCCTTAGCCAGTGTCACTGTCACTTCTCATTGCAGCAGCCTATTTCTTGGAAGGTGAGATGAACAACATTGTTTAAACTACTTCAGTAGTACTTCCTACTAATCTGCATAGGTGGTGGTTTTTAGTCATTTGCAAATTCATGTTAAAATACTGGGAACATAAATGCATAGTAATCCTCAAGCTAAAATGTAAAAAAGCTTTTTACAATATGTGCTTGAGGAACATTGCACAAAATCTCTTTGTTTATATGCTGTTCCAAATGAGCATTTTCACCCAGTAAAGCCTCATGGAAGTTATTACATGCATACCAAAAGTAGAAAATTAAATAGGTTTGGGATTTTTAGCTTGCTTTTGAGCTGTTCAAAGATGCAGAATCTGTGAAATTCAAAAATAAAGATAAGCAATTAAGGACAGTATTGTGGTTAGTTCTCGAGTTTGAGAGTGAAATTCTGGACTTTTTTCCTCATTTTCTATGCTTACCAAGTAAGTATACTTTCTTCTGTATTGCAGAGGTATTGTAAAAAAATTAATTTAATATTTTGGAGGTTTTAAAATGCTACTGTGGTACAGACAATGCAGATAACTACAGTCACTCACTAATTAGGTTTCAGAGTTGTAGGCACTGTGAAGTGAATTAGCGTTCTGGCATTGACATTCTAAAGAGCTCACCTAACGTTTTTCAGTGCTCATTCCCAGTACTGTTACAATGAATACCTTCTTAGCTTGGCTAAAAGTCTATTATATGTTATAGTTGCATGAAGGATATGAATGCTTATTTGTTAGAGGTTTGTTCTTCTCATATAAAAGAACATAAAGGTCCCTCTCTAAATTATTTAATCTTAGTCTATTAAGATAATTTTTGTTTCTTGCAGTATGGTGCAACAATTTGCCTTATATGTAAAAGTATCACTTTCCACAAAGATTTCAAAAAATTCCAAAAACTAAAGATCAGTTACAAAAAAAGACTTAAGGATGCATACACACATACCAAGTCAACTTAAAATATGCAACTTAACTAAGTCGACTTAATTTAAGTTGCATTAGAACGTACACATACGTGTGCAGCTCCTTGACATAGTGGCAGCCATCTTGTGAGCTATATCGACTTAACTAATGCAACTCAAGATAATACACCTTGGAGGTTAAGGAGAGATTAAAACACATTAATCTCCCCCTAACCGTGGAGGTGTATTATCTTGCACCACATTTAAGTTGACTCTGCTTCACATATGTGTGCATGCTCTGACAGTTAATTCAACTTCAATTTAAATCAGCTTAACTTTCAGGAAGTTAATACATGTTTGCACACCATAAATTCCTGCCCAGAAAAGCATTTTATCTTTGTACTCTTCTGTGAAATATAAAACATTATAACCAGGAGAAAATACGACTCTACATGCTGCTTGCTACCAAAAACTCCGAGGTAAACAGAGTATTCCACATTTTCTCTGAGCCTAATCTGCATAAAATGAACTTTTCCAAACAGGAGATTTTATCACACCTACAACTCGCCTATGAAATACAAACTTTCATTTCTGCCTAGGATAACTTTTACAATCTTTCTCCTATGCCTGAAGAAGGGTGCTTGTGCCTGAAAGCTTGCAAATAAAGAATTTTTTTTGCAGACATCTAGTTGGTCTAATAAAAGATATCGCCTCTGCCACAAGTTGTGATTTCGTAACTTCAATTTAGGCAGAATTTAGGTGAATGATCCACAAAATCCCTGCCAAAACATGCACCTTAGATGCCATGGACACATAATATTTTTCTGACAGAAACTGACTCAGATGCCTAAAGATGAGGTACTGCACATATCCAGAACCATTTCTAGCTTAGCTGAGCAAAACTAAGTTTGGCGGGCCCAAGGAGGATTACTCTGCGCTGGTCTGGTCCTGCAGGGACCAAACCAGGAAAGCCAAGGCTGCAACTGAACTCCAACTAGCTTCAGGCATCAAGGACAACAAAAAGTCCTTTTTCAGATATGTGGGGAGCCGGAGGAAAAGCAAGGCCAGCGTTGCACCCCTGCTAAACCAGATGGGGCAACTGACAACTGACGCCCAGGAAAAAGCCAACCTATTAAATAGGTACTTTGCATCAGTCTTTCATCAGTCACACGGGATGCCCATGCCTGCTATGGGACAGGGAAATCTCGGTGAGGGGGATCCCCTACCCTCCATCAATGCTGACCTCGTGAAGGAACACCTTGAGAAGCTGGATACCTTCAAGTCAGCTGGCCCTGACAATCTGCACCCCAGGGTACTCAAGGAGCTGGCGAGCGTCATAGCCCAGCCCCTGTCACGGATCTTTGAAAACTCCTGGCGCTCTGGTGTAGTGCCAGAAGACTGGAAGAAGGCCAATGCGGTGCCGATCTTCAAGAAAGGGAGGAGAGTGGATCCGGCTAACTACAGGCCCATTAGCCTGACTTCTATCCTGGGGAAGATCTTAGAAAAGTTTATTAAGGAGGCCATCCTTGATGGACTGGCCCAGGCTAACATTCTAAGGGACAGCCAGCACGGGTTTGTTGCGGGTAGGTCTTGTTTGACCAATCTCATTTCCTTCTATGACCAGGTGACCTATCACCTAGACAAGGGAGAAGAGATTGATGTCATATATCTTGAATTCAGAAAAGCTTTTGATCTGGTATCCCATGATCACCTCTTGGCCAAACTGGCCAGTTGTGGCCTTGGCTCCACCACGATCCTCTGGCTGGGAAATTGGCTCCGTGGTCAGACCCAGAGGGTTGTGATTGATGGCAGTCACTCATCGTGGTGCCCTGTGACCAGTGGGGTCCCTCAAGGCTCTGTCCTGGGACCCATACTGTTCAACATCTTCATTAACGATGTGGACATTGGAGTCAGGAGCGGACTGGCCAAGTTCGCCGATGACACCAAACTTTGGGGCAAAGCATCCACGCCAGAAGATAGGCGGGTGATCCAGGCTGACCTGGACAAGCTCAGCAAATGGGCAGACGAGAACCTGATGGTGTTTAACACCGAAAAATGCAAGGTTCTCCACCTTGGGAGGAAAAACCTGCAGCATCCTTATAGGCTCGGCAGTGCTACGTTGGTTAGCACTACAGAAGAAAAAGACTTGGGGGTCATCATTGACCACAAGACGAACATGAGTCTGCAATGCAATGCTGCAGCTAGTAAAGCAACCAAAATGCTGGCGTGCATCCATAGATGCTTCTCGAGCAAATCCCGGGACGTCATTCTCCCCTTGTACTTGGCCTTGGTGAGGCCGCAGCTGGAGTACTGCGTCCAGTTTTGGGCTCCACAATTCAAAAAGGATGTGGAGAAGCTTGAGAGAGTCCAGAGGAGAGCCACGCGCATGATCAGAGGTCAGGAAAACAGATCTTACGATGACAGGCTGAGAGCCATGGGACTCTATTGCCTGGAAAAGCGCAGGCTCAGGGGTGATCTGATGGCCACCTATAAGTTTATCAGGGGTGACCACCAGGATCTGGGGGAACGTCTGTTCACCAGAGCGCCCCAAGGGATGACGAGGTTGAATGGTCACAAACTCCTGCAAGACCGTTTCAGGCTGGACATAAGGAAGAATTTCTTTACTGTCCGAGCCCCCAAGGTGTGGAACAGTCTGCCAGCGGAGGTGGTTCAAGCACCTACATTGAACACCTTCAAGAGTAAATTGGATGCTTATCTTGCTGGGATCCTATGACCCCAGCTGACTTCCTGCCCTTTGGGCAGGGGGCTGGACTCGATGATCTCCCAAGGTCCCTTCCAGCCCTAATGTCTATGAAATCTATGAAAACATTTACTGGCATAATGAGTGCATTCTTAGCTTGCATAAAAGCCTATTTTAGTTATGTGTCAAGACATGAATGCTTATTTGTTAGAAGTTTGTTCCTTTCATATATAAAAACTACTTAAAGGTACCTTTCTAAGGTACCTTAGAAACTTTTCTAAGTTTCTTCAACTATTTATTTGTATTTTATTCTAGAGCTGATGACTTATCAAGTGACTTCAGTCTTCAGGGAATACCTGTTCAGTCTCTTCATGGCAACAGAGAACAGTGTGATCGAGAACAAGCTTTGGATGACTTCAAGAAAGGTGTGTTTGTATTTTAATACAATTCTGCAGCATCAACCATTTTTAATGTGTACTGTATAAAATTTAATATCTACTCAGTATTTGTTGGTTTTTATAATATTTTAGAGTGAAAAAATAAAGGTTCAGTGTTAAGCATGAACAAACAATACCCTGGTAGACATTATGTTTATGGCTCAATAGACTAGCAAACTAGTTGTAAAGATGTTCCAACATAATGTAGAATATCTTTGTGGCTGCTTTGTGGTTTGCTTTCAATATCTTATATTGAATATGTGGTAAGTGTCTCTGGTATGGCAAGACTTGGGCTTTGGGAGTTCACCAGAAAAATGAGTGAGATCCCAATCACAAAGCTAGGGCGAATTTGGGGAGGTTAAATTGAGTTAAAAATGGCCGCCTGATTTAAAGTAAGTTAGGATTGGAGGGGTGGGGGGGCATTGGAGTCTGCGGGGGGATAGTGGGGTCTGTGACAGGGTTGAGGGTATCAGAGAGGCAAGTGGGATCTGTGGGGGGTTCATGGGGCTAGCATCATTCAACAGGAGGGTTTGGTAGGATCAGGGGGAGTTTGGCAGGATGAGAGGGCTCTTCCCTTTCTTCTCCGCCCCCACCCCCAACCAGGGGCTATTTTTACCCCTGAAACAAACAACCATCCATCTCCCACAGCAAACCAACACCCCTTCCCCAATCCTGCCCACCACCCTCCACTCCAACTTGCTTCCTCAGCTACTGGCACTAGCAAATGTGGGTCACACCACTACTGGGAGCAGCATGTGGGCTGAGGGGGAAGGGGGAGGAGCTAGGGGCCTAAAAATACCCTGGTGCCAGGGTGGGGGTAGGAAATTTAGCCATGTAAGTGACTTCTGCTGTTAAATAGGTGTTTTAAATTCTATTCCTGTGCATTTCCCCTGGTCTAGGGGGACTTGCACACTGAGACCATGGATTTGCACTGCCAGGTACCTGTTCTCATCTTTTGAGGCATTGACTCCCCTCCCCTGCCCAACACAGCTGTCCCAGTGCCTGTGGAGGCCACTGGATGTAGGGGGTTCAATGCGTGTGGCAGTGTCTTGGTCAAAGCTTCCCGTCTGTGTGCCTTTCCTTGAGGAAACACAGCCTTGCCCCTTGTCTTGGGTGTTTCCACTTCTTTTGGATGGATTCTGCTAATTATCCGCAGCTCTCCACAGCATTGACCTTCAGCTGCAGTTCTCCCCACAAATGATTTTTACCTGGGGGCAGTGGATGGGGTTTCAAAGAGCTCTGCCCTAATTAGCTCCCCCAGGTGCTAGATGTAAGCTCATGTATAGTCCACCATTCCCTAGGGGAACGGTATAGGCAGTGAATAGAGATGGTATTTGTTATGGGGCGGGGGGAAATGCCAGTTTGCTTGGTAGTCTTCAGAGCTGTTTTTGGCTCCAGCCGACTTGGATGCTTAACAACGGCAATTTATCTTTTGTGCATGTGAGGGATTCCTAAGAGTTGTCTGGCTTTGTGCAGCTCCATATGTGCAAGGTGCTGCTGGGTATGCTACAAAGAGCTGGCAGCATGCATTTTAGGAAAAGCTCTGAAGGGGCAGCACTTTCACATCCACCCTGTGGGCAGTTAGACATTCAAAAAAAAAAAAAAAAAAGTCTAGGCTAAGGGTGTCAAGTGTATGGCCTGTGGGCTGGATCCAGCTTGTCGAGCTGCTGTGTCTTGTCCAGTGGGGATGATGCCAGGGGGAAGTGGCCTGCTTTAGAACCTGGGGCTCTTGGGCCCTGGTGAGCATGGCAGTCAGTGGCAGAGCAAGTGAAGGTTGATCAAGCCCCAATCAGCCTGCGGCTGTTTCTCAGATTGTTATTACCATGGCTGCAACTCCTTGGCCAGCAGTCACATACCCCATGCCAGAGCTGGTGTTGCCGCTACAGCACAGGGCACACAACAGTGGCATCTGGGACTGCTGTTGTCCTGTGCCCCAGGCTGGAGCTGGAGCTGCTGTTGCTGTGTGCCTTGAACTGTATCTGGCCCCTAAGTAGTCTTGCAGTCTAGATCTAGTCTGGGGCCCAAGGTGAGTTTGACACTCCCCTGCCCCCTGGCAGGACCTAGTCTAGATCAGTGTTTTCCAACCAGTGTGCCACGGCATGATGGTGTGCCATCAGAAACTTACAGGTGTGCCATGGAATTTTGCCGTGGCAGTGAACTCATAAGTATAGGGATGGAGGAATGCCTTAACAGATGTGCCACAGAAGGTTTTTGTGAATGTAAGTGTGCCTTGAACTGAAGAAGGTTGGGAAACACTGGTCTAGACACATGTAGACATTCCTTCTAGATATGTACTGTATGGAATAACAGAACATCACCCTTTTCCTTGCCTCATTTCCGCATCTTAAAAATGGGGATAGTGGTACTTTCTTATTTCCGGAGTTATGAGAATAAAAACAATATATCATTGGTAGTAGGTAGTTTTTAAGTAGGTAGCTTTTAAGTATTTAAAAAGATTGTTTTATACAATAAAGTCTTAAATTAGTGCATGTTTTCTTTGTTTTGTGAATTACGGGACTATTTTTGCATTTACTTTTGCATTTACTTCAGGAAAAGTCAGAATACTGATAGCTACAGATCTAGCATCTCGTGGACTTGATGTACATGATGTTACTCACGTTTTTAATTATGATTTCCCACGGAACATTGAAGAGTATGTTCACAGAGTAGGTCGTACTGGACGAGCAGGGTAAGTGCTTAAGAAAATAAGTGATCTCACTTCATTTTAAAATGTCATAACTGCTCCTTGGAATATTAGTGTTTTCTCTCTCTAGAGTTAAGACAAGAAGTAATGTAAGATTTTAGTGTTGATACAATGCAAGTAGAAACTGCTCCTATGGTAAGATGTGTGTAACAGTGAATTTCAAATAGAATCGTTCTGGGTTTTGGTGTTATGTGTTATGAAATCAACTATGGTACCTCGCTTTTCTTTTCTTTTTTTTTCTTTTTTTTCTTTTTTTTTTTAAGACCAGCCAATATTTGGGTTTTCTGGCAATTGCCTACTTGTGGGGAATACTTGAAAATAGGTTTAAGCAATTGTAATATCCTAACTTAGAAAAGTTTACAATACAGATGTTCTAGAACAGGGGTGTCAAATTAATAAGGCCTCACTGGCTAGATGAGTAACATAGGTCCAGTCTGTGAGCCAGATCAGGGCTGGTCAGATGTAGGTGGTGTGTGCAGCACTTGGAGCCAATCTGTCACATGCTGCATGTCACATGTGAGTCCAGTCTGAGGCCCCCAAGTAACACCACAGGCCTGTGCAGGCTGTATCTTTGACAGCCCTGTTCTAAAATAATACTTAGTCGTTTAGTATGTTTTTCCCCTATTTCCTTTATAAATTACAAATTACTATATAAAATTCTCCATCAGTTGGCTTTTTCAAATTTGTCCAGAGGCACACTTTAGATTCCAAATTTTTATTTTACAACTGTAGTGTAGCTTGCTGGTGTTCAGAGTCTGTAAACACTAGATTGCAGAAGGGGATACTGTTACACTTTAAAAAAAATGTACATTTTTCATTTCAAATTTTAAAAGATTTGGTTTTTGATAATGACAAATTTAGGCCTTAATAACACAGATTATTTAAATTATTTTAAATTAAATGTTTTAAGAATTCATGGAATCATGGAAAAGTAGGGCTGAAAGGGACCTCTGGAAGACATCTAATCTAACCCTCTGCTTGAGGTAGGATCATCCCTATCCAAACCATCCTAGAAAAATCCTCATCTAACCTCTTACTAAAACTGCCTGGTCAACCTTGTTGCTCAACCATGTAACACCCTAACCTGTTACCAGTAAAGTAGGGGGACAGTGGCAGCAAGTGTCCTGCTGCTGTAAGTTTATACAGCAAAAATACATTTGCTGCTGATGGTTTTAAGAAAGTTGCACTGTTGAAATAGTGGCATTCATTGGCTAAACACCTGCATCCATGGTTTAAAATGCTAAGCCCCAGGTCTTGGCAGAAAAGGCCTCTTCTACAAGCAAAGAGTATTTTATTTGTTTCAGTTTATTCAGCTAGTTTAGTTCTGTGAATTTTTCATATGGACTTGAGAAATAATTGGAAATTTAGGCTGGGGGAGTAGAAAAGCTTATTTTCTTCTAAGCCATGAATCAAAAGAAGGCAAAAATGGAAGATGTCTAATACAGGCATACCTCAGAGATATTGCGGGTTCGGTTCCAGACCACCACAATAAAGTGAATATCGCAATAAAGTGAGTCACACGAATTTTTGGTTTCCCAGTGCATATAAAAGTTATGTTTACACTATACTGTAGTCTATTAAGTGTGCTATAGCATTATGTCTAAAAAAACAATGTACATACCTTAATTAAAAAATACTTTACTGCTAAAAAATGCGAAGTGAGCAAATGCTGTTGGAAAAATGGCGCCGATATACTTGCTTGATGCAGGGTTGTCACAAACCTTCAATTTGTAAAAAACGCAATATCTGCGAAGCGCAATAAAGCGAAGCGCAATAAAATGAGGTATGCCTGTAGTTCAAATACTGAAAAACATGGTGATAGGAAACATTTGGTTCAGTTAACTAAGACTAGATTGTGCTTCCTTTTAATTAAACCTTAAATGCAAAAATATTCTGGTAAGTAAAAGATAATGTATTTAGAACTTTTAAAGTAATTTTATTTAACTTTTAAAATGCTGGTTTTATACATCCTAGTTGAATTGGTTTCCATTTAGTTCTAAATACTTTATTGATATGAATTTATCAATATTTAATGGTTAACATCCAATAAGAATTAATGTATGTTTATTTTTTTAAAAGAAAATAAAAAGTATAAATGCAAAATAGGATTTTAAATGATTATTTTAGATTAAGGTTTTCTGCTTGTTGATTTTAAATTCATCCTACCATACTGTGGCATTTGGTCTTCTTGTAGTATTTGTAAATGTTTGCAAGTAGGATTTCACACTTAGCTATAACAGTGTGTCCTGCTTAAAGTTTAGGTGCCATTGAATGACTTCTTTCCACAATGAATAGTTATTCTATGAAATTCTGCCTACCTAATATATAAAAGCATGGTTCTGCAGTATAAAGAAATCTGCCCGCTGTTCTTCATAAAATCATAGGAATTTAAGGGTTGAAAGGGACCTTGAAAGATCAAGTCCAACCCCCCTGCTCTTACTTCACGTAAAAATTGACAGGGTAAGAATTAGGTGTCATACTAAAAAGCAAGATGGATTTTGAAAAGTTAATTGGCATTTCTCACAGTGTTTGGTTGTATACACATTCTGCTGTCCAGGCATGTGGTCCTGGTACTCAAGTTCAAAGACTTCTTGTGTTAGCAGTATCTAGAAAGTGTGTGCACTGCCCTGTTTCTCATGTCCAGTCTGGTAGCTCATAAAGGAAGACGCATGCTTCCTGCTTATTGTTTCCCCTTGATCACCTTGGGCTTGTGGTGGAACCTCTGTCGTTCTTGCAGACTGCCAGGTTTGGGCTTTACAGACATCTTTATGTTTCTGCTTGTTTTTTCTTGGCAAGAAGAAAATCCTGTCTTTTGCCATGCTTTCAATAGGATGTGGTCAGTTACCAGGCTCTCCTAGCTCAATATGACTTAAATGTGAATGAGAACTTAGCTTCCTTCACAGACAAGTTTCCATTTGACTCTTGGAGCTATTTCTGACTCTTGGAGCTATTTCAAGGACTGATGTAGGCAACCATGAATGTGGCAGCAGCATCTCACTTGTTGGCTACAGCAGTAGTAATGCAAAAAATCTTACTAGGTCCAGGAAGTAAGAGAACTTGACGAAAGACCTCCTTGTTGAGGCAATAGAATTTTCAAACCAAACAACTGTTAAGGTTTTTTATATGCAGACCTCCTTCCTAGCCTGCTGGCTCGTTCTCCAACTTACTTATGCCACTGGCACCACTGAGAAAAAGAAACACTGCTCTTACAGAAGCCTATGAACTCATTGTTTCAGCGACAGATAGGCCTTTTGATAAGACTCTTAGGAGATGTGATTTATCTCTTGGGATTTCCAGTTTCCCCTCTCTCCACCTTTCAGGAGCTATTTGATCCATTTTATTTATTTGTGGGTTCAAACTACCACAAACCAGTGCATTCTAAACCCCATCACAGCTGTCTACACCTTCCAGTTCAGTTCACTACCAACTCCCAACTCTTCTTAAAAACCTTAAAATGTCAACAAGCTTTTCTGCTGATTTGAGGGTCCAGAGACAGTTCTTCTGCAGCACTGCAGGAAAGGGTTCTCCAGTTCTTTCTTCTTGATACTGAAAATTAAAGAATACTAAAACTTAACTTAAGTTCAGCTTACTCATCCACAAGGTAAAGTTCTAGGTAGAGATGATGGTCACCATAATTCTTTTCTTGGAACCAGAAGACTGGTTTATATTTCTTGAACTTCAGAACACATTTCTGCATCACCGTCCTCCCTCCACATAGAAAGTGTCTGAGTTCCACGTTGGACCAAGACTCTTACCAACACAACATCCTGCCTTTGGACTTTCAGTAGCCTCAAGGGTCTTCAGAGTGGTCCATTCTGTAGTACTGGTACACATATGAAGAAACAATATTGCAATATGCTTACTCATAGATAAGTGATTGCTGAAGGTAGGTTGTCTCAGGAGGTAGTGGAGAACATTAGATCTATTCTGTACATATTTCAGACATTGGTACTTGGATGTAAATGCGTGAAAGTATTGGGTGGCATTCCCTTGACTCCCTTTCTACCAGGACTTCCCCATACTCAGATTCTATAGTCTGACTGACCACATTATACAGATGGAAGCCAACTTGTTGACAGTCAGAGCCAGCATGTCCCTCAGTGTCTTGGTCCTGAATACAGTATAACCTCATAAAAACTTCTTTCAGAATTCCAGAATTCTCAAGAGTCCGGCACTTTTTAAAAATACAATACACTGCATTATCACATTAAAAATAGCTTCCCAATAATCCAGAAATTTCTCTGAAAGTTTAGCGCTTCTCTGACTGCCATTGTTTCTGTTCGTCAGCCTAGAGCTATTGTTTCAAACAATACTTAGTCATGTATATAGTGTAATAGCAAAGAAACGTGTCCTAAGGCTATGCACTTATGTTTCAAAAATCTGGAATTTTCAAATTTCTGGCAGGTACCAAGTCCCAAAGATCCCGGATTTATGTGGTTATACTGTATTGCAATATGTCATACGAGTGATTCTCAACCAGGGTTCTGAGAGTACTGTGGGGTCCCACAAGGACCTTTGAAGGATGTCACTGAGGATTCAGGCATGAAAAAATAAGCTGATAAACTCAGGCTCACTCATGTCTGGTTATTCCCCTGCCCTCACTGATTAGTCTGTCTTAAAAGAAGAAAGCATTATAATAAATCATTTTTTAAATAGCTTTTGTGAATTGAGCAGCACCCTATGGAGGGTGCCTTTAGTCTAATAAAGTTGAGAACCACTGTGTTAGACTATGCCATAGGATCATAGGACTGGGTGGGACATCAAAGGTTAACTTTTTGTATGAATGTAGAAATATTTTTCCTTAAGTACATGCTTGGCTGGTTGAGGTTGACATCTGCTCCAGAGAGGCATCCCTTGGACAGGAGGTCACAATTCCTTTCTTGTTCTGGTTCTCCTTGGCATAGTGAAAAGATCTGGCCAGCACTAGTAGGAAAATCCTTTTAGTCTTCTGCCTGCTGTCCATTGTGATTGTGGCAGATTTCTCTGCTAGAACTGGGAGGTGTTACCAGATTTGCCCATCACTTTGGGGTGTGCTGATTTATTAGGGATAGATACATTTCTAGGGTCTTTGTAAGTCTGTCAGTGTGCTGCTTGTGTTACTTGTGTTTCTGTATGGAGCTGTATCTCTCTCTGTTCCACAAGTCCTCACCCCCAGTGGAGCTATCTTCCAGGACTCAGTTTCAGAGGGGCTGGGCTCCTCCAACCACCAAATCAGTCAAACTCACACACTTACACTAACGTGACACGCCTGACCTGGCTTGGTTGATCAGCATATACAGGCTGACACCCTTATATGCCACGAATCAATCAATTAAGGTAACAATAAAATGCAGTCAGACACAAGCACACAGGTGAACAGAATACCTCTGAATCCGGCTGGGTGTCCAGCTGACACCTCATGGGCCAGCATTCAGTTTATTAGGGCACATCTGAGCCAAACTGGGTCAATCAGCCTGTACAAGCTGATACCCTTATGGGTCTCAAACTTGGCACATCCTAATTTTTTGCCCTAACTATCCTAATAGTGGTAGCCTCTTGATGAGCAGACCCCACAATATTGCTGGGCTTCACAGGGATCTTTGGCTTAGGTAAAAGAAGCATTGCTGCAGAGCAAGTGGAGAAAGGGAAGTAGAGAAGGAAAAATATACCCTGTTACCACCAGTTTGACTATAAAAGTTATTTATTGCTAAGTATATGAAATGTATAATGGTACTAGTAGTAATAGACGTGCAAGGGAAAACAAAACAATTACAATATTACCCTGGTTTAATTGATTATTTAGGGAAACCTAGCTCAAGCTTAACTAATAAAATTAATTTTTGACAGGAACCAAGGGCAGAGAAATATTAATTTTATAAATTTTTTAGGGGTCCCACGGACCAGATAGAGTGGCCTCATGGGCCGGATGTGGCCCACCCCTGCCTTAAGTTCTTATGCCGAGTAGTCATCTGCATCAAGAAATCAAGCTTCTGGTATTCCTCTCAAAACTCCACATTTGGAGTAAAGGCATTTCTATGTAGCGCAGATATCAGGAGGATTCTGCCTATTAGGAATCAGACCTTTCCAGTTGTCACCAGGTTTATATATTGCCATATTAGAGAAATCAAAAGGTACAGCAGTCCTGCCCAGAGATTTGACTGGATATAAAATTGTAAAGATGGAGCGCCCTCTGGTGGTTAGAACAAACTCCGCCAGAGCTCAGACCTGTGGCCTTTCAAAACATCACCATCCCAGACATTTGCTAGACTGCTACGTGGAGCTCTGTAACAACATCACAAAGCATTATGCTGTTGTTTGAAACTTCCAGATCAGGTGCTGAATTGTAGAAAGTTGTTCTGCAGTTGCGGTTTGCTTAGGATAGTAATTTTCAACACTTTTAGATTGAAGGCACCCCTCAGAAAGTGTCAGCTCTTAGCTTTTACTTGCTTTTTGATTGTGGAAAGATAATAGAACAGTTTTTCTGTTGCAAGGAGCTCAGAAAGATAAGTGGGTCCAAGTGACGTTATGGGTTATTATTTGAAATATCTGAGTTTATCTCATGGATGTTTTGCACACCTAACAGCAGTAATATATCACAGGTTCTTGATTGAGAATCACTGTGTTAGGACTTCATGATCCTGCATCCATGTGAAATGGTTACTGTTTGGAGTCTACTACAGTGGAATATGAATACAGACAAGCATTTGAAAGAGACAGAAGTGAATTACAGTAATTAAGTCAGAGGGGTCTTCTAGCTCCTTCCAGCTCTGAGCATCCTGGCATTCTGTGGTTGATAGGAAACTGAGAAGCAGAAGGGGTACTCTGCCATTTAAGACCTTAGTGTAGAACAAAAATATGTGCTAAGGCAGATCTCTGAGCTTGAATGCATGAGGTGCCCATATATCCACAGTGGAAATGTGCATTTGGGCAACACCTCTTAATCTCCAGTTGCTGTGGTAACTTTATTTTTCTTCTGAACTTCTAGTACCCTCTTCAGTAAAAACTTGTGGTTATGTTACAGATAGTCCTGGGAAATAGTTAGACAGTAAACCGGATACCATTCTACTTCAGTCAGATAATTAAATGAGCACAATGTTCCAATTTTATATAGAATTTTGTCTTGGAAGAAATAATCTCAGTAGCTGGTTACTCATTGTGATATATAGTTTGGGAATAGGACAGTGAAAAAGAAGATCTGTAAAGCTGAAGTCAGGGACCCTAATAGTCTAATATTTTAATACTTCTTGGCTCCATTTTAAGAGGTAGCAAAACAACGCAGTAGTTGCTAATGCAATTGTTTTACTGAAACAGAAGGTGGCAGAACTCAGATGTGGGTTGTCCAAGAGGACTGTGCTGAGCCTCTGATGCCTTGGAGGTTGGGGAAGAGAGGAAAGGGCATACTAGTTCTAAATGTTTTTCCTTTCCTTTCCTTTTTTTTGTTTTTTGAAAGGATATCTTCTTTCTTTTGTTTTTAAGAAAAATATAGAAACTTGTACTTCTTTTTTGATAATTACTCTTATGTGGAAGTGTCAGTCCAATAAAACATTTTGCTATGTAAACAAAATGTTTTAACAGTAGCATTAAGAAAAAGGAGGCTAGCTTTAAATTCTCATAGATCACCGTCATATTACAAATTTCACAAATGTCATTCTCCAGCAAGAGGAGAAGATAAAGTTTGAAAGTAGTTGTCATGTCTTTTAGCATGCCTTATTGGATAAGATGCTGAATAGGAATCATGAGAGTTCTGTTCAAAACTCAGGCATTCATATGCTTTTTTACCTAGGAAGTCTCTCAACATCTGTGCCTCAGCTTTTCCATTTGTAACATGGGGATAATTTGTCATCTTGCATAAAATGAAGCTTATCGATCCAGTATCAATCAATTCAGTTGTTGGATAGGAGAGATTAGGAAGTTAAAAAACATTCTGGGTAAGAGTGAGGTATAGAGAAGTCTTGTCTTCTGCCTTGGGAACAAGTCTTCGCTTGGAAAAACCTGCAGGCAAATTCCTTAAAAGGAAACTGTACAGGAAACATGCTAGACTGAAACAAATAGGTAGGCTGATTTTGCAATATGGGTATATTTACTTTTGCTGGTTTCATTTTGCACTGACTTGAATTTGCTGTAACATTTTTGATGTTGATTTTCTAAAAGACCTTCCAGTTAATACTTGTTTTATATTGGGAAAGCCATTTAAATGCAGTGCAGTAAACTGGACTCCACGTGTGTGTGTGTGTGTGTATGATCATTTAACTTACACATTGCAGAATGATTTCTGAGATCAGAGTCCTTTGTATCATAGTTTTTCTTTCCTTGCACTTGAATTGATTCACTTAGGGCTTTGTTCCATTTAATACAAGTTCTCCATTCCAGTTTTCTTTAAAAAGGTTAGGCATCAAATACTCCCTGACTTGCTTTTAACTACAGATACAGTAGTATCATTTGAAGTCAATTTTGTTGCTGTTTTAGATTGGTAGGGAAAACCCAGCAACTTAGAGTTTTCTTTTTTATTGAAGAATAAGACTCTATTCTTTTCCTTAGACGCACAGGGGAGGCTGTTACACTTGTCACTAGGAGTGACTGGAGGATTGCATCTGAACTGATTGACATTCTGGAAAGAGCAAATCAGGTAAGAATGTCATTTAGCAGGACAAGATGCACATCACACTTGCTTTTAAATTCCATATGAAATAGTCTCCAAAGGTAAGGGCTTCCTTGACCAAGAGTATGTTGTACACAAACAGAGGTTAGGCCTTCCTTATGTTAAATACCCTTGGTTTGAATATACAGGCCAAGTCAAATCAAAGGGCCATATGAGTTTAGTGGCCCTTTGGATTTATATGGTTAAGGCATACCAGCTTCTCTTGCCATTGGCACAACAAGTGGAAACATGTTGCCTTTGTGCTGCTGTAAAATTTTTCATGGTGGCACAAAGCACAAACATCTTACATCTTGTCACACCACAAATGCTCAAAATTTGTGGCAGGAACAAAGGTGATATAAATTTGTGCCACTTCATAGCAGACTACTAGTTGCTTCATGAAAACCACAGACGCGCTCTGTCAGTATGCCTCATTCTGGTATTGATGCTTTCCCTCAGTTATTAAAAGCAGACAAAAATCTAGAGACTGCATCTAACTTTGCTCAAGGCCCTCAGCATTCCAAAGAAAAGCAAATGTTAAGTAGATAAGATGAGGAGGGAAAAAGGATTGTACTGAGGAGCGGTCGGGTTTTTTTGAAAGCATTTGATTTCTATGGCAGACAAGGTTCTTTGGGTAAATCTAATATCTTTTATTAGACCAACTAAATAGTTGGAAACATTTTTCTTAGATTTCTATGAACACTTGTCCATACAAATGTTTATGTACGTGCACTGTGTGCACCTATTTGTCATTCAGTGATATAAAGGGCAGACACAACCTTTCATCAGTTTCTTAGCACCTCTGCTTCTCATGGTTGTAACTTCTCAGTGGTAAGATCCTTACAGTTCTGGGAGACTTCCAAGCATTAGCTGAGCCAGCCACTACTGCTATTCTTCAAGCTTATGTCTTCACTGTGGTACCACCTATCACTGCTTTGGAGTCATTCAGCCATCAGTCAGACTGCATTTGAGGACAAATCTATGATAGTCCCTCTGGATGAAGAATGCTTTTCCTCCAGAGCAGCAAACACGTCTCCTGAATTTTCCCTCAGGGTCTCACTCATAATCCTTATGGCTTGTACAAAGAAGATTCTGAAGTATATTTGTTTAGGGGTTACAGAGACCACCATTCTTGATACCCTCCACCTTGGCCTCAGGCCTTTTTCTTAAAATATGCACTGATGGCCCTACTAGAACCACTGGCACTTAAGAGCACACACACATTTCTACAGCTCCTCTTGTATTGGTATAGCTTCTTTTATATCTTAAGGCTTACGTGACTTTAAGCTGCATTACAGTGTTTTGAGCACAAAAAGGAGACATTCAAAGAAATCATGGTAGATCAAACTATATTGGTAGTCATTTCCTCCCAGTTCCCAGATCATGCAGTGATGTCTTCAGCCACTTCTCAACCAGATGATTATAAAAGTTCTTAAAACTTGCTTGTCTGCATAAAAGATCTGGAGATCCCTGTGAAGGTAGTACAGGAGAGTTCCCATTATTTCAAGTTACTACCTATTAGTCAACTAGGTCTGGAGTATATTATGTTGTTTGTGTTTACCATAACCCTTAAGAAACTGTAACAATCAAAAGTTACTACAAAAGATAGAGAACTGAAGCAACTCAATTCATTCAGGAGCAATTTCTCTCCCTAAATCATTCTTCAGCCTACAGTCATTTGAATGGCAACTGGTTAGCAAGAGCATCTCTCCAAGTCACTTTAGTTGCAATTTGATACACAAGCAGGCTCCATGGCAAGGGTGAGCAAAATGTGGGCCATAGGCCAGATGCAGCCCACCAGGCCATTCTTTCTGGCCCACGGGGCCCCTAAAAAATTTAGAAAATTAATATTTATCTATTCCGGGTGCCTGTCATGTGGCCTTCAATGGCTTGCCAAAACTCAGTAAGCGGCCTGCCGCCTGAAATAATTGCCCATTCCTGCTCCATGGTAACTTACTGTACTCTAGGATCATGGCTACAGGCCTTCAAATAGCATAATAGGTGTAAGGAATAATTAGATACCCTTTTTGAAAGCTCTCAACTCTTAGCAAAAAAATGGATGATGCTCTGTATTTGCTAATGACCTGAGTATGGCTGGGAGGTTGGAGTGTGGCTCTTGTCCCCTAAAAGGAAATGGAAGGCTGTAAAACACCAATACAGATCCAAGGAAGATGTAGTAGCTCTAAAAGAGTAGTATTTGGATTCAGTATCCTGCTGTATCCACCTCTTTTTTTTTTTACACTTTGGTCATAAACAGTCTTATGCAGTGAGCCTTACTACTCCCTTCCCATTTTGGGGACCACTTATTTTTCAAGAGAAGGCTGGAACCTCATAACTGACTGGTATATTTGAGAGAGAGCCTCAATGTGGGGATACTCTTATCTCCCTCTCATTTTTCCTTTTACCTATTCAGAGATCAGTCTTATGAGAGAGAACTTGAGAAGCAGTTTCACTTGTTGGAATAAGTTCCTACTGAAGTGCAGAAGGAAGGGTGTTTAATTCAGTTATTTTAGTTTAATGAAAGTGCAAGGAGCTCTCTTCCCCATTTCAATTGGCGAGAAAAAACCTCACCTTGTATTCAAGTAAATATGACAGCCCTGGTCTTCTATCACAATGCACACCACTGCTTTGTAACTCAGTCAGCAAGATGCCTGCTTCCACATCTCTGCTTATTCTGTGTGCAGGAAGTTAAGCTTTTAGACATCTTTGGGAAGCACTGTAAGATGCTTATATTTTGGTCTTTGTGATGCCTTTCTTGGACCAACTGTGTAATTGAGAGAAAAATAAATGAAAATTTCTGCTTAGAGGAATGGAGGAGTGCTATGAAGTAGGAGCAGAGAGTGGCTCCTCTTTACAAGATAAAAGTGCAGTAGAATGGACTACTGATTAGTATAAGAGGGCCATTCAACAGGGAAAAGGGTCATTATTACCTGTGGAGTGCAGGAGAATTAGCGGAAGTAGCTGGTAGACTGTGACAAGCCATAAAACCAAATCTCATCCCCAGATTTCAGTGAACTGATGCTAGAGCCTATTTTAGATGAGAAATCCTTAAAGAATAAATTTATTTGTAAAACATTTTCATTAAAGTATTATCAAATAAGAATGAGAAAATTAAGTAACCTAAATTAAAAGTTCAAAATTGTAGTAGCAGAACTGAAGTGGCTTAACATTGAAATAAAAGGCATAGGATTAAATCTTAACGTGTTTTAGTGTTACACCTGTTACTGATAAGTTTTTTTCCCCCTCAATTTATCTCTAACCTAAACTAAAAAAATCTTTACTACATTCTTTTTTCAGCTGAAGGTATCTATATCTATATCTATAGCTCTATATCAGTGGATTCATAGGTATTAGGATATGGACAGAAAAACATTTAAAGCACATCAAATAATTTTTAAGCACTTTTAATATGTAGTGCTTCAGTATAGATGTATGTAACTGTTTCCCCAGCAAGGTGTTACACCGAAGCACTTCTTCATTATTCAAGGTCATTTTTATTCAGTTTGAAACAGTTTGTCGTAATAGAGCACTTTGTACCACTTAAAAATATTATTATTACTATTGTTGCTGTTGTTATAGCATCTTTAAAGATGTTTAAAGCACCATAACCATTATGTCTATTCTACTCTTACAAGTCCAAGGTCACTTGGATTTCTAAGTGTTAAAGAAATAATAACAAGGTAAAAAGGGTGGGTTTTTTGGGTTTTTTTCTTTGTTTGCCTTTGTGTTGGTGTGCTGATATGCTATTCATCTTACAGATGATAGAAGTCATATGAATAAGAGGTAGTAATTTGGATAATCACTAAAATTATTCGTTTTGTGGGCATGACTGGAAAGTTTAAAGAATTATTAGCACCAACTTTCTAACATTACTTCCTAATTATCAGGCAGTTCCAGAAGAGCTCATTTCAATGGCAGAAAGATATAAGCAATTTAAGCTTAAAAAAGAAATTGAAAAGGATTTGGGAAGATCTCAAGGAAGGTCCCAGAAGAGGTTTTAACAAAGTAAGTAAGTAATTATAGAATTAGTTATACAGGTTTGAATTTAGGACCAGATTTTTCAAAGGCACTTCTTTTTGTGCATCCCTGCCTTGCACATCCAAAACATCTGGCTCTCCTTTGGGTGGCTGTCCACTAAAGCATCTTCAGCATGGGTAAGTCCTATAAAATTGCTACTGGAGACTTCTTGCTTTAGCTGTTTATCATGTGCATCCAGCCCCTCTGGGTGCTATAGGAGCTGAGGCTCATAAGTGCATGAATGCTCAGGATGGCTCTAATCCTTCCTCCACCATATTTGGAAACCCTGTGCTTGCATCATGATAGACAAGATCACCACAGGCAGGGTAGAGCAAAATTTACTCACCTGTGTAGGGAA
Source organism: Crocodylus siamensis (assembly GCF_052110815.1). NCBI lineage: Eukaryota > Metazoa > Chordata > Crocodylia > Crocodylidae > Crocodylus > Crocodylus siamensis. The sequence continues at coordinate 58,857,722 of NC_143395.1, forward strand.
GTAGTCTGTCTGTGGCACTGACACATCAGATATACCTGCCTAGAATATGGTTTCCTAATCTCCAGAAAGCCCAGGCAGACCATTTGAATAGACCATTTCCCTATATTACAAGTAGAAAAAGTTTTCTGTTCTCCAGCCCTTCTTTCAGGGCTTAGAGTTACCTGAGATATGTTTGCATTGAAAGCTTCCAGTATTTTTATTCCAAGTGAGGTCTTTGTTCAGGCTTCCTGTCCAGTACCTCCTCTATCCACCGGTTGGCAACCCCCCTGTATGCTTCCCACTTATACTGTTATGAGAGTACTCCGCAGAATGATACTGTACTCAGACTTGGATAATCCTGCTCATCTCCCTAAAGATCATGAGGCCATTTTGGTATTGTGAACTTCTGCTGATGTTGATGAGGGAGTTTTTGCATTATAAACATCACTCTCAATTTGGACATAATACATTCAATAAAAAGAATGCATCAGAATTAGTAGTTAAAGGTACAAAATTAATTTTAAAATGTCTAAATATAAAGATTGTGGAGAAAACTTAGATTTTAATTTGTCCAATTTTGTAATTACAGTATTTATTAATTTACCAGAACTTAATCATTTTTCCCTCATTTTTCAGGGAATCTGGTGCATGCAAGCAACACTTGTCAATATTTGTTTAAAAATAATGTGTATGCTCATTTTGATATCTGGGCATCTCTGTGGACTGAAGAAGTATTTGAAAATACTGGTTTAAAATGGTTTGAAGATTGCTTTATTTGTAGTGTCTTTAACAAAAATATTTTGTATTTAAAATTAACATCAATGTTTTTCTTAATTTAAAAGTTTTTCATTTTCATTAAACATTTTTGTCAGGGGCTGGCACTTTTTCATTAAGAGTGCCACAAGTATGAAGTTAACAAACTCTTGAAAAGCAACTTTGAAGAATAAAAAATTGAAGGTCAGGAGATTTCACATCACTAAAAGATTTGTCTTTTTCATTTGGATATTAAAAAGTCTGCTTTGTACACGTAAGATAGACATAAGTCTTACTCTTTTATATGCCTTACCAATTAAATCCATCTCTTAACTTAGGGGTTGTCAACTGGGGGTACATGGGAAGGCCCTAGGGCAGGGGCAGGCAATTATTTCGGGTGGAGGGTTGCATACCAAGTTTTGGCAAGTTGTCAAGGGCCGCATTGGTAGCCTCGCCCCTTGACAAATGCACCACCCCCTGGTCACCATCTTGTGACTGGAAGTCCCCCCCCCCCCCCCCCAACTCCTGACCTTTGCCACCAGAATTCCTTCCCCTTGACTCTGGAAGTACTCCTTTCAGCAAGGGGCTTTGCCATCTCAGAACCAGAAAAATAAATTATATTCTAAAAAGCAAACATCTAGAGCATTCATTAATTTGATTTAAAAATATATCATTGTCCTGATTTACAAGTGTTTATGTAGTGTATATAGAGGTGATTCCACAATAGCATAAAATGAAGGCTTACTCTTGTATATTGTGGGGGGCTGTAGGTATGTGGGGTGAGAGAGCATGTGGGTGTATGTGTGGATATGTGGGGGGTGGGTGCGTATGGGGTTTGTGGGGGAATGGGTGCTTGGGGGGGTGTGAGGGGATGAGAGGTCTGCATGTATGGCACTGCAAGGGGGTGGGGGTGCATGTGTATGGTGGGTGTGTGTGGGACCCATCTTATGAACACACACACTGTCCTTGCCTGCATACACACGCGCACTGTCCCTGCCTGCCCACCCACCTACACATACACACTGCCCCTGCCTGCATACACACACGCGCACGCACTGTCCCTGCTTGCCCCCACACACACACACACATTCCCTGCCGCCCCCCACCCCCCATACATACACACACTCATACGGTCCCTGCTGGCTCTCTCCCACCCCTCATCCCTGCCTGTCCATACACCCCTACCGGCATGTCCCCATGCTCCCCAGTCTGGGGATAGAACTGGGAGTCATCTGGTGCTGAAGCACAGCAGGGGCAGGGGCAGGAAGGGAGTGAAATGGCTGAGGGTGGGCAGGGCTGCGCTGTTCAGTCCTGTTGAGGCTTCCTCTGGGTCCTACTACCCCTGGTTCTTCTCAGCTTTGACAGGCATCCAGGGGCAAATAAATATTAATTTTCTAAATTTTTTACGGGTCCTGTGGGCCAGATAGAATGGCCTGATGAGCTGGATGTGGCCCATGGGTCATATTTTACCCACCCCTGCCCTAGGGGGTATGTGCAGGTGGGACAGAACACTACCACCCACTACCCCATGCTGCCACCTCCTAGGAGGAGGAGGGGTGTAGGGGCAAGGGCAGCAGCGCCCCTCTGTGGGCTGGCCAGCTGTGGGGGCTTGTGGGAGAAGCTTGCACACAGTGGCCACCTCACCCCCATCCCCCCCCCCCCGGCTACCACGGGTACATGTATTAAAAAAGGTTGAAAACGCCTGTCTTAACTAAAACTTCATCAAGAATATTATACTGAGTGGATGGAAATGAAACAAACTGAAAAAACAACACAAATTCTATGAAGCCAGTATATTTTCAATAAGGATCTACTGTTTCTGTTGATTCTTCTGAGCCTTATTATATGTCAACTTCATATGTTGGGTGAAATACTGGTCTCATTTCAATACAGCCAAGATCACCTTTGCTAACTGGTATGTCATTTTTTAAGAAAATAAAGGAGTGTAGTTATGCACCAGTACAATTTTTAATGCTGTAACACCATCATTTGCTAAGTAAAAAACATTAAACTATCAAATGAAGCTTCCCACATTTGTTTAAATTCTGTCTGAACAGGTGCAATAATCTGAAGGCTGTAGCTGTTCATTGTATTCCAGCATCCAGAAATTAAAGTGCAACTATGTTCATTAATATTCATAGATAGTTATGGGCTGGAAGGGACCTTGCAGATCATCGGATCCAGCCTCCCAGCTCTAGGCAGGAAGACAACTGAGGTTTGGTGACCCCAGCAAGGTGACTGTCTCATCTTCTCTTGAAAACCTCCAGGGTCGGTGACTGCACCACCTCTGGAGGGAGTGTATTCCCACAGTCTGGACACCCTGACTCTGAAAGAGTTTTTCCTGGTATTAAGCCTGAAGCGGCCTTCCACGAGTTTGTACCCATTGGTCCTGGTATTCCCCGGGGGTGTCCTAGCAAACAATTGTTCACCGAGCTCCTGATGCACTCCTCTGATATAGAGGTAAGCCCCCTCTCAACCTTCTCGTCTTTAAGTTAAAGAGGCCCAGGTCCCTCAGCCTTTCCTTGTATGGCTTGCCTTGCAAGTCCATGATCAATCATATGAGTGGCTCTTTTCTGGACCCTCTCAAGTTTTTCCATGTCCTTATTGAAGTGCGGCACCCAGAATGGGATGCAGTACTCCAATTGCAGTCTCACCAGTGCTAAGTACAGTGGACTTCCTTCCTTAGTTTTACATAAGATGCATCGGTTGATGCATGCCAGTATGTCGTTTGCCCTGCTGACCACCGCCTTGCACTGATGGCTCATATTCATACGATGATCAGTCATTGTACCTAGGTCCCTTTCAGCCGTGGTGCAAGTCAAACTGTTGCCACCAAGTCTGTATGTGTGTTGAGGGTTGTTTGTCTCCAGATGGAGTACCTTACACTTTGAAGTGTTAAACGTCATCTGGTTCTGGTCTGCCCAACTCTCAAGCCTGTCCAGGTCAGACTGTACCTGCAACCTATCTTCTAGTGTGACCACACTACCCATAACATGGTGTCATCTGCAGACCTGGCCAGAAAGCTTTTCACTCCCCCATCCAAATAATTGATAAAGATGTTGAAAAGCACCAGTCCAAGCATGAACCCCTGAGGGACACCACTGGCTACTTCATGCCAGGATGACACAGATCTGTTCATGAGAACTCTCCAGGTCCTACCCTGTAGCCAGTTTCCCACCCACTGAACTGTTGAGCAGCTGAGCCCAAAATCTTCCAGTTTTCTCACAAGGATATTGTGGGAAAAATCAAAAACCTTTTGGGAGTCTAGGTATAGAATGTGGCCAACTGCGGCCTTGACATCACCACGATCCACTGGCTGGAGAACTGGCTCTGCGGTAGGACCCAGAGGATGGTGGTCAATGGGAGCCAATCATCTTGGTGCGCTGTGACTAGTGAAGTCTCACAAAGCTCTGTCCTAGGGCCTATACTGTTTAACATCTTCATCAATGATGTGGACACTGGTGTCAGAAGCGGACTGGCCAAGTTCACTGACGACACCAAACTCTGGGGTAAAGCATTCACACCTGAGGACAGGAGGGTGATCCAGGCAGATCTGGACAGACTCATGAAATGGGCAGACAAGAACCTGATGGTGTTTAACACCGAAAAATGCAAGGTTCTCCACCTTGGGAGGAAAAACCTGCACCATACTTATAGGCTCGGTAGTGCTATGCTGGTTAGCACTACAGATGAAAGGGACTTGGGGGTCATGGTTGACCACAACATGAACATGAGCCTTCAGTGTGATGCTGCAGCTAATGAAGCAACCAAAACGCTGGCTTGCATCCATAGATGCTTCTCAAGCAAATCCTGGGACATCATTCTCCCCTTGTACTCGGCCTTGGTGAGGCCACAGCTGGAGTACTACGTCCAGTTTTGGGCCCCACAATTCAAAAAGGATGTGGAGAAGCTTGAGAGAGTCAAGAGAAGAGCCACGCACATGATCAGAGGTCAGGAAAACAGACCTTATGACGACAGGCTGAGAGCCATGGAGCTATTCAGCCTGCAAAAGCGCAGGCTCAGGGATGATCTGATGGCCACCTATAAGTTTATTGGGGTGCTCATAGGTATTTGGGAAACATCTGTTCACCAGAGACCCCCAAGGGATGACAAGATTGAACGGTCACAAACTCCACTGTGACCGATTCACGCTGGACATAAGAAAGAAAGTCTTCACTGTCCGAGCCCCCAACGTTTGGAGCAGACTACCACCAGCGGTGGTTCAAGCACCCACTTTGCATGCCTTCAGGACACATTTGTATGCTTATCTTGCTGGGATCCTATGATCCCTGCTGACTTCCTGCCCCTGGGGCAGGGGGCTGGACTCGATGATCCTCCGGGGTCTCTTCCAGCCCAAATGTCTATGAAATCGATGAAAAACGTTTCCCGTGTCCAGGTGGTAAGAGACCTTGTCATAGGAGATGAGATTGGTAAGACAGGACGTACCCACGACAAAGCCATGCTGGCTGTTGTTCAGAATCTTACCTTCTGTGAGCATATCGCACATAAATTCTTCAATGAGCTTTTCCAGGATTTTCCCTGGGATGGAGGTTAGACTGATTGGCCTATAATTGCCTGGATCCCTCTCTCTTTCCCTTCTTGAAGGTGGGCATAATGTTGGCCCTCCTCTGATCCTCAGGGAATTCTAAAAGAACTTTGCCAGGGGTTTCATGATGACCTCAGCCAGTTCCTTCAGCACTCTGGTCCTATTGACTTATAGGAGCCCCCCGGCTCCTACTTGGCCCAGCCCTCAGGGAGCCATGTGCCCAGTCCCACCCAGCATGTGAGACAGGAAGGGGGGGCACTCACCTGTCTCCTTCCAAGGGGCAAGGACCTTCCAGCCCCTAAAGCAGCATGGCGCTGGTGAGCCCTTCTTAGTTTCATAGTTTCATAGTAGCTAGAGTCGGAAGGGACCTAGGTAGATCATCTAGTCCGACCCCCTGCCTTAGCAGGAAAGAGCACCGGGGTCAGATGACCCCGGCAAGGTGCTCATCTAACTTCCTTTTAAAAATCCCCAGGCTCGGAGCCTGCACCACTTCCCCTGGAAGCTGGTTCCAGGCCCTAGCCACCCTGACTGTGAAGTAGCGCCTCCTAATATCTAATCTAAACTTACCCTCCGCCAGTTTGTGACCGTTATTCCTGGTCACTCCTGGCAGCGCACGGGGGAACAGGGACTCCCCCAATACCTGCTGATCCCCCCTGACCAGTTTGTAGCAGGCCACAAGGTCCCCCCTTAGCCTTCTCTTGTGGAGGCTAAACAGGTTCAGGTCCCGTAGCCTATCCTCATAAGGCCTGCCCTGCTGACCCCTGATCATACGAGTGGCCCTCCTCTGAACTCTTTCCATATTGTCCACGTCCCTCTTGAAGTGTGGCGCCCAGAACTGGACGCAGTACTCCAGCTGCGGCCTGACCAGTGCCGCATAGAGGGGGAGGATCACCTCCCTGGACCTGCTCGAGATGCATCTGTGGATGCATGATAGGGTACGATTGGCCTTCTTGACTGCCTCCCCACACTGCCGGCCCATGTTCATCGTGGAGTCAATGACGACTCCAAGATCCTTTTCCGTCTCCGTGCTGGCAAGAGGAGAGTTCCCCAACCTGTAAGTGTGGTGCCGGTTCTTCCTCCCCATGTGCAACACCTTGCACTTATCAGTGTTAAACCCCATCCTATTCTCATCCGCCCACCGTTGCAACCTGTCAAGGTCAGCTTGTAGCCTATTGCACCCTTCTAGTGCACCCACATCCCCCCACATCTTAGTGTCATCAGCAAACTTGAACAGGGTGCTTTCTACCCCCTCATCCAAGTCACTGATGAAGATGTTGAACAGTGCAGGCCCGAGGACCGAGCCCTGCGGAACCCCACTGCCCACATCCTTCCAGGTCGAGAAGAACCCATCCACTACCACCCTCTGGGTGCGGCCCTCCAACCAGTTGGCGACCCATTTGACCGTGTGGGCATCGACACCACAGTCTCTCAGCTTTTTGATGAGGACAGGGTGAGAGACAGTGTCGAAAGCCTTCCGGAAGTCCAAAAAGACTACATCCACAGCAACCCCTGCGTCTAATGATTTGGTGACCTGATCGTAAAAGGCCACCAGGTTGGTCTGACAAGACCTGCCACTGATAAACCCATGTTGGTTGCCCCTGAGCATGCATTCCCCCGCAAGGCCCTCCTGGATGTGTGCCAGGATAATTTTTTCAAAGAGCTTACCCGGGATTGAGGTCAGACTAACTGGCCTGTAATTTCCCGGGTCCTCTTTTTTTCCCTTTTTGAAGATAGGGACCACATTGGCCCTCTTCCAGTCCTCCGGCACCTCGCCAGAGCACCACGAGTGCTCATAGAGCCGTGCCAGGGGTCCCGCAATGACCTCAGCCAGTTCCTGTAGAACCCTAGGGTGAAGATCGTCCGGACCAGCGGACTTGAACACGTCCAGCTTCTCCAGAAGTACCCTAACTAACTCCTCGCTAACCCTTGGCCCAGGCGTGTCTCTCTCGGGGCCCGAGGGGGGCCCAGCAGGGAGGTGGCTGAACTGGTCCCTACTTAGGAAGACAGAGGCAAAGAAATCGTTAAATATGTTAGCTTTGTCATCTGGCGTGATGACTAAGTTGCCCATCGTGTCCTGCAGGGGCCCCACATTACCCGGGACCCTCTTTTTACCCCCTATGTATTTGAAGAAGGACTTCTTATTGTCCTTAATCCGGGAAGCTAGTCCTATCTCCAACTCTGCCTTGGCCCTCCTGACTGCCCCCCTACATCCTCGGGCGACTATAACATAGTCCTTCTTGGCGATGACCCCATCTCTCCATTGGGTATATGCCTCCCTTTTAGCAAGGAGACATTCCCGGATGCTCTTAGTGAGCCATGGGGGTTTATGTGCCCTCCTGCTCCCTTTGACCCTTGTTGGGATTACCTCCCTTTGGGCATGGAGGATCGTCTCCTTAAGGAGCAACCACTCACCTTCGACATCTGATTCCCTTCCCCTCTGGGTCCTCAGCGCTTCCCCAACTATCCTCCTTAGCTTGTTGAAGTCAGCCCTCCTAAAGTCTAGGGCTGTTGCCTTGCTGCAGCCCTTTGCCACCTTACGCTGGATGGTGAATTCCAGCAAGCGATGATCACTGTCTCCCAGGTGGCCCATCACCCGCAGCCCCCTCACCAGGTCATCACCCGTGGCCAGCACTAGGTCCAACAAGGCGTCTCCCCTGGTGGGGCTGTGCACCTCCTGGGTTAGATGGAGGTCCTGCAGTCTGGCTAAGAACCGACGTGAGCGATCAGACTTGGCTGACTGCTCCTCCCAGCAGATGTCTGGGAAGTTTAGGTCCCCCATGATGACCACATCCTTAGCCCTCACTGCCTCTGTAAGCTGACCTAAGAATTCCAGGTCGAGCTCTTCTCCCTGGTTGGGAGGTCTATAGTAGACTCCCACCGTTAAGTCTCTCTCCCCTGGACTGCCTTTTACTCTAACCCAGAGCACCTCAGAGTGCCCCCCCTCTACCCCCATGCTAATTAACGAGGAAGTATATTCCTCCTTGATGTAGAGTGCTACTCCTCCACCTTTCCTTCCTATCCTGTCCTTCCTGTATAGCCTATAGCCCTTGACACTCACCGCCCAGTCATGCGATGAGTCCCACCACGTTTCTGTGATCCCTACTATGTCAGGGCTGGTGACAGCTAGGAGGAGGGCGAGTTCCTCCTGCTTCTTCCCCATACTTCGAGCATTCGTGTAGAGGCATTTGAGGCCTTCAGCGGTTGTGCCCACTGACCCCCTAGTCTCAGCAATGCCCCGTCCCCTATCGCTTACCTGTTTCTCCGTTTTGACCATTGGTCTGGGCTCGCTGGCTGTTGCTGGGCCTGGTATGTCATCGTCTCCTCCGCCCTCATCTTCCCCCTCCCCCGACGAGCCTAGTTTAAAGCCCGCCGAAGGAGGTTCACCAACCTGGAAGAGAACACACGCTTACCTTTAGGGGAAAGGTGGAGCCCATCCCATCCCAGCATGTCTCTCATCACGATGTGCCGGTCATGGCTGAGGAAGCCAAAGCCCGCCTCGAAGCACCATTCCTGTAGCCTCCAGTTGGTCTCCGCAATGCACATCTCGTGACGTCTGCCGCGTCCGCTCACTGGCAGGATGGAAGAGAAGACCGCCTGTGCGCCCATCTCCCTCAGCACGCCTCCCAGAGCATGGTAGTCCTCCATCAGGCGATCAGGGGCTCTCCTGGCCGCATCGTTAGTACCCACATGGACAAGGACCATGGGGTAATAATCGGAGGGCTGGATGATGGACTGGAGCATCCCCTTCACATCCTGAATCTTCGCTCCGGGCAGGCAGTATACCTCACGTGCTGAGGGATCCTGGCGACAGATGGGGCCCTCCGTACCTCTCAGGATGGAGTCACCAATCACGATGACGCGACGCTTCCTCCTCTTAGGCCTCTTGACTCCCGCCGCCCGCACAGGACATTGTGTGCACAAAGTCTCCTCCCTGGAATCTTCCACTGCTCCCTCCTCCTCCAGGGCTGCCAGGACCTCATATCTGTTCTCCAGATGGACAGGAGGAACTGGTGCCGCAACATGGTTAATAGCTCTGGCGCGGGAGACTGTCTGCCACTCAGCGGTGGAGGGCTCATCCCGGTCTGCCCTCTCCTCTGTTGTATCACCCTGCAGAGAAAGAAAATACCTATCAATTTCCTCCTCTGCCTCACGGATTCCCCTCAGCCTGCTAACCTCCTCCAGGAGCTCCTGCACCCGCTCCTCCAGGGTCCTAAGGCGGATACCTACAGGACAGGTGCAGGAGTCCCCAGTCCCTGCCCCCCCAGACCTTGCCAGGCAGTTCCCGCAGGCCAGGGGGTTGGAGGACGGCAGCCCCCCCGAGGGGCTCTGTCTGGGTGGAGGCCTCGGACAAGCCCCGGGAAGGCCGCGCCCCCCGGGCAGGGGCCCTGGCAGAACTCCGTGTCGACACCATCGCAGGAGTTGCTGCCCTTACTAGCAGAGCAGGGGTCAGCCTCTGGGCCCCGCCTGTTCGCCCGCCGGCGCGAACGCCGCCGCAAACGCCGGCGCGCTCTTACAGACCGCGCCTGTTTGCGCGCTCTGTTCGCGCGGCTCGGGAGCGCGGCTCCCTACCGGCTCAGCTAAGAGGGACCCGGGGGGCTTCCCCTCCGGATCCGGCTCAGCTGCGCCGGCCCCTCAGTCCCTCAGCCCCACTTACCTTAGGGGGATCAGCTGCTGCTGGCCCCTCAGCTGCTCCGCTCGCCGCCGCCGCTTCTACTACTGCACTCTCCTCCGCTCCGGGTCCAGAAAGGAGGCACACGTGTGGGAAGGACACACGTGCGCCTGAGTCCCTCTTCTCCCCGCTGCCCCTGACCTCCAAGTGGCGGAAGCTACGTCAAACCGCCGTTTATAAAGGAGGCGGTTTGAATTACCCGCCGCTGCCTTACCCACCAATCAGGCGCTCCGGTGTCACCGGAAGTGCCTGTCAATGATCCCGCCCCCTGAGCACCCCCACTGGGGAGGATCTGGTGAGACTGGAGCCTGCTCCCCTAGGCTAGTCCCGGGGGCACTCCCTGGCTTGGGGGACAACCCCCTAGCCCTCACCTGTTTGCGCGCTCTGTTCGCGCGGCTCGGGAGCGCGGCTCCCTACCGGCTCAGCTAAGAGGGACCCGGGGGGCTTCCCCTCCGGATCCGGCTCAGCTGCGCCGGCCCCTCAGTCCCTCAGCCCCACTTACCTTAGGGGGATCAGCTGCTGCTGGCCCCTCAGCTGCTCCGCTCGCCGCCGCCGCTTCTACTGCTGCACTCTCCTCCGCCCGGGTCCAGAAAGGAGGCACACGTGTGGGAAGGACACACGTGCGCCTGAGTCCCTCTTCTCCCCGCTGCCCCTGACCTCCAAGTGGCGGAAGCTACGTCAAACCGCCGTTTATAAAGGAGGCGGTTTGAATTACCCGCCGCTGCCTTACCCACCAATCAGGCGCTCCGGTGTCACCGGAAGTGCCTGTCAATGATCCCGCCCCCTGAGCACCCCCACTGGGGAGGATCTGGTGAGACTGGAGCCTGCTCCCCTAGGCTAGTCCCGGGGGCACTCCCTGGCTTGGGGGACAACCCCCTAGCCCTCACCTGTTTGCGCGCTCTGTTCGCGCGGCTCGGGAGCGCGGCTCCCTACCGGCTCAGCTAAGAGGGACCCGGGGGGCTTCCCCTCCGGATCCGGCTCAGCTGCGCCGGCCCCTCAGTCCCTCAGCCCCACTTACCTTAGGGGGATCAGCTGCTGCTGGCCCCTCAGCTGCTCCGCTCGCCGCCGCCGCTTCTACTACTGCACTCTCCTCCGCTCCGGGTCCAGAAAGGAGGCACACGTGTGGGAAGGACACACGTGCGCCTGAGTCCCTCTTCTCCCCGCTGCCCCTGACCTCCAAGTGGCGGAAGCTACGTCAAACCGCCGTTTATAAAGGAGGCGGTTTGAATTACCCGCCGCTGCCTTACCCACCAATCAGGCGCTCCGGTGTCACCGGAAGTGCCTGTCAATGATCCCGCCCCCTGAGCACCCCCACTGGGGAGGATCTGGTGAGACTGGAGCCTGCTCCCCTAGGCTAGTCCCGGGGGCACTCCCTGGCTTGGGGGACAACCCCCTAGCCCTCACCTGTTTGCGCGCTCTGTTCGCGCGGCTCGGGAGCGCGGCTCCCTACCGGCTCAGCTAAGAGGGACCCGGGGGGCTTCCCCTCCGGATCCGGCTCAGCTGCGCCGGCCCCTCAGTCCCTCAGCCCCACTTACCTTAGGGGGATCAGCTGCTGCTGGCCCCTCAGCTGCTCCGCTCGCCGCCGCCGCTTCTACTGCTGCACTCTCCTCCGCCCGGGTCCAGAAAGGAGGCACACGTGTGGGAAGGACACACGTGCGCCTGAGTCCCTCTTCTCCCCGCTGCCCCTGACCTCCAAGTGGCGGAAGCTACGTCAAACCGCCGTTTATAAAGGAGGCGGTTTGAATTACCCGCCGCTGCCTTACCCACCAATCAGGCGCTCCGGTGTCACCGGAAGTGCCTGTCAATGATCCCGCCCCCTGAGCACCCCCACTGGGGAGGATCTGGTGAGACTGGAGCCTGCTCCCCTAGGCTAGTCCCGGGGGCACTCCCTGGCTTGGGGGACAACCCCCTAGCCCTCACCTGTTTGCGCGCTCTGTTCGCGCGGCTCGGGAGCGCGGCTCCCTACCGGCTCAGCTAAGAGGGACCCGGGGGGCTTCCCCTCCGGATCCGGCTCAGCTGCGCCGGCCCCTCAGTCCCTCAGCCCCACTTACCTTAGGGGGATCAGCTGCTGCTGGCCCCTCAGCTGCTCCGCTCGCCGCCGCCGCTTCTACTGCTGCACTCTCCTCCGCCCGGGTCCAGAAAGGAGGCACACGTGTGGGAAGGACACACGTGCGCCTGAGTCCCTCTTCTCCCCGCTGCCCCTGACCTCCAAGTGGCGGAAGCTACGTCAAACCGCCGTTTATAAAGGAGGCGGTTTGAATTACCCGCCGCTGCCTTACCCACCAATCAGGCGCTCCGGTGTCACCGGAAGTGCCTGTCAATGATCCCGCCCCCTGAGCACCCCCACTGGGGAGGATCTGGTGAGACTGGAGCCTGCTCCCCTAGGCTAGTCCCGGGGGCACTCCCTGGCTTGGGGGACAACCCCCTAGCCCTCACCTGTTTGCGCGCTCTGTTCGCGCGGCTCGGGAGCGCGGCTCCCTACCGGCTCAGCTAAGAGGGACCCGGGGGGCTTCCCCTCCGGATCCGGCTCAGCTGCGCCGGCCCCTCAGTCCCTCAGCCCCACTTACCTTAGGGGGATCAGCTGCTGCATGCATGCAGTTTAAAAAAGGCCACCGACAGCATAGCTGCAGTTTGTCCCTGGCTCTGTCATGAGACATGCAGGCGGAAGTCTGTTGCACCCCCATTGAGCCCAGGGACCCCCCACGACCTGCCCAGTGGGACCCCAGCCTGGACCCCCAGCACAGCCAGAGGTAGGTGGGGCCTCCAACCCAGACAGCTGCGAGGCAGCTGAGTCAGAGCCAAGGAGGGACAGGCCCCCCCCGGCTCCTACTTTACCCAGCCCCCGGGGAGCCACATGACCAGAGCCTTGCGAACAGGCTGTGCAAACAGGCACACTTGTCTGCCTGGCATGCGAGTTAGCATGGGAGTTTGTTCAGAAGGGTCTGAGGCCCTGCCTGTGAGCCCCTAGGGTAGGTAGTCATAGTAGTAGCCAGACTACCACCGGTAAAATGTGGCTAGGCACATGCTGCACCTTGAGGGTCCCCTCGGAGTTTGCAGCCTCCCCCTCTGTCATCTCAGAGGCCTCCACCCAGACGAACCCATGTTTCTAGGCTCCGTACAGATGAAACCCCTGGCTCTCAGCTGTGTGGAGCTGCCTGGCATGTTTCCAGGAGCATGGCCACCTCCCCTTAGGAGGTTTGTTCCACTTTGGAGTCCCTGGGGCACCAGATGGTGGAGCTCCAGGCCGCAGTCCAGAGACTGCATGCCATCAGGGATGGCAAACAGAAGATCGACTCCTACTGCCAGGGCCTTTACCCCCTAGAGGTGGAGGGTAGACCAAGGTCACCCTCCAGGGCAAGAGGGGACTCGGGGATCTCCCATGCTGTCCAGCCAGGGAGTTGGACCAAGGTGGTCAAAGGCCCCAAGGCCTGCCGCAACAAGGTCTCCTTCCCTCTGGGGCTTTGCAACGGGTACAAACCTCTTGCAGCCCCAGTAGAGCCTGCAGATCTGTCAGCTCCAGCAGGCAAGGGAGAATCACCCACCCCCACTCTCCCCGAGACGAAACTCAGTGCTCATCATGGGAGACTCCCGCCTGAGGGAAACTGGGGGGCAATCTGCCACCCAGACCCCCTAGCCTGGGAGGTCTGCTACTTCCCAGGGGTCCACATATGGGACATAGCCAAGAGGATCCCAAAGATTCTCTGGCCCTCTGACCACTACTCTATGCTCCTTATCCATGTGGGATGAATGACACAGCTCAGAGCAACCCCAGCCATGTCATGAGGGACTACAGGGCTCTGGGAGAGGGGCTTAGGGAGTTTGGGGGCACAGGTGGTCTTTTCCTCACTCCTCCCAGTTGTGGGTCACAGGCTGAGGCAGAGACGGGTTGAGGCAGTCAACCAGAGACTGCCCCGCTAGTGTCATCGTGAAGGCTTTGGCTTCCATGATCACGGCCCTCTCTTCAGTGAGGGAGGCAGTGGGCTGCTGGGAAGAAATGGCCTCCACCTCGCTCCGCTGGAGAGGAGGCTCTTCTCATCCAGACTGGCTGACCTGCTCTACCGGACTTTAAACTAAGCCCACTGGAAGATATGGGGAGTACTGCCACTGCAAGCCCACTAGGCAGTGTTTGTGAACCCAGCATGCTAAGCCACTCAAGGGAACCCATCCCTACCCCAGCCCCAGAGCGATCTGTAGGGAAAGCAAGGGCCCCCAATGGGACATTTACGTGCCTATACACCAATGCCAGGAGCCTAGGGAACAAACTGGAGGAACTGGTTCTCCTGCCAAACAAAAAGGATTATGATCTCAACAGACCTGGTGGGACTTCACCTGTGACTGAGCGACAGGTATAGATGGCTGTACCTTGTACAGGAGAGATCATGGGCAAAAGGGGCAGGGGGGTGGCTCTCTATGTCAAGGAAAGCTACACGTCCCTGCAAGCTAACAATGGCACCCGGGGGGATGACTGGAGACTCTCTGGGTCAAAATTGGTGGCGAACAAGGCACAGGGGACACAATGGTGGGGGTTTACTACAGACCTCATAGCCAGAATCAAGAGCTTGACCAGAAATTTGCCAGGGAACTGACTGAGGCTACATGTTCCCAGTGCGTGGTTGTCATGGGAGATTTCAACTACCCTGACATTTTGTGGGAAGAGCACTTGGCTACATCCAAATGGTCGCAAAGCTTCCTCGTGTGTGGATGAGCTCTATCTGACTCAAGAAGTCTATGGACTGATGAGAAGCAAAGCACTGCTCGACCTGGTACTGGCAATGGGGGATAACTTAATGAGTGACCTAACAATCGAAGGGAAGCTGGGAGATAGCAACCATGAGATGATCACCTTTACCATCCACTATAAACCAGGCAAGTCAGTCAGCAAAGCAGAAGTCCTTGACTTCAGGAAAACTAGGACTTTGACAAGCTCAGGAGACTTGTTGGTGAGGCCCTAACGGACCACAACCCAAAGTGGGAGGGGAGTTCAGGAAGAGTGGTTGCTCAAGGGAGCGATCCTGAAAGCACAATTTCCTGTCTTGGAGGAAAGGCAGCAAAAGGGCGCAGCAGCCCCCTTGGCTCTGCCGGGAGCTAGCGGATCTCCTGTAACTAAAAAGAAAGGCCTACAAAGGATGGAAGGCTGGATCCACCCCAAAGGAGAAGTACTCTGCACTGGTCCAGACCTGTAGGGAGTGAACCAGGAAAGCAAAGGCTGCGACTGAACTCCAACTGGCTACACATATCAAGGACAATAAGTCCTTTTTTAGATATGTGGGGAGCTGGAGGAGCAGCAAGGGTAACGTTGGACACCTGCTAAACCATATGGGTCAACTAACAGCCGACACCCAGGAAAAAGCCAGCCTGCTTAATGGGTATTTTGCATCGGTTTTTCACCAGCCCCAAGCGACAGCCCTGCTCAATATAATATGGGACGGCCAGGGTGAGGGAGAACTGTTACCTTCCATCAATGTTGACCATGTGAAGGAACACCTTGAGAGGCTGGACACCTTCAAGTCAGCTACGCCAGACAGCTTACA
Organism: Crocodylus siamensis; assembly: GCF_052110815.1. NCBI lineage: Eukaryota > Metazoa > Chordata > Crocodylia > Crocodylidae > Crocodylus > Crocodylus siamensis. The sequence continues at coordinate 58,873,200 of NC_143395.1, forward strand.
CCCCAGGGTACTTGAGGAGCTGACAAGCATCATAGCTTGGGCACTTGCAAGGATCTTTGAGAACTTGTGGTGCTCAGGCAAAGCGCCCGAGGATTGGAAGAAGGCTAATGTCATGCCTATCTGCAAGGGAGGAAAGTAGATGCGGGAAACAGCAGGCCCATCAGCCAGACCTGCATCCCGGGGAAGATCTTGGAGAAAACCATCAGAGACACCATTCTTGATAAACTGGCTGAAGGCAACTTCTTGAGGGATAGCCAGCATGGGTTTGTTGTGGGTAGGTCTTGCCTGACCAATCTTCTCTCCTACAACCAGGTGACATATCACCTGGACAGGGGAGAGGAGATTGATGTCATAGATCTCGACTTTAAAAAGCTTTTGATCTGGTATCCCACAATCATCTTATAGAAAAACTGGGCAGTTGCGGCTTCAGCTACATCACAGTCTGCTGGCTGGGGAATTGGCTTCAAGGTTGCACCCAGAGTGGTAGTTGACAGAAGTCAATCATTGTGGTGCGCCATGACCAGTGGGGTCCCCCAAGGCCCATCCTTGGGCCTATCCTTTTCAACATTTTCATTAATGATGTGGATATTGGTGTCAGAAGCAGACTGACCAAGTTCGCTGATGACACCAAACCACATGCATGATCAGAAAGCACGCCTTATGATGAGAAGCTGAGAGCTACAGGACTCTTCAGTCTGGAAAAGCGTGGGCTCATGGAGGACCTGGTGGCTGCCTATAAGTATATAAGGGGTGTACATCAGGATCTGGGGGAACGCATGTTCACCAAAGCACCCCATGGGATGACAAGGTCAAACAGTCACAAACTTCTCCAAGACTGTTTCAGCCTGGGCATAAGGAAGAACTTCTTTACAGTCCCAGCCCCCAAGACCTGGAATAGACTGCCGCCAGAGGTGGTACAAGCACCTACTCTGGATTCCTTTAGGAGTCAATTGGATGTTTATCTTTCTGGGATCCTGTGACCCCAGCTGACTTCCTGCCCCTGGGCCAGGGGGCTGGACTCAAATGATCTTCTGAGGTCTCTTCTACCCCTAATATCTATGAAAGGTCTAGCTTTTCTAGTTGGTATTGCACAGTGGGGAGGTTGTCAGTCCTGGCATGTCCCCTATAAGCCTTATCTCACTTGACATTCCCCATGGTCCGGTGAAATAGCAAAGCAAAGTGGGCATTCAGGACTTCAGTTTTGTCCTAAATGTCAGTTACCAGCTTTCCTGAGGTATTAATCAGGGGCCCCCACTTCCATTTGTTTTCCTTCTATTGCCTACATACCTAAAGGATTTGTTATTGTCCTTGACTCCCGTGGCTAACCTAAACTCCGTCGCCGCCTTGGCTCTCCTGACCCTGTCCCTGCAAGTGCTGGCCACTGTTGTATAGTCCTCCTTGAGGACCCCCCCCTAGCTTCCACTGTGCATACACCCTTTTTCTTTTTTAAGATGACTGCAATGTCCCTATTTAGCCAGGAGGGATTGCCAGCCCTTCTGCTGCCTTTCCTTTGCAGGAACAGTTTTCTTTTGTGCTTTGAGGATTCTACCCTTGAGCAACAACCACTCTTTGTGTACCCCATTTGCCATGCCTTCCTGGTCCTGCATCACCTCCCCTACTAATGTTCTGAGCCTATCAAAATAAGCATTTTTGAAGTCCAGGACTTCAGTCCTGCTGGTTGATTTGTTGGCCCTGCAGCAGATGGTGAACCTGATAATTCCATGGTTACTGTCGCCCAGGTTACCCTCAATGTTCAAGCTGCACACCAGATTTCATAGATTTCATAGACATTAAGGCTGGAAGGGATCTCGGAAGATCATTGAGTCCAGCCCCCCACCCAAAGAACAGGAAGTCAGCTGGGGTCACAGGATCCCAGCAAGATAAGCATCCAATTTACTCTTGAAGGTGTTTGATGTAGGTGCTTGAACCACCTCCAATGGCAGGCTGTTCCAGACCTTGAGGGCTCGGACAGTAAAGAAATTCTTCCCTATGTCCAGCCTGAAACGGTCTTGCAGTAGTTTATGACCATTCGACCTTGTCATCCCTTGGGGCGCTCTGGTGAACAAACGTTCCCCCAGATCCTGGTGGTCACCCCTGATAAACTTACAGGTGGCCATCAGATTACCCCTCAGCCTGCGGTTTTCCAGGCTAATAAGACCCATGGCTCTCAGCCTGTCATCGTAAGGTCTGTTTTCCTGATCTCTGATCATGGACATGGCTCTTCTCTGGACCCTCTCAAGCTTCTCCACATCGTTTTTGAATTATGGGGCCCAAAACTGGATGCAGTACTCCAGCTGTGGCCTCATCAAGGCCGAGTACAAGGGGAGAATGACGTCCGGGGATTTGCTGGAGAAGCATCTATGGATGCAACCCAGCGTTTTGGTCACTTTACTAGCCACAGCATCGCATTGCAAGCTCATGTTCATCTTATGGTCGATGATGACCCCCAAGTCTCTTTCTTCTGTAGTGCTAGCCAACGTAGCCCTGCCGAGCCTATAAGGATGCTGCAGGTATTTCTTCCCAAGCTGGAGAACCTTGCATTTTTCGGTGTTAAACACCATCAGGTTCTCATCTGCCCATTTGCTGAGCTTGTCCAGGTCAGCCTGGATCACCCACCTGTCTTCTGACGTGGATGCTTTGCCCCAAAGTTTGTTGTCATTGGAGAACTTGGCCAGTCCACTCCTGACTCCAATGTCCACATCATTAGTGAAGATGTTGAACAATATGGGTCCCAGGACAGAGCCTTGAGGGACCCCACTGGTCACAGGACACCACGATGAGTGACTGCCATCAATCACAACCCTCTGGGTCCGACCACGGAGCCAATTTCCCAGCCAGCGGATCGTGGTGGAGCCAAGGCCACAACTGGGCAGTTTGGCCAAGAGGTGATCATGGGATACCAGATCGAAGGCTTTTTTGAAGTCAGGATATATGACATCAATCTCTTCTCCCTTGTCCAGGTGATAGGTCACCTGGTTGTAGAAGAAAATGAGATTGATCAGGCAAGACCTACCCGCAACAAACCTGTGCTGGCTATCCCTCAGGATGTTGGTGTCGGCCAGTCCATTAAGGATGGCCTCTTTAATAAACTTTTCTAAGATCTTCCCCAGTATACAACTCAGGCTAATGGGCCTATAGTTAGCCAGCTTCACTTTCCTCCCTTTCTTGAAGATTGGTACCACGTTGGCCTTCTTCCAGTCTCCGGGCACTACACCAGAGCGCCAGGAGTCCTCAAAGATCCGTGCCAGAGGCTGGGCTATGATGCTCGGTAGCTCCTCGAGTACCCTGGGGTGTAGATTGTCAAGGCCGGCTGACTTGAAGGTATCCAGCTTCTCAAGGTGTTCCTTCACGAGGTCAGCATTAATGGAGGGCAGGGGATCTCCCTCACCCGGACCTCCCTGTCCCGTAGCAGGCATGGGCGTCCCATGGGACTCATGAAAGACTGATGCAAAGTACCCATTTAATAAGTTGGCTTTTTCCTGGGCGTCAGTTGCCCCATCGGTTCAGCAAGGGTCCAGTGTTGCCCTTGCTTTTCCTCCAGCTCCCCACATATCTGAAAAAGGACTTTTTATTGTCCTTGATGCTCAAAGCTAGTTGGAGTTCAGTTGCAGCTTTGGCTTTCCTGGTATGCTCCCTGGAGGACCGGACCAGTGCAGAATAATCTTCCTTGGAGATTAATCCCGTCCTCCATCCTTTGTAGGCTTTTCTTTTTAGCCTCTGCTAGGTCCTTGGAGAGCCAGGGGGGCTGCTGTGCCCTCTTGCTGCCTTTCCTCCGAGATGGAATAGACTTAGCTTGTGCATTGAGGATCGCTCCCTTGAGGAGCAGCCACTCTTCTTGAACTCCCCTCTCCTTGGGGTCATGGTCTCTTAAGGCCTGACTGACAAGCCTCCTGAGCTTGTCAAAGTCGGCTTTTCTGAAGTCAGGGACTTCTGCGTTGCTGACTGACTTGCCAGCTTTATGGTGGATGGTGAAGGTGATCAGCTCATGGTCACTGTCACCCAGCCTCCCATCAATCACTAGGTCGCCGATTAAGTCATCCCCTGTAGCCAGTACCAGGTTGAGCAGCGCTTTGCCTCTCGTTTGCCCGTAAACCTCTTGAGTCAGGTAGACGTCATCCATGCACGAGAGGAAGCTTTGTGACCACTCAGATTCTGCTGAGTGATCCTCCCACAAGATGTCCAGGTTATTGAAGTCACCCATGACAACCATGGTCCTGGAGCATGCAGCCTCAGCCAGTTCCCGGGCAAACTCCTGGTCAAGCTCAGGACTTTGGGTGGGAGGTCTGTAGTAGACTCCCACCGTTGTGTCCCCTGTGCCGTGTTCCCCATGAATTTTAACCCAGAGGGTCTCTAGCCATCCACCCTGGTCGCCAATGTCAGCTTGCAGGGACGTGTAGCTTTCCTTAACATAGAGAGCTACACCCCCACCCCTTTTATCTACACGATCCCTCCTGTACGGGGTATAGCCATCTATACCTGTGGTCCAGTCATGGGTGGGGTCCCACCAAGTCTCCATTATTCCAGTGACATCATAATTATTTGCATTGAACAGGAGAACGAGCTCCTCCTGCTTGTTCCCCAAGCTCCTGGCATTTGTGTCCAGGCAGGCAAGTGTCCCCTTGGGGGCTCTTGCCTTGCCCACAGATTGTACCAGGGCTGGGGCAAGGATGGGCTCCCTTAAGTGCCTTGCCCCGCTGGCATTGCAAGGGTTACTCAGCGGGCCAGCAGTGGCTGTAGTCCCCCGTTCCCCAGCAGGCTTAGTTTAAAGCCCACTGGAGCAGGTCAGCCAGTCTGGCTGAGAAGAGCCTCCTCCCCAGGGGAGAGAGGTGGAGGCCATCTCTTCCCAGCAGCTGGCTGCCTCTCTCGCCAAAGAGCAGGCTGTGGTCTTGGAAGCCAAAGCCTTCCTGGTACACCAGCGCCGCAGTCTTTGGTTGACTATGTGGATCTTCCTCTCCCTCCTCAGCCCATAGCCCAAGACTGGGAGGATTGAAGAAAACACCACTGGTGCCCCCAGACACTTCAGCCCCGCTCCCAAATCCCTGTAGTGCCTCATGACCCGGCTGTGCTGGGGGTCAGCAGGGGGCTCTGGCTGCTGGGGGGTGTCTGGGGGGCTACGGGGGAGCGGGGGCGCAGCGGGCTTTCACCCACATGTCTCTTGCTGCTCTGGAGCCTAACTGGGCTCTCTTTGCTGTTTTGATCATCTCCCTTGGTCAAGACCAGGACTAGGAGAGTGTTACCTCTGGTTGGCCCTTGCATTTCCTGGGTCAGAAAGAGCACCTTGATCAGTCAGGAAACTGTGTGAATGATCTGACCTAGCCAGGTGTTCCTCCCAATCTGGCTGGGTAATTGAAGTCACCCATAACAACCAAGTCCCTCTGTCAGTTCTTGAGAGAACTCCAGATCCAGCTCCTCCCCTTGGTCCAGTGGTCTGTAGTAAATGCCTACAGTTTGGTTTCTCTCCCCCCTCTTCTCCCCCCACCCCATAGGTTGACCCAGAGGGTTTCCAGCTGTTTATCTCTGGAGCTGATGTCAGCCTCCAGAGAAGTGCACTGCTCTCTCACATAGAGAACTACTTCTCCACCTTTTCTTCCTACTCTGTCCTTTCTGTGCAGGGTGTAGCTCTCTACGGCTATGCTCCAGTCATGCGAGGAGTCCCACCGGGTCTCCGTGATCCATACCAGGTCATATTGCCCACTATAGATCAGGAAGGCTAGCTCCTGCTGCTTGTTCCCCATGCTCCTGGCATTGGTGTACGGCAGGGGTGGGCAAAATGCTGCCTGAGGGCTGGATGCAGCCTGCCAGGCCATTCTATCCGGCTCGTGGGGCCCCTAAAAAATTTAGAAAATTAATGTTTATCTGGCCTGGGCTGCCTGTCTTGTGGCCCTCGATGTCTTCCCAAAACCCGGTAAGCGGCCCTCTGCCCAAAATAATTGCCTGCCCCTGGTGTACAGGCAGCTGAGGCAACTGACACCCTTGATTTCCTGAGATGCTGTGGGAGAACTGTTTGGTTAGCATTTTAAAATCAGTTGTACTAGCATCCTCCACAAGGAAGCTTTCCTGTGTGCCGGGAAATATAATTTGGGAATAGTAGAGTTATCCTTAAGCACATATTTTATGATGCATTAGAATCTTTAGTACTTAAGAACTTTCATTTACCTTCAGATTTATAAAGCAGGTGTTCCTCTTCAAGATAGCTAAAACAGAAAGATAGCTACTTCAATTTTAATATTGTTATACCACTGCAACATATGAACATTGCTAACATTTTTGCAATACAGATTCCTGTAGTTAAGTTGCACAGGGAAAGCCACAGGGTACAAGATAGAATCAAACTGCATAGATGATGAACTGAGCATTCATGGGTGCTTGCTCTTAATCTAGATTCCAAACAAAGTAGTTATCTTCAGTGTGGTATTGCTCATTGGTGGTATCAAAGTTCATCATATTTTTTTCAGCTTCAGACACTGCACTTCTCCCAACTCTGTATTCTGTAATTGTATTTAAGGTTAATTAAAAAGCTTTGTGATTGTGGAGACTTCTCCAATTGCATCTTTATTTCGTTATACATTTCCAGAGGTATTTTAAAGTGATACAGCTGTAATGGTCCAGAAATTATACAAGTCTAGGATTTCTTAGGGTGATTTCTTTTTTAGTCAGCCAGTGAAGTGTTTTGCATTCAAAATCTTGTGTAACTTTATTCCAACTACATAGTTGTTCCAATACAGGATACCACCCCAAGAAATCCTTGCCACTCACATAAGGAAATAAAGGCAGTTATCTGAGGAGTTCTTCATAAAGTCAGCAGTTATATTCTGTCTGTTGATGTAAAGAATAACCATTAAGAAACAAATCCTAAATAATCAGCATTGTGTCCTATTTCAGGCTGGTATAATTCCACTAACTTCAGATTTGCACCAGTGTAAGTGCATATTTTGGCCATTTGTCTAGTTCTGTTTAAGAAACTTCCATAAGCAGCGCCTAGGGGAGGCGTGGGGCGGGGGGAATATGCCCCCCCTGAGATTAGCCACTACTGGTTATTTTGTGTGATCACCACCACCTCCAGCTTCTGTAGGCAGTGCCTGTTTGCTGCCAACTACAAATGGTGCCCCCCCCCTCCCCCCCAGTTTTGGGAGACACCAGTCATTTATGGTCACTTCCATATTATATTCTTGCTTTATTGACTGGGTGACCAGATGATGCCTTTATATGCAGAATAATAGGAAGGAGTTTGGAATGGGTAAAAATTAGCTATTAACTATGCTTTCAGTGTACCTGGAAGGATGTCTTGCCCTTCTGTTTATAGTCCTTCCCTGCTGAGTAGTATAAATTTAAATATGTAAATATCATTTATTGAACCCATTTTAAATATTCAGATTTATAAAATCCAAATTAAAACCTAGGAAAAATGGTATGGCCTCTTTAGTTCTCCAGTTCAAATATTGGGAAATTATTATTTAATTCATATTCAATTTTCCTTGAAAGGAAGTTAATGCTTGCTGTATCAACCAGGTCAGGACTGAACAGGTTGTATTTAGGAATAAAAAAGTGAGGAAGGTCTGACTTTTGGAGACAAACCAGAAAAAAATGCACGAATTTAAGAAAACAACAATCAAGATCTGTAGACTGCCAGTCCTTGTCTTCTGGCCAGTGAGCGCACATGTGGAAGAAGGCAGTTTTGGCATGATAGGAACAGAATTTATCCAGCTCTCTTCTGCTTTTGTGCTTTGCTTTAAGCTGTTCCAGAAGATGCTTCAGAAGTTTAAGACACTCTTTCCTGTTGAATAAAAAGTATTTTTAAAAATACCTCATTTGGTCTAAGCAAGTCTTTCTGAAAATGTAAAAATTCTGTACTTTTTAATTAATTTTATGAGTTATGATACCACCCTGAAAAAGTTAATTAACAAATCTTGCCAGTAATTTTTGCTATAAAATATGAAAATGCAGGTGCATCTTACACATCACATTTATTGCAAAGATTCCCATGTAGAAATTTAGGTAATCCTAAAATTAAGGGACTGTGTAGCCAAGGAAACTTCAATAGTAGCAGAAACTTGGTGGCAAAAGCTGTCCTTCCCTGATAGTGAGGGGAAATGTTGAAACATTCCTGTGGAGTGAATATCCCCTAGAATGGGTGAGGTCTTTTGGAATGGGGAATCTGGCCACAAGGTTAAAAATAACACTTTTAAGGCAAAGGCAGTGATTTTCCTAATGATATTATGATTTGGGTCAAGAGAACTGAGAGAAGCACAAGGTAAACTGTAGAAGTTAACCTTTTATCTCTTACACACAAATCTTAATTACATGCTTTGGTTCCCATTCTCTTCCTATGAAGAATGCAAAATGAATTAATCTAAAAAGTCAGTTTCTTAGACAATAGAATATCAAAACACTCTTTACCTAATTGCCCACACTTCTAAGTGCCTCAAAAAGTAATTTTAACTTGTACCCAATGTCTAGAATACACAGCTGTTAAAACTTATGAAGGTTGAATCATCACTTCTCAGCCATAACCCTTTTAACAGGAAGCAATTTTTTAAATGACTCGCATAGGCATTAATCATATTATTTATTTCATAATGCAAATATGTGGCCTCAACCTGGTCTATATAGTATGCCTCAATCTCATACTGACTAAATGGAAGTGAAGTGCACTTTGTGCTGTAGAAGATTATATTTACTTGACTAAAACAGAAAGATGTTTTCAGGATTAAAGTGCTTTCCAGATAGTTTCAAAAATCAGTCAGAGAAGTAGAGCTGTAAGGGAACTCCAGAGGTCATCTAGTCCAACCAACCCTGTGACTGAGGCAGGATCATTCATATCCAAACCTTCCCATACCAACCACAATCTAAACTCTGCATAAGACTGCCATTAACCTTGACACAACACAGAACTAACACCCTAACTTGCCACAGGTAAAGCAGGGGAACCATGATAGCCAGTGTCCTGCTTCTATAAAATATTGACAATATATGCTCAAGAAGTCCCGGGCAGAGGGTCCTACCCCCTGTGATAGTGGAAGGCAAAAACTCCCAGAGTCCATACCAATCTGATCCCAACTCCTTCCTGACCCCAGATCAGTCTGATCCTGAGTGGAGAGGCAAGGCCCTGTAGCCTGGAACCTCTGGCTTCGGTCCCAGCAGGAGCACTGGCACAGCCCAGTCAAAGTCCCCAGCCTTGGCTGTAGCCAACACACACTGCCTCTGGGGAGTCTTAAAAATACTCTGTTATACCTATGGAATCCTGTTCCGTCTTGCAAAAGATTTTCTAAATTTGTAATCCGAAAACTAAAATACTTGCAGGACTAGCATAATGATTTAAAATAAGCTAAAGAACAAAGGTGTCATGAGATACTGACCTACAACATTTTACTTCATCATATTCACAGCAAGTTTTTGTGTTCCCATGATTCTTTATAATGTCCTTTTCAATATGTGAAAAAGAGAGCCGCCAGGTGCTTGCTAAATTAAAAACAAATGAACAAACTTTAATTCTTACCTGTGTATGACTTTTCCCTGTAATTATACCGCTTCTTTAAGTTTTCCCAAAGTGAATGTGTTTGAAATACATGCAATTATTGTCTGATTCAAAATTCAGTTAAGTCTGCAAATGTTAAAATGCCACAATCATGTGACTTTTACATGTTATCATTACAGGGCAGAGTTGAGATTCTTTGGGGATCCTAACTGAATTAACATACTTTAATATGTTTGGATTTCTTTCAAGTGTAAGTTTAACAAGTGTCCAGAATTTCTAATGTGTGATTTGGGGGAGAGGAAAGGGGATTACAATATATACACATAAGTCTTTCACCCTTAATTACTGAAATATTCCACATTCTTTCTGTAGTGTGGGGGTCCAAGACTGACCACAATACTCCAGGTGTGGCCTCCACCAGGGCCAAATAGAGGGTAAGAATCACTTCCATCAAGCTGATGGCAACAGTCCTACTAATGCAGCCCAGTATGCTGTTAGCCTTCTTTGCAGCAAGGGCACACTGTTGAATAGTTCTATTCCAAGGCAGTCACTTCGCTCTAAAAAGCAAAAGAACTGCTAAAAATATTTAATAGGTTTAAACTACGTTATTTTTCTAGCGCTAGCACTTGGCCATGACTTTTCCATGTTGATGTCTATATTGCTCGTTATGCATGCTCTATATATGCAGATGCATGTTTTCCTTCATTCAACAGATTTCTGTTGAGAATATAAAAATGGGTAACAAATAATGCCTCCTAAACATACATGGCCAATAGGTACCACAGCACTCTTATCAGGAGGATAAATATGCACTATAGGCATTACCCAAATGATTTCTATCCAGAGGTAGCCAAATTGAGATTAAGAAACAGATCCAGTATTCCTTGAAGAACTAATCTTCTTTCCATAACATAAGAACAATATAGAGTTCTTGCTAGATACAAAGCTAACATAAGACCTTTTACAAAAAGGTAACTTAGGCCCCTGGTAGATGTTACATTAATGTCTTAATTGTGCCACACAAATAGTAATATGCCACACATTCAAGCAATTGATGCCATAAAGTAGCAAACCAGCTGGAAAGATGTGTTCCACATCTAATATGGAACATCTTTGTGGCTGGTTTGTATGTGTGGCATGTTAAAACTGAGCAGTGCAGCTCAATGCACAGGTTTAAACTTCTGTACTAGAGGTAGTAGGGAAGGGCATCAGTCCCCTTTGCGCTGAACCTATCAACCCATGTACGAGACAGCCCTATGCAACTTCCTGAGCTGGGGGACCCCACCCCAACTGCACATTTTAACTTGCTGGTTCCTTTGGAACCTGGGATCCCAGGCTCCACACACCAGCAAGTTGAAAGGGTATGACAAAAAATGAAGTATCAGGGACCAGTTCCTGCTCCTGAGCTCTGCATTGGCAGTTATGATTTGGATCAGTCCCTGATCCTAAAAATCATGCATGCTGCCATGCATATATGATGTAGGTGGGCACCATGATTTTTGGGATCTTGGATCCGATTCAGTCATGCCACTAAATTAATGTCTACCACTGTCCTTAGTGTTTTTGTTTTGATTACCTTTTATCACCCTTTCATTTTTGGCATGTTTGGGTACTAGGTAAAGTGGGTTCTGTTTAAAGACCCGTTTGACTTTTTTCCCAAGCCACTGGTCAATGTTTAAGCCATCCTTTGTACTTCTGGGCCAGCTCTGACTTCGATACTCCAAAGCCAAGATTATATCCACTGATATTTGTGCTTGAGGTTTCTCAATAAGAAGTGTTACTGCAGGGCTTCCAGGTTTTTTTCTCTTCACAGTCACAGTCATGTCTGTTAATAAGAAAGAAATAAACTTCCTTCAGTAATTCTTTTCTCTAATATGAAAAGGTTACATAGGTTTTTTTCTTAACTATAATGGGCTGCTATCTTAAATGTCAACATTAAAATACCAGTGTGCAGTTAAACTTTTACAAGGTGTGAATGAAGTAATGTTAAGTATTTTAACTAAATTAGTATAATTCAAATACATAATTTATTAGATGTGTAAAAAATTAAGTAGAAAGCATGAAAACTACAAAGAACTTGAGAAGGGAGTAACTTGACATTCACTTCTTTTAAATCTAGGATAAGTAACCAAGCCACTTTTATAAATAGATACTGTAAAATCTAGCAGACTACATCCTTAATACTTTCACCAGGGTTATCCAACTTCTGAATGTCTGGGAGCTGTACAGCCCTTGCACTGCACCCTGCATACTAATTTCAAGTCAAAATACTTTGTTTTTTACTCAATTTGAAGATGGAGGCCATTTTGAGAGAAAAAGTATTTTAAACGCATGTCTTCCAGTCAAAAGAAACGTAACAAAAGAAACAGGCAGTATGTGGAATAACAAAAGTTTCTTCAAGTGTCTGTCTGTGTGTTCCATTTACAGCGCACGTGGACCTTGTGGACCAGAGCTGGGAGTGCTTTAACCAGCAGTCTGTTGTGCCTTCATACTACTGTTATCAAAACAAGATTTGCTTTTACCTTAGGTCACACTCCTGATGAAACATGACCAGGTTCTTTCTCCTGTTTGTTCCCTAAAGCTAAGGACAGAAGTTGCACAAGCTGGTTTAAGTAATCAGAAACTGGTTTAAACCTGGTACAGAAGTTCAGTGCATATAAACCACTTCCAAAATTGCTAAAAGTAGTTTAAGATAAACCTGGTTGAATGTAGTATCAGACGTAACTGATTTAGGTCAAACCAGCTTATAAAACTTCTGTCCCAGCCCCCTTCCTGGTTCAAGTTAAATGAGTCCTTGAGTATCCCAGGATGCTTTGCAGCCCTGGGCTGGGCTGGGCTGGACTGTGCTGTCGACTTCAGGGGAGTATGATTGGCTCTGCTCCCTAGCCAGAGCACTACTACTACTAAGCTTCTTAGCCGGCTGGCTAAGAAGGGGATGGTGCTGGGGGTGGGAACCCCGGCTCTGGATCCCAGTCTGGGTCCGCCAAGCAGAGGCAGAGCAGCCCCTCACAGGCTTTTCCATCACTTGCTGCTGGAGCAGAGGGCGGGGGTGGTCAGACCCTGGGCCAGGCTGGCAGGATGCTGGGGTCTGCCTGGCAGGGACAGGGTAGCCCTGACAAACTTTTCCCTACTCGCTGGTCAAGCTGCAGGAGCAGGGGGCGTGGCCAGACACCGGCCCTGGGCTAGCATCTGCCTATTCCCTACCCCTGCTGGAGTGGCAAGTAGGGAAAAGCCTGGCAGGGGCTGCTGCGACACTGTCAGGTAAACCCCAGGAAGAGAGGATTTAAATCCTCCTCCCTCATGTCCACCTCAGTGTGCAGGCTACTAGAGCAGTCAACAGAGAAAAGCCAGGCAGGGGCTGCTGTGTCTCTGCAAGCAGACCACAGCTGGGGTGTTGTGTGGGCAGGGGAAGTGTTTTAAACATCCTTCCATCCCCTCCCTCCCACCTCATCATGCTGGCCCTGGCTGGGGTCTGGCTATCTCCTCCACCCCCACTTCAGCAGGGAGCAGGGGAAAAGCCTGGCGGGAGCTTCTCCCCCCCACACACCCTTGGCTGGGGTCTGTGCAGGCTGGGATACCTACTGGTACCTTTAAACCTCCACAGTCATACTCAGCAGGCCTGGTCACGCCACCCACCTCCCCCACTTAGCTTGAGCAGGGATGGGGAGGAAAACCCTGGAGAGCTTCTTTCCCAGCTTCCCTCCAGCCTTCCAGCCACTACTGAAGAAAAGGGAGAGCTTGCTCTAGCACCCCCCAGCTTCTGGCTGAGCCACTGCAGGCATGTGGCTATATTTCCAGAATCAAATGAACGTCTGTTCACTTGCTTCTCAGTTCAATTTATGCAGTGTAGACTAGCATGCAAAGATTGAATTGATTCATCCTTGGGCTTCTTGATTGTCTGTACTTAGCCTAAAGAGTCTTTTATGACTCCTGTGTTTCAGTAACGGGTTAAGTCTTACTGTTTTGTAAAAAGAATGATGAAGATGGTGCCTCCAGAATTGTACTCACCACTATTCTACACATCAGTTATGGCCAGGGTGACTGGTCCTGTTGGCCTCCTTACAATCCCAAGAATAACCTAAGTGGACACCTACACAGTCAGGTGGGTGGCTAACTGGCTTAGGGACTGCAACCAGAGAGTGGTGGTGGACGGGTCGTTCTCAACCTGGAAGGAAGTGGGCAGCGGGGTCCCGCAGGGTTTGGTCCTTGGACCGCTGTTATTTAATATCTTCATCAGTAGTTTGGACAAGGGGATGGAGAGCACTCTCTCCAAGTTCATAGATGATACCAAATTATGGGGCAGAGTTAACACACTGGGGGGCAGGGAGCAGATACAGGCCAACCTGGACAAGCTGAATCAATGGGCAGAACAAAATAGGATGCAATTCAACAAAGATAAATGTAAAGTACTCCACCTAGGAAGGAGGAATCCCCAGCACACCTACAGGTTGGGGGATGACCTCAACAGCACAGGGGCTGAGAAGGACCTTGGAGTCATAGTGGACTCCAAGATGAACATGAACTGGCAGTGTAATGATGCCATCAACAAAGCCAATCGCACCTTGTCGTGTATTGGCAGATGCATGACCAACAGATCAAGGGAGGTGATGCTCCCCCTCTATGTGGTCAGGCCACAGTTGGAGCACTGTGTCGTTTTGGGTGCCACACTTCAGGAGGGACACAGAGAAGCTGGAGAGGTTTCATAAATTTCATAGACGTTAGGGCTGGAAGGGACGTCGGAAGATCAAGTCCAGTCCCCCGCCCGAAGGGCAGGAAGTCAGCTGGGGTCACAGGATCCCAGAAGATAAGCATCCAATTTACTCTTGAAGGTGTTCAATGTAGGTGCTTGAACCACCTCCGATGGCAGGCTGTTCCAGACCTTGAGGGCTCGGACAGTAAAGAAATTCTTCTTTATGTCCAGCCTGAAATGGTCTTGTAGTAGTTTATGACCATTCGACTTCGTTATTCCTTGGGGCACTCTGGTGAACAAACGTTCCCCCAGATCCTGGTGTTCACCCCCGATAAACTTATAGGTGGCCATCAGATCACCCCTGAGCCTGCGCTTTTCCAGGCTAATGAGACCCATGGCTCTCAGCCTGTCATTGTCAGGTCTGTTTTCCTGACCTCTGATCATGCACGTGGCTCTTCTCTGGACTTTCTCAAGCTTCTCCACATCCTTTTTGAATTGTGGGGCCCAAAACTGGATGTAGTGCTCCAGCTGTGGCTTCACCAAGGCCGAGTACAAGGGGAGAATGACGTCCGGGGATTTGCTTGAGAAGCATCTATGGATGCAAGCCAGCGTTTTGGTCACTTTACTAGCCGTAGCATTGCATTGCAGACTCATGTTCATCTTGTGGTCAATGATGACCCCCAAGTCTCTTTCTTCCATAGTGCTAGCCAGTGTAGCACTGCCGAGCCTATAAGGATGCTGCAGGTTTTGCCTCCCAAGCTGGAGAACCTTGCATTTTTCAGTGTTAAACACCATCAGGTTCTCGTCCGTCCATTCGCTGAGCCTGTCCAAGTCAGCCAGGATTGCCTACCTGTCTTCAGGTGTGGATGCTTTGGCCCAGAGTTTGGTGTCATTGGCGAACTTGGGCAGTCCACTTCTGACTAAAGTGTCCACATCATTAATGAAGATGTTAAACAATATGGGTCTAAGAACAGAGCCTTGGGGGACTCGAATTGTCACAGGGCACCATGACGATTAACTTCCATTAATTACTATTCTCTGGATCTGACCACGGAGCCAATTTCCCAGCCAGCAGATCATGGTGGACCCAAGGCTACAGTTGCCTAGTTTTGCCAAGAGGTGATCATGGGATACCAGATCGAAGGCTTTTTTGAAGTCAAGATATATGACATCAATCTTTTCTCCCTTGTCCAGGTGATAGGTCACCTGGTCGTAGAAGGAGAGGATTGGTCAGGCAAGACCTACCTGCAACAAACCCATACTGGCTATCCCTTAGGATGTTGGTGTCGGCCAGTCCATTAAGCATGGCCTCTTTAATACATTTTTCTAAGACATTCCCCGGGATAGAAGTCAGGCTGATGGGCCTATACTTAGCCAGATCCACTTTCCTCCCTTTCTTGAAGATTGGTACCACGTTGGCCTTCTTCCAGTCTTCAGGCACTACACCAGAGCGCCAGGAGTTTTCAAAGATCCATGCCAGAGGCTGGGCTATGGCGCTCGCCAGCTCCTTGAGTACCCTGGGTTGTAGATTGTCAGGGCCAGCTGACTTGAAGGTATCCAGCCTCTCAAGGTGTTCCTTCATGAGGACAGCATTTAATGGAGGGCAGGGGATCTCCCTCACCCGGAACTCCCTGTCCCATGGTGGGCATGGGCGTCCTATTTGACTGATGAAAGGCTGATGCAAAGTACCCATTTAATAGGTTGGCTTTTTCCTGGGTGTCAGTTGTCAGTTGCCCCATCTGGTTTGGCAGGGGTCCAGTGCTGCCCTTGCTTTTCCTCCGGCTCCCCACATATCTGAAAAAGGACTTTTTATTGTCCTTGATGCTTGAAGCTAGTTGGAATTCAGTTTCAGCCTTGGCTTTCCTGGTTTGCTCCCTGCAGGACCAGACCAGTGCAGAATATTCCTCCTTGGAGGTAAATCCCATCCTCCATCCTTTGTAGGCCTTTCTTTTTAGCCTCAGGAGGTCTGCTAGATCACTACAGATCCAGGGGGGCTGCTGTGCCCTCTTGCTGCCTTTCCTTCGAGATGGAATAGAATTAGCTTGTGCATTGAGGATTGCTCCCTTGAGGAGCAACCACTGTTCTTGAACTCCCCTCTCCCTGGGGTCATGGTCCCTTAGGGCCTGACTGACAAGCCTCCTGAGCTTGTCAAAGTCAGCTTTCCTGAAGTCAAGGACTCCTGTGTTGCTGACTGACTTGCCAGCTTTACAGAGGATGGTTCGTGGTCATTGTCACCCAGCTTTCCATCAATCACTAGGTTGCTGATTAGGTCATCCCTGGTAGCCAGTACCAGGTCAAGCAGCGCTTTACTTCTTGTTGGCCCATAGACTTCTTGAGTCAGGTAGAGGTCATCCACGCACGATAGAAAGCTTTGCAACCACTCAGATTTTGCTGAGTGATCCTCCCACAAGATGTCCAGGTTATTGAAGTCACCCATGACAACCATTGTCCTGGAGCATGCGGCCTCAGCCAGTTCCCTGGCAAACTCCTGGTCAAGCTCAGGACTTTGGGTGGGAGGTCTGTAGTAGAGTCTCACCATTGTGTCCCCTGTGCCGTGTTTGCCACTGATTTTAACCCAGAAGGTCTCCAGTCATCCACCCTGGTCACCAACATCAGCTTGCAGGGACGTGTAGCTTTCCTTAACATAGAGAGCTATACCCCCAACCCTTTTATCTACTCGATCCCTTCTGTACAGGGAATAGCCATCTATACCCGTAGTCCAGTCATGGGTGGAGTCCCACCAGGTCTCCATTATCCCTATGACGTCATAATTATTTGCATTAAACAGGAGGACGAGTTCCTCCTGCTTATTCCCCAAGCTCCTGGCATTTGTGTCCAGGCAGGCAAGTGTCCCCTTGGGGCTCTTACCTTGCCCACAGATTGTACCAGGGCTGGGGCAGGGGTGGGCTCCCTTAACTGCCTTGGCTTGCGGGCTTTGCAAGGGTTGCTCAGTGGGCCAGCAGTGGAGGTAGTCCCCCCATCCCCCAGAGGGCTTAGTTTAAAGCCCGGTGGAGTAGGTCAACCAGTCTGGCTGAGAAGAGCCTCTTCCCCAGGGGAGAGAGTTGGAAGCCATCTCTTCCCAGCAGCTCACTGCTCTCACCAGAGTGGGCTGTGGTCATGGAAACCAAAGCCTTCCCAATGACACCAGTGCCACAGTCTTTGGTTAATTACCTGAATCCTCCTCTCCCTCAACCCATACCCCAAAACTGGGAGGATTGAAGAGAACACCACCTGTGCCCCCAGACACTTTAGCCCCACCCAAATCCCTATAGCACCTCATGACCCGGCTGGGAGTGCTCCAAGCTATGTCATTGGTGCCCACATGAATAAGGAGCATGGGATAGTGGTCTGTGGCCCGGAGGAGCTTAGGGATCTAGAGGGTTCAGAGGAGGGCTACTCGCATGATTAGTGGCCTCCATGAAAGACCCTACAAGGGGAGGTTCGGAGATCTGGATCTCTTCAGCCTTTACAAGAGACAGCTGAGGGGTGACCTTGTAGATGCCTATAAGTTTATCAAGGGAGGACAACAGGGAATTGGTGATGTGCTGTTTACCAAAGCACCCTAGGGAGTAACTAAGAATAATGGGTGCAAACTAGTGGAGAATAGATTTAGGTCAGATATTAGGAAGAAATTTTTTACAGCAATGGCCAGAATCTGGAATGGGCTTCCAAGCGAGGTGGTACCATCATCTAACTTAGAAGTGTTCAAGGGGAGGCTTGACAGTCACCTGGCTGGGGTCCTCTTTCCTGCCAGGGGTTAGACATAATAATCCACTGTGGTCCCTTCCGACACTATAATCTATAAATCTAATATCTAGCTTGAAAACAGTTCTCCTTTCCAAGTCAACCTTCTCCATTTCAAAACTTCGTCAGATTTTACATCTGCCAAATGTGGAGACCTTGTCATCAAATTCCAGCAGGATTAATCCAAGAGAACTTGTATCAGCTTGCAGGGTCTTTGTTCCCTGATGAAGTTGCAGACTTTTTCCTACCCTTGCACTGTTGACTTAACAAGTTTTTCAGGTACAATTGTGGAAACTTTTGGCTGCAATGGAGAATACATGTTCTAGGATAAAAAATGACAAATTACTGGATGTTTTACATACTACTGTCCCTGAAAGCCTTGTTATAATGGCATGTTAGAAAATGCAAATACCATGACACACTCCCACTTGATTATTCACAGCTAAGGTTGAAAGAAACACTGAGTACTTTTAGTCCCATTACATACTTTAGACTAAACTGGAGTTCCTTTTTTTAAGTTCTCCAAAAGTAAAAGAACTGAAGAAGTTGGAGCTTTCTAAAGAAACTATTGTTCTGTGAGCTGGCACTTGCATGGAGCATAACAATGGTTGTGATTCAGTCATCTAAACTACACTAAAGCTTAATCATGCATTATTTCCAACAAAGCATTGACTTTGAGGCACTGGTTAGGGAGTCAGCCAACAGCTAAAATATTTCTAGATTATTCCAGATGAAGCAGAATTGTGTAAAGGCCTATGGAAAGTCACTGTGAGTTGCATATCTGGCTGCAACCTTCCTTTAGATGGCCCAAAGAAGTTCAAACCATCTTTTAAAAGGTTAGCTTTGAAGGACATGATTTGAACAGATTAGGTCTTGCATGGTTTTGCCAGGACATCTATCTTGTATATCCTGCATAGTTATTCCCCACAAGCAAAACTTAATTTTCTTGGTGAGATTGCTTCTATCACTGGTCCTCTCATACCCACCAAATCTACTTGGACCAGTCCTAAGAAACAGTGTCACAGAAAAGATCTACCTCAATTCAGGATGGCCTTGGAGCACCCCATTCTCAACCCCCTTGCCAACAACAAAGCAGGTTGTTTGAGGTTTACTTTGACAGATGCCTACAAGCTCATAGGAACTTTTATCTAGTCCCTTCCTCTTCAGGCTCCTACTTGTACTATTCCTAAGAACTTTGGAATGTCATTGCTACCTACATGCAAGTACTAGGTGTTATATAATCTCTATGCTGTGTCCCACTGCCCCACTCCTACTTAAATTATTCGTAAAAGTTTACTAAGAATTTTTCCTCATATTGCAGAGCAATAGAGGAAAAACTGCCTAGCTTTGAGAAGTCAGGAATCTTGTTCCTGTTCACTCTTGCTTCCCCAAAAGTCAGTGCAATGGCATAGTACATGAAACCGGAGGGATCCGAATTCCTTCAGACATCAATTAATTTATGGCGTCTTCCACACTTCTGTCCTCAAGTTCTCTAAAGTGATTCAGAGTTCTCTATTTACAAGACAGTCTGATGAAAATGTGGAAGCTATTACACAAGAAGAATTGTGGGTGTTTGGTTTGTAGTGAATTGTGGCCATTTGTTCTCTACCATTACAGGTTGCCATTCAAGGTTCTCTCCAACTTCAATGGCTTTCACAAAATGTCTGACTATAGCAGAAGTGCATTTCAAAACCGGAATTATTCTAATTTATCCATAGCTCAGCTATCTTGTGTGATGGTCTTTGCCAGTAAATTGCAGAGAACAATTTGGTGACCATGGCAGTGCTAGTCTTGCCTCAGAGCCAGATTCAGCAAATACTGAATCTGGTCAGCCAGTTTCCATTCCACCTACATTTTCTACAGTAAAAATGTCTTTAAATACCAAGTAGTGTTAGATCATGTTAAAACATGCACATTGGTGACTCCTTGTACTAAGATACATGTCACCTTTAGGGATGACTGTGTATAATGTCATATCAGCATACAGGTCCTAAAGAAGGTTTTAGTTCCTTTATTTGGTGGAAAGATTAATATAATGACATGAAAAGATATTCCCTTTGTTCCATTATTCTAGCGTGACATCTAGCGTGATATGTATCGACTCAAGGGTAGCGGTGCACACCTTCACAGCATGGCACATTAAGTACAGGTCTACCCAACTCGAGAAGGCAGCTGGCTGATTTTATGGGGAGATTGTGGGGTCAGCTGCCATTTTCACAGGCCGACCACAGCAGGGTCCCCCCCATCCCTCTGGCTAAGGAGCACCAGTGGTCCCACCCCTTGCTGTTGATTAGTTGCAAGGGATGTCAATCATGCAGCCCCACGCCTCACCACCAATTGACTCACCTTCATGCTGGCAACCCTCTCCACCCTGGCAGGCTGTGCAGCTGGGCCACACTATCATGAGGATTGCTAGTTCCCTCTGGGGAGCCAGCATTTTATTTTTATTACTTTTTTTTTCATAGATTTTGCAAGCAAGGCTAGATTTCACAATTTCCACAAGATTGAGATTCTGGTCAGTCCCTACATACAGGTTCTAAAGGAAATGCTTTTCCAGCTCTGTGAATTTGCAGTTTATTTTATTTTATGCTGACCCTCCAACCTGCATTTCATTGTTCTATCATTGTTCCCCAGCTTGATCACAATAAGGGATCATAGCCTCATCCTTCATCCAGCCCTCAAATCCTGTATCTTTCTGTATGAAATCAGGTTAATCTGTAGAGATATAAAATTGTTTTGGTTTAGAGGAGAAAACTACGAAAAATAAATGCACTACAAAATTAAAGCATTCTATTAGGTTAGTCAGTATTAATAATCCCTTACAGAGCTATCCATTCTAAAATATTGGTAACTGCTGAAAATCATTGGTTTGTCATTACATTCGTAGTGTTCACCTAGCAACTACATCTGCATGTGGCCTTCCATTTCAGGATGTTGTTTCTTTACATCCTGTGGTGGTAAACTTTAGGGGTGCACCAATAAAGATTTTTTGGCCAATACCAATGGCCGATTATGAACCAGCCCTGTCTGCTAATACTGATCCAATTGCCAATATGCAACCCAGAAGCTTGGAAAGCAGTGTCTAGCCATCAAGTCTGTGGGTGAGGGAAAGAGCATAGGGGGAGGGGTAGATTGAGGCCCCCACAGTGAGTGATGCTGGTGTAGGGACAGGGACTGCCCAAGCGGGGCAGGGCACAGAACAGTCATGGGCAGCACCCACCACTACATGCATCCTGGGGGGTGGGGGTGGCAGCATGCACCCCCCGGATTTGTGCACAGGATGAGGGCAGGCCACCCACTGCAGGCTGGGGCTGGGGCTTGTGCTGGCCTCTTCCTGGCAGGGGGCTGGGCCAGGGCTGCGCTCTTGTGGCTGCAGGCGGTGCAGGCAGCATTAGAAGAGACTACAGAGAGGCGGCCTGCAGCCACCCCAAATTTGTTGTAGCCCCCCCCCACTCCCACTGCCCACCCCACCTGCCCTGAGCACAGCCCCCCTGCCAGGAAGAAGCTGGCCCCCCTTTCCTCCAGACTTACCAGCCAGATGTTGCTCTCCACACTGCTGAGCTGCACTCCTGGCCGTATACATGCTGCAGCTGCACACATGCAAAGGGCATTTATCAGTAACATTATCAGCCACATCGGCCAAAAATAGCCGATTGCTGATGATGTCAATTTTTCCTTTTATTGGTGCAGATATAATATGGACCAAAATAGTGCACCTCTACTGAATTGTTTCCAAGTAACATTTCAGTCTTCCTTACCATTTGAAACTGTCATTCTTCCTTAATACTCAAGGCTCCTTCATTTAAGCTAGTGACATCATATTTAATAATTAGTATTTGTGTTGACAGTTGCCTCAAAATAGACAGCTGGCAAGTTGTATGATCACCAGTAATTGTTCTTTATAAAGATAAGATTATATTTAAATTACATCCTAAGTTCCTTCTGAAATCAGCTTCATAGTTTGATTTGAAACAGCCAATTAACTAGTCTTCCTAAAACAAAATCTGTGTAAAGGTAATGAACCTTACACAAATGGAAACATCTTTTGGGTTGATTCTTTCTACTTTTGTAGAATGGAGTCATTTGGAGTTCTCCTGCACCCCCCCTCAGTTGCCAAAGGACCAAAGGGACAGGCATTCAAACTAGCAGCTGGTATCAGATAACCTTTCGTTAGCCCAAAAGGTAGCTAATGTTAGCCCAAAAGGTAAAGTGTATGCAGGCTCACCATTGTCCTTTTTATGCCACTTGAAAAATCAGTAGCATAAAGCTTCTCTAATGCTGTCGGTACTAATGTACATAATTTTTACCCTGTTGTGCAGGCAGTTGTTCACACATCAGACAGCTATTTTGGCATGGCTGTGTGCAATGCTGTTTGGGTGGTGCCGGAAGTGAAACATATGAAAGTAAGTATTCCATAACAGAGATCAATTACTGAAAATAGAGGGTTTTGAGACATAAGGGGTTGTTGTCTTCCCCCAACCCCCATACCCTGCTTCTTTTCTACTGCTTTGTTTGAACATGATGGGTTTTCCTCCTCCCTTTTAAATGCCCTTGGTATAGATGGGGGAGGAGTCTGTGGACAACAGGGAAGAAATACAAGGGATACTGTTTTCTAAAGCATTCAAACTGTTGACACAGAGCATGCGAACAAAAAGTGTTTGCATAGGGGATAGTGTTTGCATCCTCTTCTATTCCTCTTCTGTTCCTAACAGCTGCAAAAATTGAAGGTCCAAAGCTGTTGGAGCCTGACTTCCCAGCCCCTCTCCCCAAGCTGGGTGGCAGCCAAAAGCACCTGCTACATCTTGCTAGCCCTGGAGACCAAGTGTCTGATCCTGAAGGCACTCCTTCTTTCCAAAATTCTAGATCTGCTGTTGATATCATAGGTTTACACAGTAGCACAGTAGATTAGAGTTCACCATGGGCTACCCACATCTGTATTTATAAGGGTCAAACAGAAAGTAATGCTTCCCAATTTTTCTCCCCTAAGCAACTTATTGACATGGAGGGCATTCTGGTTGTCTTCTTGGCTAAAGGTGCTACAGTAAGTTTGAAGGTCTGTTAAGACTCTGAAGAAACAAAAACAATTCATGCAAAGAGCCTGTCCCAACAGAGACATCTGCAATGCTGCTTTTGCACAATGCTCACCTACACACCAGCTTGTGCACAACAAAGGCAGTTTAATTCTTTGGGTGGTCTGTGGTCTGACATCTTCTCTACAGTTCAGATGATGGGTGAAATATTAAGGTGATGTTTTTAGGTTGACAGCAAAGTCAAGGAGACTGTTGACAATGGATGCACAGTAAGGACAGACTTTCACAATGTTAGGATATATGACCATTTTCACCAATGGAAAAAGACCCCAATACAGACAGAAACGGTTGAAAAACAGCTGCATGTTTAGTGATGATATATAAAATTTCTGTACATGTTTATTTTTTCAATAATTTGTGGCCAAGAAAAAAAAAAATGTCATTTTCTGACTGTCCCTTGTATATCTAGCTGCTTGCCAGGATTTACAGCCTCTGTTCAGCTCTATGTTATCACAACTACATTGCTATCCATAGCAAAGTTAGCCGGTTAAATGCTAGCTCAGAAAAGACTCTCCAAATTCATATATTTCATAGACATTGGGGCTGGAAAGGACCTCAGAAGATCATTGAGTCCAGCCCCCTGCCCAAAGGGCAGGAAGTCAGCTGGGGTCACAAGATCCCAGCAAGATAAGCATCCAATTTGCTCTTGAAGGTGTTCAATGTAGGTGCTTGAACCACCTCCGATGGCAGGCTGTTCCAGACTTTGGGGGCTCGGACAGTAAAGAAATTCTTCTTTATGTCCAGCCTGAAATGGTCTTGTAGTAGTTTATGACCATTCAACCTCGTCATCCCTTGGGGCGCTCTGGTGAACAGACGTTCCCCCAGATCCTGGTGTTCACCCCTGATAAACTTATAGGTGGCCATCAGATCACCCCTGAGCCTGCGCTTTTCCAGGCTAAAGAGCCCCATGGCTCTCAGCCTGTCATCATAAAGTCTGCTTTCCTGACCTCTGATCATGCGCGTGGCTCTTTTCTGGACTCTCTCAAGCTTCTCCACATCCTTTTTGAATTCTGGAGCCCAAAACTGGATGCAGTACTCCAGCTGTGGCCTCACCAAGGCTGAGTACAGGGGGAGAAAGACACCCTGGCTTTGATACCAAACTTTGGGGCAAAGCATCCACGCCAGAAGATAGGCGGGTGATCCAGGCTGACCTGGACAAGCTCAGCAAATGGGCAGACGAGAACCTCATGGTGTTTAACACCGAAAAATGCAAGGTTCTCCACCTTGGGAGGAAAAACCTGCAGCACCCTTATAGGCTCAGCAGTGCTACGTTGGTTAGCACTACAGAAGAAAGAGACTTGGGGGTCATCATTGACCACAAGATGAACATGAGCCTGCAATGCGATGCTGTGGCTAGTAAAGCCACCAAAATGCTGGCGTGCATCCATAGATGCTTCTCGAGCAAATCCCGGGACGTCATTCTCCCCTTGTACTCGGCCTTGGTGAGGCCGCAGCTGGAGTACTGCGTCCAGTTTTGGGCTCCACAATTCAAAAAGGATGTGGAGAAGCTTGAGAGAGTCCAGAGGAGAGCCACGCGCATGATCAGAGGTCAGGAAAACAGATCTTACAATGACAGGCTGAGAGCCACGGGACTCTTTAGCCTGGAAAAGCGCAGGCGATGGCCACCTATAAGTTTATCAGGGGTGACCACCAGGATCTGGGGGAACGTCTGTTCACCAGAGCGCCCCAAGAGATGACGAGGTCGAATGGTCACAAACTCCTGCAAGACCGTTTCAGGCTGGACATAAGGAAGAATTTCTTTACTGTCCGAGCCCCCAAGGTCTGGAACAGTCTGCCAGCGGAGGTGGTTCAAGCACCTACATTGAACACCTTCAAGAGCAAATTGGATGCTTATCTTGCTGGGATCCTATAACCCCAGCTGACTTCCTCCCCTTTGGACAGGGGGCTGGACTCGATGATCTCCCGAGGTCCCTTCCAGCCCTAATGTCTATGAAATCTATGAAAAAATCAGTTGTGCTCAAACTCTGGCTCACAGGCCAGAACTAGCCAACAGAGCTCCATCATCCGGCCTGCAGAGGTCCCCACAAGTCCAGAAGTTCAGTGGTGGTGGTGGAGTGGTGGCAATTAAAGCTGCCACCTTTCCCTTGCTACTGAGTTTCCAAGCCCTGGAGCCAAATGACATGGCCCCACGTGCTGGACCAGGATGGAGCCAGGGCAGCGTCCCATGCGCTGGATCCAGCTTGCAGACTAACCCCCACCACTCATCCAGACCACAGCTCAGAAAGTTGGGCATCTGACAAAACTGATTTAGACAAACAAGTTTCAAAGAACTCTCCATTGCAGCAGATCAGTAACTTTCCTTTCAAACATATTTAACAGCCATTTCCAAACTTGTAGCGTTGCTAGTACATGCCCAGTCCTAGTTTAGTTCATCTGTGGGACAGTCTTTCTTATTAAATGTTAACTATAAAGCACTTTATTACTAATGTTTGTATAGCCACACTTCTTAAGGTGGAGACTACTGGCTTAAACTTCTCAGACCTGATGAAGCATGTCTTGCATTCAAAAGCTTGTCTAATTCAATCCAATATCCATTTAGTCCAATAAAATAAATCAACCTAGGAAATCCTTGCCCCTAAAAACAAAGCAACTCCTCCTGAACTGATGTAGTTATTTCTTTAAATTATGCCTAAAAACTCAGGTTATGTTCTGAGAAGGTCATTATAATTGGTAAAGTGAGCTATTGAGACAATATAAGGAATGAACTTTGGCAAGAAAAAGCTTACCTATTAAATTGCTTAAGTTAGAAACAGGAGAAAGTGGCTAATGGAAAGAGTGTACAACTACTTGTAAAATACTTTTTTTTCTCTTCTGCCATAGGTTGCACCTGTTCCTGGCCTGTGGGAAGAGTTGTATATGCCAGATGCAGTTCTACATGTGGACTTATAATGGCCCCTGAATAGATTGTTTGCATTTGCAAACTGATCTCCTTGTATCGCAATCAGAATCCTCATCCTCTATGATCAGGGTGCTTAATAAGCATCCGGATAACCAGAGATGCAGTTTCTCTCACAAAAACCCACAAATTCTCTGATAAAAACCCCAAAATCCACTATTAAAAGGAAGCACTACTATATACATAGGTATCAATTGAACAAAATATTTTATTGATATATTTACAATTTTAAAGCAATTTGGAAGCCTACCAGTACCTCAATCACTATAAGTACCTATACATTTTGGTGGCTGATTTGGGGTTTTTTATCATGGAAAAATCAGAGCTCCTCCTGCCCCCTTCAGTCACCAGGACACAGACCCAGGCCCCTCACTCCCAAGCCACAACACCTGGCCCTGCTGGTGCCCATGCCCCCACCCCCAACCCTCCAGAGGGGGCCCCCAGCTGCCAGGGCCACAGGGCCAGGGACCTGGGTCCACAGCCCCCAAGCCCTAGCTGCAGTATAGTGGAGCCCAGCTTCTCCCCCCACCCCTTGCTGGCAGCACAGCCAAAGGGGAGCCCGTGGGAGGGGAGGGTGCAAGCTCCCTGCCCTGTTGCCCTCCCCTGGGGCCTCCACAGCCCAGTAGGCAGGAAGCTCATTGCCATTGCTGCAAGCCCAGTACTGCCCTAGCAACATGTCCCTTGCCCACCCCAAAGCAGCAGGGGCACAACTGCATAGTACCACCCCCGCAGCTGCCAGGAAGGTAGGGGGCACCTTGCCAGAGTAGTGCAGGGCTCACAGTACTAAGCAGCAACCAACTTTCACACCCAGGCCCGCTCTGCCCTGTTGTACCAGCTTCCACTCACTGGGCCCCAAGGGAGGGCAGCAGGATGGGGAGCCTAAGCCCACCCCAATCTAAGGGGCACATGCCCCCCTGCCTCCAACCCCAGGAGTGCGTGCAGCAACAGGGATCCAGCCCTCCCCCCTGGACGAGGTGCCCCCACCCCCATCCACACCCTGCCAGGGCCCTGCAGCTACATATCCTGGCCCTGGGCCCTGAGTCCCCTGCACCACCTGGCTTCCCCCTTCCCTATGGCAACCTCAATTTCCCCCTTCTTCCCCCTCAAAACTTACCAGTGGGAGCTGCTCTCGAGGCTACATAGCACCCCCTGCCTGATCACCCTCTTCCCGCTCCCCCCAGCCCTTTGCAGGCTACAACTCTGCCAGCCTGCAGAGAGCTGTTCGCTAAAAAACAAAATCCACATGTTTCTCTGTTAAAATGAAAAATCTGCATTCTTCTCAGGCAAAAGCCATGTTTTTTTTCCATGGGAAATGGAAAACCTGGATTCCTGCTGATAACCTTAGAATACAAGGCAGTTGCAGGGAAAGAAACTTAACGGTGGGGGTCTACTACAGACCACCCAACCAAGGGGAAGAGCTAGACCAGGAATTCTTAAGTCAGCTCATGGAGGTAGTTAGGTCAAAGGATATGGTCATCATGGGTGACCTGAACTTTCCAGACATCTGCTGGGAAGAACAGTCAGCTGGGTCTGACCGCTCATGTAGGTTCCTAGCCAGAATGCAGGACCTCCATCTAACCCAGGAGGTGCACAGCCCCACCAGGGGAGATGCCTTGTTGGAAGGTGATGACCTGGTGAGGGGGCTGCGGGTTCTCGAAGGTTCCGGGTAATGTGGGGCCCCTGCACGACACGCTAAGAAATTTGGTCATTACACCAGACAACAAAGCGTTAGAATATTTAATGATTTCTTTGCCTCCATTTTCCTGAGCAGGGACTGGAACAGTCACCCCTCTTCTGGCCCCCCTTAGACCCCAGGGGAGGTGCATCTAGGCCAAGGGTTAATGAGGAACTAGTTTGGGAACTTCTGAAGGGACTGGATGTATTCAAATCAGCTGGTCTGGATGATCTCCACCCCAGAGTGCTGAGGGGATTAGCTGAGGTCATTGCAGGACCCCTGGCACAGCTTTACAAGCACTCGTGGTGCTCTGGTGTGGTGCCAGAGGACTGGAAGAGGGCCAATATGGTTCCCATCTTCAAAAAAGTGGAGGAAGGAGGACCTGGGGAACTATAGGCCAGTTAGTCTTACCTCGATCCTGGGCAAGCTTTTTGAGAGAATTATTCTGGCACACATCCACAAGGGGCCAGCAGGGGAGATTATGCTTCGTGGCAACCAACACGGGTTCATTAGTGGCAGGTCCTGTCACACCAACCTGGTGGCCTTCTACAACCAGGTAACCAAATCCTTAGATGCAGGGGTAGCAGTGGACATAGTCTTCCTGGACTTTCGGAAGCCCTTACACACTGTCTCTCACTCCGTTCTCATTAAGAAACTGGGAGACCCACACAGTCGACACCCACACAGTCAATTGGGTCGCCAACTGGCTGGAGGGCCACACCCAGACTGGTGGTGGATGGGTCATTTTCAACCTGGAGGGACGTGGGCAGTGGGGTTCTGCAGGGCTCGGTCCTCAGGCCCGCACCGTTCAACATCTTCATCAGTGACTTGGACGATGGGGTAGATAGCACCTTGTTCAAATTTGCTGATGACACTAAGATGTGGGGGCATGTGGGCACGCTAAAAGGAAGGAATAGGCTGCAATCAGACCTAGACAGATTACAGGGGTGGGCGGATGAGAATAGGATGGGATTCAACACCGACAAGTGCAAAGTGATGCACCTGGGGAAGAATAACCGGCACCATACCTACAGGCTGGGGAACTCCTCGTCAGTACAGAGGCAGAAAAGGATCTCGGAGTCATCACTGATTCCAAGATGCACATGGGCCGGCAGTGTGGGGATGCAGCCAGGAAGGCCAACCGCACCTTGTCGTGTATCCACAAATGCATCTCGAGCAGGTCCAAGGAGGTGATCCTCCCACTTTATGCGGCACTGGTCAGGCCGCAGCTGGAGTACTGCATCCAGTTCTGGACACTGCACTTCAAGAGGGACGTGGACAACATGGAGAGGGTCCAGAAGAGGGCCATTTGCATGATCTGGGGGAAGCAGGGCAGGCCCTACGAGAACAGGCTACAGGACCTGAACCTGTTCAGCCTCCACAAGAGAAGGCTGAGCGGGGATCTAGTGGCCTGTTACAAACTAGTCAGAGGGGACCAGCAGGCACTGAGGAAGTCCCTGTTCCCCCATGTACTACTAGGAGTGACCAGGAATAACAGTCACAAGCTAGCAGAGGGTAAATTTAAGCTGGATATCAGGAGGCTCTACTTCACAGTCAGGGCGGCTAGGACCTGGAATCAGCTTCCAAGTGAAGTGGTGCTGGCTCCTACCCTGGGGGTCTTTAAGAGGAGGCTGGATGTACACCTTGCTGGGGTCGTTCGACCCCAGTACTCTTTCCTGCCATGGCAGGGGGTCGGACTCAATGATCTGCTCAGGTCCCTTCTGATCCTAGAAACTATGAAACCTTGCACTAGGTTGTTTGTCCCTTGTGATAATGACTGGCTTAGATATTTGTAGATTTCTCATATTTTTGCCCAGATATCTGCAGACAAGAAAACAAGCTAAAAATAATACATGCACAACATTATTTTTAATAACATCCCTAAATTAAAATGTAATCTGCTGCATACTTACTTGTTATGTTCTTTACTTCTTCTTTAATAATACTCCTCACCAATGAAAGCATGTCATCTGCTGATAATTTTCCATCATGATCTAAAAATTTGTCCAGGTGTCTCTGAGAATGTCTTTTAAAAGACACATAATGAAAGGCACCAGTGTCATCACATTCATCCAACTGTACTCTTGGAATTGGCACCTTAAGCATGATATCAAACTCATTTGGTTCAGAAATCTGTGAATAGCAGAAATACAGTACTAAATGGTACAGAACAAGCTTATATAGTTAATTTACAGCTTAAGCCTGCACTTTTGTTACAAATGCCTCAATAGACTTTGTTCTCCATTCCACTGTACAGTGTACCAGGGAATAAACACAGACTAATTTGTGCCGAAGGACCAGTGAACTCAGTGGAATGCAACACCATCCCACTAGGTAGCAAATACCTCCTGAAAAAAAACCTTAGTTTTGGATGGTTGTTAATACAATGCCTACATTAGCTGGTGTGAAACTACTCACTGGGTATAAGTAGTACGGCTTGTGAAAGAGCCTTGGCACAAATGACTGCATCCTCTGCTTCTGTACCACTTTCTGGGATACTTAATATATGATACTATCGTTGTTAATGCCAGGCTTACCCTTGCAATTAGTTTAAGAAAGGAATTGTTGTAGTTATGCTTGTAGGCCATTACTGGTTAAAAGTAACTATAGTTACAGGTCCCTGTTATACATGCATGTCCTTTGACTGAAACCAGTGTAAAATGCGTAGCTAATTTACAAAGCTTCTAATATCTAATTTCTACCATATTAATCTTTACTCCACCTTTCAGTTCCTACATTCTGCTCCTGCTCCAAGTAGATCAAGTCCTGGGAAGACTGCCCAGAGCAGGGTGGGGCTGGACCCAATGATCTCATGAGGTCCCTTCCAGCTCTAATCTTCTGTAAAGCTGTGAAGATGCGAGTGTACCATGGATATATACAGTAACATAACAACATTGTCTATAGTTTGTTTTCAATTCCTTTAATGTTTCCTAACATTCTACTTGCCTTTTTGATGCTGCTTTTCAAGAATGATCCACAGTAACTCAAGGATACTTTTCCTGGGTAATAACAGCTCATTATCATTTGTGGGCACCTGGGGTTGTTCCCAGACCCCGTGAATCACTTCACACTTACCAACATCAGTTTTCATGTTGAAAAGCAGAGGCCCCAGCCACAAAACCCCACTGTTTACATCGGTTCATGGTGAGAATTGATCATTTGTACACATCTTTTAGCCAGTTATTGATCCTGGAGTGGATCTTGCCTCTAATGTTGAAAACTTAATTTTATTAAGAACCTTTGGTGTGGAACAGCTTCTTGAAATTTCACATATGCTGTACCAGCCAGATTACCCTGATTCACATGCTTATGTCCTCTAATACAATGATTCTCAACCACAGTGCCTTGAGGTACAAGAAGATAAACAGATGCATGCTGGCTCAGTCCCTGCCTGGCTGTCCCCACCCCCCACCCCCAATCTCCACTACCTGGCCCTCTGCAAGGGGGTAAACACTAATAAATCAGTTTTATTAGTAATTGTAATAATTCAGTAATAAATTCATTTTTGAAATGGGGTGCTGCCTGCCATAGGTAGATTAATGCAAGGGCCAGTGGGACCTGTCCCCAGTGGCCCCAAGCCAACTAGAGGCTTCGCTTGTGGATCACTCTTCAGCAGGGAAGCGAAAGCCACGGTTATAAACACGATGCTCTTTGCTCGTTGGCTTCAAGCAGCAGGACTGCCAGGGCCTTTCAACAAATCAG
Source organism: Crocodylus siamensis (assembly GCF_052110815.1). NCBI lineage: Eukaryota > Metazoa > Chordata > Crocodylia > Crocodylidae > Crocodylus > Crocodylus siamensis. Next base: position 58,904,493 of record NC_143395.1, read on the forward strand.
CAGTGGGGAGACAAAAACAATGTCGGGTTTAAAATCGTGGTTTTTGCTTCCCTGTTAACGAGGAACGAGCCTCAAGCACAGCACCTCCACCAATCAGCAACAAGGGTGTTATGGGGGGGATGCGCGCAGGGGAACCTGCAATATTAAAGGTGCTTCTGCACACATGGCCAGGAGCACAGCCTGGCAGCCAGTACCCTGCTGGTAAGTCTAATGGTTGGGGGGAACAGACGCACACAGAGATGAAAGCCCCAACAGTGAGGGGGTGAACAGGGTAGGAGATGCCCAGCCACAGCAGTGAATGCAACCCGAAGGATGAAGCTGTGGGCAGCTTGTCCAGAGGGGCGTAGGTTGAGGGGTAGGGGGCTCCCCACTGCTGCATGCATCCTGCAGGGGTGGTATGGGAGGCATGTGCCCCCTGGATTTTTGTGCAGGTGGGTTGCCTGCTGTGGGCTTGGGGCCAGGCGATGTGACACTCTTCCTGGCAGGGGGGCTGGGGCTAGGCCTGGGTTGTGCTTAGGGTGGGCAGGCTCAGCTGCACGGGGCATGTGGTGGCAGCGTTGGGAAGGGTAGAGGAGCAATGGGGAATTTTGGGGTAGCTACAGCCCTCCCATATCTCCACCCCTCTCTGCTGCCTCTCCCTTGGAAGCCTTGCCCCAAGCAGGGTTGGTGCTACAGGGAGGCTTGGGAGCTATAGCCACCCCAAAATTACCCACAGAAGCCACCCTCCCAGCACCGCCGCCCACTCCAAGTCCAGCCCAGCCCCCACACCAGGAAGAGGCCAGCACTGACCCTGGCCCCTGCCCCACAAATCCACACAAATCCAGGAGGGCACATGCCACCCATGCTTCCTCCAGGGGTGTGTGCAGAGGCAGGGAAGAGTGTGGGGAGGCTCCCTTTCGGACAAGCCACCCGTGGCTCCATCCTGCTCCCAGCCCTGGGGTCACATTCACTGCCCTAAATGGGCAGTGCCTGCCCCTCCCCCACTCCCTCCCTCACTGTGGGGGCTTCCATATGCCCCCTCCACTCCCCTTCCCCTCCCATGCCTCTCTCCCCCACAGACTTACTACTCTCCAAGCTGTCCAGCTGCATTCCTGGCTATGTGCATTTATCAGTGATGTCAATCAGCCAAAAAAAAAAAAGCCAACAGCCAATAACAGTAATTTTCCATTTTATCAGTACCAATCTGATATGCAGCAGATATACTGGTACACCTCTAGAGGGGGCCACCAATTTTGTGTTTGCCCAGGACCTCAATAAATCTTAATCCACCTCTGGTGCTGTTCAATTCCCAGAAGTTACAGAGGGGGTTCTTTGATCCTATAAAGGTTGAGACCCACTGTTGTAAGGTCTCTGGTAGGTTGATACCATATGATTTCCCTTTACAAAACCCAGGTTGACTTTTCCCCAGCAAGTCCTGTTTGCCCACGTGAAGACAACCCATTTTTTTTACTGTAATTCCAATAACTCCACTATGCAACACAGGATACTGGGCATGATGGATATTAGGCTGACTCAGTAAATAGTGATTCTTACATAATTTGTGAGAAATAGCTATTAAGCTCGCTTGCTTGTAGTTCCCCTAGATCTCCTCTGGAGTCCATTTATAAGAAAGGGATTGTATTGGCTACCCTCCAGTCCAAAGGCTGTTTTAGTGATGTCATCTAAAATTAACAGACCTGCAGTTTCAAGTCTGAGCTTCTCCAGGACTTGTGTTTACAAAATACCATCTGAGCTTAATTTGCCGCTGTTTACTTTGTCAATTTCCTCTATAGCCTCATCTATCAACACCTCAGCTTGAGTCAATTTTCATATGTCCCCTGGAAAGAGTGGCTCCAGTCACAAGAGTTTAACTGGGGGTCAGCAACCTACAGCCCCCAGGCCAGATCCATCCCACACAAGCACTAGATCTGGACCGCAGCCAGATGCTTTATGACCATCAGAAAGGAGAAGCAGGAAGTGGCAGCAGCATCTGGGTCCCAGCCAGAAAGTGTAGCTGACTTGTGTGTGCTCTAGCTTAATTCACAAAAGAACTCACTCGGTTTCTCCACCACAGCCTTAACCTTCTTGAGCGCTCCTTAGCCTGAAGGCAGAGAGACAGAGAGAACAAGCTTTCCAAAGGACTCTGCCACCCTGATACTTGATTTATTGCCCATTCTGATTTACCCAACTCCTGAATAACTTTCCAGGCAAGGCGGCCAAGACTAAGCCCTTCCCCCGCATCCATAGGCCCTGCCCTCTAAGTACTCAGCTGCTTTTCTTTGCTAGCTGTGTGTCTGCCACACCTGTGTATGGCTCAGCCCCTCTCCTATGCTTCTCCCAGCTTCCTGCCTCCAGAGACCTGAGGAAGAAGGTCTTGCACTGGAAAACTGGTCCTTTTTTTTCCTTTGTATTTCATGTAACAGGTCAAAGTAGCCAAACCAGTTCCAAATCTGACTGATTGAGCAGAACTGAATCCTTCCGAAAACCGTATCGGCTGAGCAGGCAGAACACAATGGTCCTAGACGCCAAGTACAGTGCTACAATCCAACAGCACCCTCCAATCCAGGCTCTAACTTGCCTGCCTACCTTTATCCCAGCCTCATCATTGTGCCCTAAGAAACCCTTGCCTCTCAGCCAGGCTGACTGAGCCCTGCCCGTTGATTTTGTGCCAGCAACATGACCCCCACTCCCTGCTGGCAAACTTTTAACCCTCTTTGCCCTCTTACATTTCTGACCAGCCCCAGGGCAGCAGCACCTGGCCCCTTGTGCTGTCCGCTCCCCATCCTCACCCCAGACCCCTGCCACTTTGGCCTGCAGCACGGCTTCCCCAGCCCAGGCTGGGGCAGGGCAGGGCAGGGCAGCAGCCCACGCTCACCTTGAGGTGCTCGTAGTAGCTGCCCGTCCCGAGCTTCTCCACCTCGTAGAAGCTGCTGTCGCGCTTCACCGCCTGCACCAGCCGCGCAGCCAGGTCGTTGACCAGAGCCGCGGCCTCCACCGTGTCCTGCCGGGCGAGGATCAGCCGGCTCAGCACAGCCCGCAACAGCTGCCCCAGCCCCGGCCCCGGCCCCGGCCAGTCACCCGGAGCCTGCCGCGAGCTCCCCAGCCCGGGAGCCGCCCCGGCACCGCCACTCTCCACCGCGGGGGCTCCCCTGACCCTGGTCCTGGCCCCGGCTCCGGCTCCGGCCCCGGCCTCACTCAGCGGCCTCCCCCGGCCAGAGGGGGCTGCACCCGCTGGGGTGCTCCGGCCCCGGGTGGAAGGGGTGGCCTTGGCTCGGCCCGCAGAACAGCCCCGGCCCCGGGGACTCCCGCTGCGCCCCGCCATACTCCCACCCGGCGTCGCGAGAAACGAAACTGGCGCCGGCGGGCACGGCTCCCTGGCCTCGCCCCCCAGAGAGTCGGGGGGGGGGCGTTCCCCGCTGGGCCCCGCCCCCGGGGTGGGCCCGGCCCGAGCGGCTCGTTGAGTCCGAGGGCAAAGAGGGGCGTATTCCCGCGCTTTCTTCGGTCACGTGATGAGTTGCAGCCAGTCCTCCAGAGCAGACGAGACGCGGAGGGGACTTGCCTACCCACCCACCCGGCCTCCCACTTCTGGTTCCGGCACCTAACTCGCCGCAATGGCGGTCCCCGTAGCTGCGGCTCTGCGGCGCTTCACGCTGGTGACGCCGGGCGCCGCCCCGTTCATGTCTCCGGTCCGGCTCCTGTGCGGCCGCCGCCTCCAGCCGCCCTGGAGCCGCTGGGCCGGGAGCGATGCCGCCGCCCGCTACGACGTGGTGGTGATTGGTGGTGGCCACGCCGGGACCGAGGCGGCGGCTGCGGCGGCTCGCGGCGGGGCCCGGACGCTGCTGGTCACGCATAAGATTGACACGATCGGTAACGGGGGGTCGGGGCGGAGGAGCGGCGGGCGCGGGGCCACGGGCCGGGCGTGACCGAGGCTCCTCTCGCGTCTGGCGCAGGGCAGATGTCCTGCAACCCCTCCTTCGGGGGCATCGGGAAGGGGCACCTCATGAGGGAAGTGGATGCCCTGGACGGGCTGTGCGCCCGCCTCTGCGACCACTCGGGGGTGCACTACAAGGTGCTGAACCGGCGCAAGGGCCCAGCCGTTTGGGGGCTACGCGCACAGGTGGATCGGAAGCTGTACAAGGAGAACATGCAGGTGAGAGCCACGGGGGCAGGGGGCTGGGGGGCGAGTGAGACAGGAGTAGGCTCTCAACCCTGTTGAAAAGATCTGGGTTGAACTAAAGAGGGTGAAGAGAAGATGCCCAAAGGCCTGAGCAGAAAGACGTCACAACGTTTTAGTTATTCAGAAGAGAAGCTGAGGGGATACCTCTTATGGTGCAGGCAGGAAGAAAATATGTGGTATTCCTGTGCTCTTTAATCTAGGAGTGAAAAGCTAGAGTCAAATTCACATGGTAAACGGAGGCCAAAAGATTTACCCATCGGGGTAACTCACAGTTGGAGAAACTAGCAAGAAAAATGGGGGATGCTCTTGTCTGTTGATACTGTCAAGTCAGGATGTTTTCCTGCAAGATGCGTGCCTTAGTCGAGCCCAGGTTCCTTGGCAAAACATGGGAATAACTAGATGACATTATCTGACTTTGCTGACATACAGAACTGTTTCCGGATTATCCAGTGGTCTCTGTTCTGTCATTAAAACCTGCAGATCTGTAAATAAGTAATTATTAGTTCTGCTTAGTAAATCCCAGACATCACTGCAGTAATTGAATGTTATAGGCACTTGAGTTATGCTTCTCCTGCTTTAAAATAACTTGGTAATGGAGTGGGAGAGAGAGAAGCTGCTATCCAGTAATTGGAAGTGTGTGGTTCAATGTTTGGGGGAAGATGTGTGGTCATAGGGATGGATGGACAGATACTCATACTAATTCCTTATCTCCTGATAGAAAGAAATCCTTAATACCCCATTCCTGACTGTTCGTGAGGGGTCTGTGGAAGATCTTCTCTTGAAGGAACCAGAGTCAGAACATCCAGGAAAATGCCAAGTCAGTGGGGTCCTTCTTGGTATGTACTGTAACTAGATATTAAAGGTATTTGATGCGTCACTTCCCCCTCAAAACTGAATGGAACCTTGAGAGTAAATATGCTTCAGGAATTAACTGGTAAAAGCATATATATGGCTTAGAGAGAGTATGAGTGAATCAAGACAGCTAGGTGTTACTGTTACCACTAAGTCTTTTGGAGAATGACAGTATTTAAGCTTTTGCCCTTAAATTAGTGTCAAAATCTGTCCCAAGTTGTATGAAAAGATTCTGGGGAGTTAGTTGAGTCTGCTACAGACAGAAATGCATTTCCGTCTAGTGAGTGTTTGATTTATGAACACCAGGGATCCAGGTTTTCTGTTTCCCACAGAAAACTACAGATTTCCTCTTCTAGCAGAAAAACCTGTAGATTCCACTTTTGCAAAGAGCTCTGTAGGCTGGCTGAGCTCCAGCCTGCAAGAGCTGTTTGCCCAAGCAGGCGGCAGCAGTGGGGGAGCCGGCTTCCTGCTGCTTCTGCCGCAGCTGCCTGCTGTTGGTTGCAGGGAGCTGCAGACTTGGGTCCCTGGCCCCATAGCCCTGGCAGCTGTGGGTCCCCCTCTGGTAGGGCTGGGGGGCAGGGACTGTGGGTGGGGGGCAAGATACAAGGTTAGGGTGGTGTAGGGGTTTTGGTGTCGCAGTGAAGGGCACTAGCAGGGCTGGGAGAAAGTGAGGGGGACCAGCAGGGCTGGGAGAGGCATTGGGGAGGTGTGAGGAACACCAGCAGAGCTGTGGGGGGCGGCTTTTAATTTTAGCTAGCAGTTTTGGGGCGGTTTATCAGAGAATTTGCATTTTTTTGTCAGAATTTGTGATTTTTTATTTATTTATTTTTTATCAGAGAAAACCAGGATCCCTGATGAACACTGAGCAAATTTCCTTAGCCCTGTCTCTTTTGTGTTATGTGTCTGTTACTGATTCTACCACACCTGGATGCCAAGTGATATCTTTGTTAGGAGAGTCCAAGTTCTGGATCTCCGGGGTCAGATGTATCATTTGCTAGGATGAATGTGAAAATATGAAACATAGTATTTATTTTGCATGTTGAGCTCCTGAGTTTCGTCTTGCTGATGGGGAGCTGTTCTGTGGATGAAGTTTTGTCTGGTCTGGTTGTTCCTGGCATATTAGACAGAAATTCTGAGTACTCCAGCAGCACTAGGTCTCAGCTAGAGAGGAAAGAGCAGAACCACTAAAATTAATTTCCCTAATCTCAGGCTTTGGTCTTGTCTTCTCAGTTCAGACAAAAACGAGAGACTAGCCGAGATTAGAAATGCAGGGCTCTAAATAGATCATAGTGCACCTGCTTTTATGTCTCCACTGTTTTTTCCTGTTTAAGGCAGACGCATCGGAGAATGCGGGACTGGTTCTAGGCAACAGCAGCACATCAGGGCCTTGGTTGTTAATGTGTATGTTTCTGAAAATTCTTTTACAGGTGATGGCAGCAAAGTACATGCTGGCAGTGTCATACTGACCACTGGTACCTTTCTGCGGGGGATGGTCCTCATTGGATTAGAGAGGCATCCGGCTGGGCGATTAGGGGATCCATCATCCACTGGACTGGCTCAGACTCTGGAGAAACTGGGATTTGCTGTAGGGAGGCTGAAGACTGGGACCCCACCCCGACTTGCCAAAGATACCATTGATTTCAGCGTTCTGGAGAAGCAATGGGCTGACCACCATCCCATCCCATTCAGCTTCCTCAGTGAGACTGTTTGGATCAAGGTGTGATGCAGTTTGGGCAGGGAAGGCCACTTTGTAGTATGATTAATGCAGTATTGTGCTCAGCACCTTCGGGAAGATGTAATGAGCTGTCTTTGCTGAGAAAATAGTCTGGTCGATATTATGACTCCTGTAGACAGGAGTTACCTTATTTCCGCATGAGTGCTCAGAGTTCTGCTTCTCTGAGACATCAGCTCTGAAGCAGAGGGGAAAACTAAGGTTAATGCAAATCTGCACGGCATCCCACACTTCCTTTGGAATATCAGTCTCTGATTAGGTGTGTAGAGTAGCGGATACCTGGCTTACCAGGGTTTGTTCTTCTAACTCACTCTTGAGCAATTCGTTTAACCTCTGAGCACCATTTCCACAGCAGATGTAATGGAACTATCAGCCCCTTGGAGCCACTGTAGAAGTTAGCTAATGTCTGAAATCTTCAGGTGAGAAGTGCTTGATCGATGTAAAGCATCATTGGTGGATTAAATGTAAGTAAGTCTTGATATTTTTCAGCCAGAGGATCAGCTCTTATGTTACCTGACTTACACTAACCCCAAAGTGGAGAAAATTATCCGTGATAATCTTTACCTGAACAACCATGTAAAGGAGACAACAAAAGGACCCCGGTGAGTATGAGGCATCTTGCAAGGAAATGATGTGACAGAATAGCTGAATCTGCCTAGTTCTTCCTTATTTTACTTCTGGGAGGCAGCTCGCAATCAGTGTTTACCTTCTCTCTGTGTTACCCCCTTGCACTGATGGTTGTTTCCCTCTGCAGGTACTGTCCCTCACTTGAATCTAAAGTTTTACGCTTCCCAAACCGTATTCATCAGCTGTGGCTGGAGCCTGAGGGTCTGGATTCCAATATCATCTACCCCCAAGGAATGTCACTGACACTGCCACCTGAGCTCCAGGAGCAGGTGATTACATGCATCCAGGGCTTAGAGAAAGCCAAGATGGTACAGCCAGGTGAGAGAGAGTCAAATTGCTCCATACAGTCTATATTACAAAGGGATCTAGATTTATGACCCATTGTTGTTCCCAGGCGCACAAGTTTTGAGCAAACTTGTATCCTTCTGAGCTCTTAGATCTGGAAATCATGGCACCCAGAGTGAACACACATCAGTCATTTTTAATTGGATTTTTTTTTTTATATAAACACATTTTTCCCTGAAAGTAATCCTGTTTTATTTTAACATGAAATCAAACTCTTTTGACATGCACGCTTCTTACAATCTGTTAATTAATCAAAACCTATTCAAACAATATATGATTGCAGCCAAATGTTTAAGAAAATCTGGAACCTACTAAATCACCTTGTGATGATGGCAGCCTCCTCCTCAGATATAGAGAGACTGTCTTCTCCACCTTAACTTAGTGCCATTCAAAAACCAGTTTATTCAAAATTAGAATCCAACTCAGAGTTGAAAAAGCAGGAAAGTTTGTCTTTCTGTTCCTGTGTGTAGGTAGGCTTAATGTGAGGTTGAAGTCTACTGGTTCTAGATTACTGGAAGACTTGGTAACCAAAAGCTGCATGAAGTTCGCTAATTGCAGCTAGTGCTTCCTTCCTTTAATAAATGAGCTCTTATGTAATGTAGTCTGGTGTTAACATTGTATATTTATTAAACAAAAACAAAACAGTGTTATAGTGCTGGTTTTCTGCACTTTTAGTTACATTTTGATTTAATACTGTTTTCTAAAGCTATTTGACCTATGCTACAAGTTTTAAAAAAAAACCATGATGAACAACAGTAATTCACTATTTTCTATCCTAAGAACATGTAAATGTTCACCATCTAAGGATGTTAAGGTGTATGACTGCTTAATGTTTAAATATGCATCCTGATTAGCAAAAAGTAGTGTAAAATTTAGCATAAAAATAGTGTTTAGTTACACATTAATGTGTGTTAAGGGTTACCAGCCAGTGAGCTTCTTCCTTTCTCTAAGAAATTACTAAAAAGCAAAACAAGGTTAAAATTATTTAAATTGGCAGGTGAGAAACCTTGATTTGAACAATGATTAAAATTAATGAATCCACCCAAATGATGCCTAATACGATAGAGGGTGTATTCTCCTTTTCTTGATGACAATCTCCTTTGCATATACTAGGCTATGGAGTTCAGTATGACTTTCTAGATCCTCGTCAGCTCACTGCTTCCCTTGAGTCTCGTCTGGTTCAGCGACTCTTCTTTGCAGGACAAATAAATGGCACCACAGGCTATGAAGAAGCAGCAGCCCAGGTGAGCAAAGCTGGAAGTGTGCATTTCACACTCAGAGTACACCCCAAAAAACCCGGTAATTGTAACTCAATGCCAGTGTATGCTCCCCATCGCACCTCCCCCCCAACAGTGTTGTAAACAGGATGTTGTACTGGTTATGCAAGTTAAAGATACTTTGTAGAACCACATGCACAGATTTCTCAGATACTCAGCAGCAAAACTCCTTGTTCTCAGACTGCTTTCCCACATCTGAGCATTAAGGATACTGCCTGGCCAAACAGTGAATGCACTGCTTAGTTGATGGCTGAAAGCAAAGGCTATCTGGGGGAAGGAAGAGGCAGTACTTGCTTTGCACATCAGCAGTTCCCTCCAGGCACAAGGATAGCCACAGTAAGCAGCTGGGGAAAAGTAAGGGAGAGCATCCTGAGAACCCTAGAATGGTTGCAGAAAACCTTCTCTCCCAGGAGGTAGAACATTTGTTTTTAGGACTACTGCAAGGATCAGAGACTATCTTGTATCAGCTAGCACACCTCAAATAACACAGATTCTGCCACAGATATCTGGAGGCTTGTGTGTGTGAGATATAGCAGTCCACATGGATCAGAATGAGTCAGTGTGCTGGCTTCATAGTGGCTCCTGTAACCACTTTGATGTCTGGCAGGGAGTGATTGCTGGAATCAATGCTTGCCTGCGAGTCTGTGGCAAACCTCCTTTCACTATCAGCCGCACTGAAGGTTACATTGGAGTCCTGATCGATGACCTCACCACGCTGGGCACCAGTGAGCCGTACCGCATGTTCACCAGCCGAGTAGAGTTCCGCACGTTCCTGAGACCCGACAATGCAGACAGCAGACTCACCTCCCGAGGTAGCCTATCCCTCTGTTGATTTTCTTGACCAGCAGGCCAGCCTATATAGCACCTCTCTCACTTGCACACTGTCTTTTCTCTGAAGGCTTTGAGGAAACTGGCTGTGTGTCCCGGCAACGATATGAACGAGCATCTCAAATAAAGGCTGCCATAGAGGAGGGAGTTACAATGCTAACGTCTCTTCAACTCCCTCCCTCCAAATGGTCCAGCTTGATTCCGGAGATTGTAATCAGCAGCAGTCGTAGCTCACCTGTCAGGTAAAGGTTGCTACTGATCCTTCCCTGCCTGTCCACTGCTTGCTTCTATAGGAGAGCTGCATTCTGAACCATTTTTTTTTTTTCCTCTTTGAGCACTTATGGTATTCAAGTGTCCAAACGGTAGCTTTCTAGCCGCACAAATGTATTTCTCTGATTGTACTTTCCCTGAAGTCTGTGTGGCTCAGCTTCAGAAGGAGAACTGAAATGGAGCATAGACAATGTTTGACTTGTAGTCTGGTGTTAAGAGCACTGCTGAGAAAGTCAGAGAGATGCAGGTTCAAACCCCTTCTGGGTTGTGGGGAGGAAGATAGGGCTAGAACCCCAGCAGGTCTCCAGCTTCCTGGATGAGTGCCCTAGCTATTTTGGCTAAAACATGGGAGGACTCTGCCTCAGGAAGGGGGTTGTACTAGATGACCTCTGGAGGGCTGTCTGGGCCCTACTTCCCTATAACCTGCTCCCCACTATTCTTTTTCCTGAATTTGTGCAACCCCAGCATAGAGGCAGGGCTGAAACACGCCCGGGTACCCAGGCAGGGAGCCAGGTAATAGCTTTTTTGCCAGTAGCAGGACAGATGTTGTACCCTGACTTTAACGGGGATATTTCTTCACTGGTTTCAGGTAAGTTACACTGGTGTTTACAGTTTGTATCTCCTTGTTCACACGGGTATAAATGTGTTATATGTCTGTGCCCAGAGAAGAGACATGAGTTTAGGTGTCCAGAGCAGCTCTTCCTGTGCTGCTTGCCCTCATCTGCAGGGACCCTCTGGCTGGAGAGGGTTTTTGTTTGTTCTGTTCTGCTTGATCAGTCCTTGGTGCCCCTGCACAGGCTACCAGCTAAGTTGCTCACCTCTCCTTCTCAAGTGGTGGTAACTGGGTCATCCCTGAACTAGGATTTTACCAAGCTGCATCCAGTGGGTCTGGGAATGGCTGCTTACCATTCTTGTGCAATGCACTAGCCTTGTTACAGTAGTCACTTGGTCTTGTTTTCACAGGGCTTTGGACATTCTTCAGTATCCAGAAGTCAACATGGAGTTATTGGCAAGGATTTTCCCAGAACCCCTTGGAAAGCTTGCTGAATGGAGAGAATTGGCAGAAAGACTTAAAATAGAAGGTAGAGAAGACCAAACATCATCCATGTGTTCAGTGGGGAATGAGCATGAAACCTCAGCTATCTCTGGATCTTGCGGTGTGGAAAGGCCACTGTCAGTAGAGCATCCTATTCTTCCATAAATAGACCCAAGTCCTACCTTGGAGAAAACACTGTTCTCTCTTGGCAGGGAGGAAAATTGAGTCTGTGTTAATTTTTCTTAGCCTTTTTTCCCCTCACTGCTCCAGCAGTGTATTACAGCTGCCCCAGAGTTCTCCTGCTCTGCTTTGGTTAAGAGATCAAGTCTTCTTTTGAAAACTGAGATTTGTAATATTTGTTTTTTCCAAAGCCCCTAAAACAGGGGTTGGCAGCCTATGGCCCATGGACTGGGTTGGCCCTGTCAAGCCATCTGATCCAGCCTCCAGACATGGGATGTCAGCAGCTGGATTGACCCATTTTAGGTCAGAAGCGGATGGGCAGTCACTAGGACCCAACGACCGTTGCTATCACTTCTCCCAGCAGCTGAACAGAAAAATCACCCTCCACCACTGCTTTTCCCTGCAGTACACAGGGAAGAGTGTCCACAGCTGGCAATCTTCCATGCACTGGCAAGTGAAATGACTGCCACTGAGAAGAAAAGTGCCTGCTACAAATGTTCACCCTCTACCACCTCTGAAAAGAAAAGTATCAGCAGTGGATGCGTTCCCTTTTGCAGCTCCTGGGAAAAGCAGTGGTGGCAGCAGTTGGGTCCTAGCACCTGCCCACTATGTGCTGGCCCATCTTTCACCCAAACAGGGTCAGTCTGGCCCACAGCCTAAAAAGGTTGCTGACCCCTGCTTTACTAGTGGTGAGGCTCCCTAGTCCATGGAAGCAAGGTGCCTAATTCCATAGGCATGCTTGACATTTCTACCTAGAATTTTGCTTCTGTTGTCAATAGCTCTTTTAAAGAACCATGTATTTTGTACCTACCATGTATTATTGTTTTTGTTCTCCCATCCTCTTTGCTGCCAATGCAGTTGTTTACAAGGTGTGTACATCTAATCAGCAGCAGGAAATGGAGGAAGTGCGCCGAGATGAAGCTCTCCTATTGCCAGAGGACCTGGATTATTTCACCATTAATGCATCATTGTCCCAGGAGATGCGAGAGAAACTGGACTCAGCCCGTCCCCAGACGGCAAGGCACTGGGTCAGAGGGTGGGGGTATGGCAGTAATGGCCACAAAGCACCACTTTATGCTGGCATTTGAAAATTGGGGCAGGAGGGAGGATTACCCACTTTGGCACTGAGTTGTGAGATCTTGTTTCTCCGTAGTAGGTTTGACTATCACCAGCTGGATTAAGGAGCTTCATGGTTAGGGGTCTAACCAAAGTCGAGGCAGCGGCCAGCCAATTTCAAGTGCAGATCCTGGGGTTGGCAGTAATTTCCACAGGCTGAGCACAGCAGGCCCCTCCACCCCTTGGCCAAGGGGCCCCAGTGGCCCCATCCCTTGACAGAGATTGGCTGTAAGGGCTGCCCATGTGGCCCTGCCCCTTGCTGCCAATCAGCAGCAAGGGGTGGGAGCAGCAGTCAGCCTCCTTCCCTCCGTGCCTCCCCCTAGTGGGCTGTGAAGCTAAGGCCACAAGGACTCCAGAGGGAGTCAGCATTTTATTTTCGGTAAATTTTTTAGTTAGCTTGTTTAGTTTGTTTTTCAGGGAGTCAGCCTAAAATAGTGCAGGCGCAATTTCAGTAGGTCTCTAATCATAGTATCGGACTTGGGGGCAATTTCAACTTGATTTTTGTTGCTGTTTCCATGTCTAGATTGGAGCAGTCAGCCGCATTCCTGGAATTACACCTGCTGCCATCCTTAATCTGCTGAGATTTGTGAAGACTAATCAGCAAAAGACAGCAGACATAAAACTGCCATTTAGGACTGGCAGATCCTTACCAGAGAGAAATACTGATGTGTTTGCGAAGAGTGAATTCCAGAGCTCAAATCTGAGCAGGGCTTTCTGAGGAGGTGATGGAAAACGGCTGTATTGCAGTGGACATGTGTGGAGTCTTCAGACCGTACAAGGACGGGTTTTTTGCATCTGTAACTAGCCACCTCTGACTGTGTTCTAGTAGGTATAAAGCCAACAGACCTGTATGCCTTTTGCATAGTGATCAGGAGCTCAAATAGTTTTCTTTCCAAACTTAGCTAAAAAAACATAGCTGTGTACTAAGGTTCCAGGTATGTGGGAGACAGCATCAGTCTATTTGAGAACCTGAAAAATCTTGAGGGAAGGAAAAAGGCATGAATAGGGATTGTCTCTCCACAATAGAGAGAGAAGTGCAAGATGAGTGCTAGAATGCCAAGAGCCCAGTAACTGTTGATAACTAACTCGACAGTGCCCAGTGTTGCTGTTGATTTCATGTTGTATTACCCATAGGTGTTTGTTTCCAGCTGGCCATGGAAAATACTTGTGCTCTAATAATTTCTTAGAAAGTCTTTTTATGGAAAGATGGTAAGGGGGACAGAGAACCCATATTCTCTCATGCAACTGTAAATGCAGGGTAGGCTGGGTTGAGCTGGACTCTAGGATTTCCCAGCATTCCCCCCCACACACGCGCAAATTACTCAGAGTTCAAGAAATATCGTATTAAAACAGATTAACAGCACCTAGAACTGACTAGAGAGAATAAGTATTGAAAAAGAAGCCTTAAGTGGTGGGTTTTTTTGTAGTGTAAAAGCAGTGAAATAGTTAGGTTTGACTTTTTCCAGTCTCCCATGCTTTTGATCAGGCCACAGGAGGAAAATGGTTACTCTCAGCTTTTACAAGGAGGGGTAAAAGGTGAGATGTACAACCTGGGTAGCACTGAGAAACTGCCGTGTCTCTTCTAAAACTTCAGTTAGTTTTTCATCAGTGAGCTGTTCTGCATTACAGTTATTTTTAGTCTGATATTAACTTGAAGTAATGACTATTTTTGTACATCAGAAAGAGACTGAGCATGACTCTCCTTTAAACTTAGTTTTAATTTTTCTTAAGAACATTAAAAATGAGCCAATGTGAACAAAAATGTTGTCATTTTTCTCCAGCAAAGAAACTTGTCTCGGGTTTGTAGGGATCCAGAGTCTACTACTGGTTCATATAATATATATTCTTGTTTGTATATATGTAAGTTCCTCCCTACAGGAACTGTTTCTCACTGTGTATGTACAGCATTTAACACAGTATGTCCTAATATCTATTAAGCTGTCAGTGCTACTACAGTAATATGCAGTAATAAGACTCTTGATGGAAATACAGTTGCTAGGATTGGGAGGGATGAATTAATATGCTCAGGAAACAAATTCAATTCTCTGTTTTGCCACAGACTTCCTGTCTGATCTTTGTAAGAGGCTTTGCCCTGAATCTCACTTCCCTATCTATAAAATGCTCCCTTTTTTAGTACCCTTGGGAAGAGAGAGAAAGAAAGAAGTAACTTAAAGAATGAAGCACCTAAAAACCTATAAATCTCCACACTGATCTAAATAAGGTAATGTAGTATTGCAGATTGGAGGAATTTATGAGGGTGATCGCACTGGAGCAGGCTACCTAGGGAGGTTGTGGAAAACTCGAAGTTTTCAAGAGTAGAACAGAGAGATGCTTGGCTGTGATGGTTTAGTCGGGGATGATCCTGCCTTGAACAGGGGGCTGGGGTAGATGACCTTATGAGATCCCTAGATGATCTTATGCTTGTATGAAGTTGCTGGGTCAAAACAGACATGAATTTTATCCTGAATCTGGTTGTCCTGGTCTTTGACTCGCAACAAAACATGCATAGGAACATCATTTACACATGCAGCCTGAATGGTAATTAACTCAAATTAGCCCTGGTTGTCCTGTGGGAAATGTTATTATGGGTACTTCACAGGCTAAAAATAGATTCTACATCTATTGGTTCCTGGAATAAAAGGCTTTGTTCCAGATGGGAAAAATCCAATGCATGTTTTTAGCCTTCAATTTACGGTCACATCAGCTCTAGGATTACTGTTGAAATCTAGGGTGCTGTCTATGTGGCTTTATTTTATACTGGGCCTAAATGCAGTAGCATGATTTCTCATGCCTCTTCCCAAGGCAGAATTCTAGTTCTTCACCTTCCTGTTAAGCAGATAACAGTGGCAAACTGTTAAAAAAGGATCCCGAAGCACAGTCCTTCCATTAATAAAGCTACATAAAAGTAGGTCTGCTCAAGCCTGAGAAGAAACTTGCTTACTTTGCTGCAAAAGGATTTTTGCCAACCTAAAGAAAAATAACGAGAAGGCTGAGAGACTGGAAACAGTGGGACTTCCTGGTATGATGAGCTAACATGATAGAACTATAAAATCAGAAATGAATGGGGGGAACCAATGTTTCCATAGACTCTTGGTATGAACAAGGGAACATCTAAAGACATTTTAAAGAGAGATATATTGTATTTGTGGGATTCCCCTGACAGTGGTGTTTACTGAAGCAAGGGTGTTGGCAAGCCAATAAAGGATTTTTTTCTGTAGAAAGTAAACACACTTGCTTCCGTGTTAAGAAACTCCCCTTCCTCCATGAACATTCTGGCCACCACAGACATATACCTACTGGCAGCATCTTGCTGCTGTTGGGACAGCTGTCTCCTTCCTGCCTTAAACCTCCACGATCCAAGGCTATGAGTCCTGTTTTCCAAACTAGGTGTTTGGCAGCTCCATATAGTAGAGTCACTGCTTTCCTTTAGAGCCGTTCAGGGTGCAGGTACCTTGATCAGCAATTAATACTTGTAATGCAAAAGCTTTACAGTCAGTTTGCCCATTCAAGCCAGGAATACAAGTGGGTCCCTCAAACTGATCAGGCCTGGTCTCTGTGGTGAAGCACCTTCGAATAGCAAATCATGGAAAGTTACCAAAAGCAATGCTGATGATGTAAGCCATTAAGAAAGGACACATCAAGGGAAAGGCTTAGAGGG